>NW_026647125.1:1591071-1909285 GCF_950295315.1 Erinaceus europaeus | reverse complement strand
GCTGGCATCTGACAGTCCAGGGCGGGGGACCAAGGTCCACCAGGCCCCTGTCCCACCATGTGCACTGACACACAGTCTTGCTGACTGACTGACAGTCCCCGCCCCAGAGATACCCACACCAAGTCCCTGGGTGCCCTGAGCTGCCCCTGAGTGTTGGTGGGTGCCTGCCTGGACACATGCCTCCGTAATGGAGGCCTCTATTAATCCCGTTGCCTACTGACAGCTGCCCTCCTGCCCCTCCTCCTCCTCCTCCGCCTCCTCCTCCTCCTCTTCTTCCTCCTCCTCTTTCTCCTCTTCCTCCTCCTCTTCCTCCTCCTCCTCCTACACCCCCTCCTCCTCTTCCTCATCCTCAGCAGGACTCACTCAGGGCCCTTGGCCTAGGCAATCCAGGGCTGCTGCTCTGGCTTCTGCAGCTTCTATCCAGTGGGGGGGTGTAGGAATCTGTTCCTGTCAGTCCCTGATTCCTGGGACCTTCCATGCCTCCAGCTGCCCCACTCTCTAGTCCTGACCCCTCCTCAAGGATGCCCCCTTTCCCCTTACCCTCTGTCCCGCAGCTCCCAACTAACATCTACTGTGTTCCTCCCTGCGCTACTTTACTGCCACCCTGCTTCTGCCCTTCAGCCCTGAGGGCCCAGGGCCAGCTCAGCTGCCATCTCACCATCCAGCACGGGGACCTGCCCTAACCCCCTGACACCACACCCACACACACAGACCTGCACACACTCCTGGTTCCCCTGCCTGCAGCCTGCCTCTCAAACAGTCTCCTTCTGCCCCCTAGCACCTTACAGCCTCTGCCACGGACCCCCACAGACACCTGGGCATGAGCAGTGCAGACATGCAAACAGCTCCCCTCGCCCCCACTCCAGTTGCTCCAAGGTTGGAAAGAGTCTTTTTTTCATGCTGTAGGGGAGGGAGTTGAGACAGTCCAATGTCCTGGGGAGCAAGAACTGCAAACAGTCCATCTACAATGTAACATTTGGGTCTCAGGCCGCCCAATCCCTAGTGTGCTGTGCAGACCTTTGACTGGCAAAAACACCCCATCTGAGCGTGAGATCTGGCTGGGCTAGTGGCTCTTTCTGTGGACTAAGAGACAGACAGACAGAGTTTTCAGGTTCAAAACCTATACTTCCCAGAAGATGGTCATTCACTTCGGTAAAAAAAAAAAAAAAAAAAAAAAAAAAAAAAGGCTTTTTATTTTTTTTCCCCTGCCTGGGTAACCTGTCTCCTGCCTGTTTCAAAGTTAAAAAAGGGAAAAATCTTTTTTGGAGGGAAAAGGACCAAAATGCAGGCAGGTGGACTCCGTGGAAGGTGGATGGGGAGTTGCTCCTGCCCGGGCACTAGAGCCCCAGCTGCTGTTCCAGGTGCTCTCTGATAACAGAGATCTCCATGTGTCGTGTCATGACACTGTCTCCAGGACTGACCCTCAGGATAATGAGGATTCAAAACGAGGCAGGTGATACTGCCTTCAAAAGTAAATCCAGGGAGGTTTGGCGGTATGTCAGAGGGTTAAGGGCTTGTGGCGATCACGAATAGAGGGGACAGGTGGAAGGATTTGGGGTCTGGCCCCCAGACTGCCACCTGCAGGGGAGTCGCTTTACAGGGGGTGAAGCAGGTCTTTAGGAGCTCTATCTTTCTCTCCCACCCTGTATTTCCTCTGCTCTCTCCTTTTGTGTCTGTCAGATGCAAGGTCAGTAACAACAACAACAACAACAAAAACAATAACCACCACAGTGACCAAGCAACAAGGGCAGCGAAAGGGGAACAAATGGAGTGCAGGAGCTGTGGATTATTCGTGGTGTAGGCACTCAGCTGTGGCAATAACCTCTTGAGGCAATCAATCCATACATGAAGAAGTAATACATGTAACAGAGACGTATATGTCCCTGTGTGTTTCCACTGAGATAATGTAAATGCACTTTTATTTACTTCTTCATTTATTTATTACCTTGCCACGAGAATTTCTTTTCATTGCTAAAAAAAAGTGTCCCATCAAGGGTACCAGGTGTGCCACACCCAGTTAAGCACTCATGTTACAATGCAGGAGGACTGGGCTTCAACACCCGGGTTCGCACCTGCCAGGGGAAATCTTTACAAGTGGTGCGTAAGTGCTGCAGTTGTCTCTCTTTGTGTCTCAAACTCTCTCTACCTCCCTTCCCTCTCAATTCCTGCCTATTTATTCCAGTGAATAATCAAGAAAATAGAAAGTAAAAAAAAGAAAAAGGAAAAGGAAATATTCCACGACTTCAAATGGGCTACTCAGGACAATGCTTTCCTTGTTAAGATCCTCACAGCATTCCATATGCAGAAAGGCAAAGACGCCATGTATTTTTTAACCCAGTTTTTATATTTATTTATTTATTTAGGTGCTTATTCATTTTTGTTATTGATGAATTAATGTTTTACATTTGACATTGACTAAGGATCTGACACCAGCGGACTCCAGTACCCCTATATGGTAATCTGCCTCTACAAAACCGATCCATTGACCTTTCCATCCATCCATCCATCCACCCATACATCTATCCATCCATTCATCCATCCATCCATCCATCCATCCATCCATCCATCCATCCATCCATCCATCCACCAGTCAACCAAGCTAAGTACAAAAGGAGATCTCTCCTTGAATGGTGAGGAGAAACAACGATGCATAGGTAGGTTGCAAAGGCCCAGTTTGGCTGAATAGGGCAGAGGGGCTGAACCAGGGAATGTGTTGGGGCGTGTGGGTTTGGGTGGGGTGAGCCGGAGACCCTGTGAGCTGGGTCACATTAGGGCCAGGCAGGGGGTGGAAGGGGTTGCGAACAGCTGTCACTGGAGAACCATCACAAGTGCTGGAGCTGGTGAACAGGACACCTGGAAGAGAGGACAGACAAAGGAGAGAAGCAAAGTGCGGAGGAAAGGAGAGGGGACAGGATGGTGAGGACAGGAGAGGACAGGAGAGAACAGGATTGGAGGGGACCTGAGAAACCTACCTGGACAAAGGCAGCATACAGACATCCAGGAAGGCCGGCAGGCATGCAGGCAGCTCTGGCCTGGGCTCCCTGGATCCCGGGCGCACCTTCACCTGTCTTCTCTTGGCTGCCAGCCCTGAGGTCCCTCGTCGGTCAGCACTGTCTTGCCATCCTTCCGTCCCTCTGTGCCAGGGCCCAGGCGCCTGGGCGCTGTTGCCTGACCTAGTGGCAGGGCAGTTGGGCTGCCCAGTGCCAGTGTGGCCAGCACAGATTGCCAGGGGCTAGGACATCACAGAGGGCTCCTGTGGTTGCTAGGCCACGGGGACCCCGCCCATCCAGTTGACCAGCAGCCATGACCCCATGCTGAACTTGACTTGAGGGGTGGTGGCCAGCCACCAGAGACAGAGCCCCAGGCCAAAGCAGGTGCTGGTCAGCCGGGCCAAGGGGCTATGGGCGGATTGGTGTGTGTCTGGGCATGGGGCTGGCATCTGACAGTCCAGGGCGGGGGACCAAGGTCCACCAGGCCCCTGTCCCACCATGTGCACTGACACACAGTCTTGCTGACTGACTGACAGTCCCCGCCCCAGAGATACCCACACCAAGTCCCTGGGTGCCCTGAGCTGCCCCTGAGTGTTGGTGGGTGCCTGCCTGGACACATGCCTCCGTAATGGAGGCCTCTATTAATCCCGTTGCCTACTGACAGCTGCCCTCCTGCCCCTCCTCCTCCTCCTCCGCCTCCTCCTCCTCCTCTTCTTCCTCCTCCTCTTTCTCCTCTTCCTCCTCCTCTTCCTCCTCCTCCTCCTACACCCCCTCCTCCTCTTCCTCATCCTCAGCGGGACTCACTCAGGGCCCTTGGCCTAGGCAATCCAGGGCTGCTGCTCTGGCTTCTGCAGCTTCTATCCAGTGGGGGGGTGTAGGAATCTGTTCCTGTCAGTCCCTGATTCCTGGGACCTTCCATGCCTCCAGCTGCCCCCACTCTCTAGTCCTGACCCCTCCTCAAGGATGCCCCCTTTCCCCTTACCCTCTGTCCCGCAGCTCCCAACTAACATCTACTGTGTTCCTCCCTGCGCTACTTTACTGCCACCCTGCTTCTGCCCTTCAGCCCTGAGGGCCCAGGGCCAGCTCAGCTGCCATCTCACCATCCAGCACGGGGACCTGCCCTAACCCCCTGACACCACACCCACACACACAGACCTGCACACACTCCTGGTTCCCCTGCCTGCAGCCTGCCTCTCAAACAGTCTCCTTCTGCCCCCTAGCACCTTACAGCCTCTGCCACGGACCCCCACAGACACCTGGGCATGAGCAGTGCAGACATGCAAACAGCTCCCCTCGCCCCCACTCCAGTTGCTCCAAGGTTGGAAAGAGTCTTTTTTTCATGCTGTAGGGGAGGGAGTTGAGACAGTCCAATGTCCTGGGGAGCAAGAACTGCAAACAGTCCATCTACAATGTAACATTTGGGTCTCAGGCCGCCCAATCCCTAGTGTGCTGTGCAGACCTTTGACTGGCAAAAACACCCCATCTGAGCGTGAGATCTGGCTGGGCTAGTGGCTCTTTCTGTGGACTAAGAGACAGACAGACAGAGTTTTCAGGTTCAAAACCTATACTTCCCAGAAGATGGTCATTCACTTCAGTAAAAAAAAAAAAAAAAAAAAAAAAAAAAAAAAAAAAAAAAAGGCTTTTTATTTTTTTTCCCCTGCCTGGGTAACCTGTCTCCTGCCTGTTTCAAAGTTAAAAAAGGGAAAAATCTTTTTTGGAGGGAAAAGGACCAAAATGCAGGCAGGTGGACTCCGTGGAAGGTGGATGGGGAGTTGCTCCTGCCCGGGCACTAGAGCCCCAGCTGCTGTTCCAGGTGCTCTCTGATAACAGAGATCTCCATGTGTCGTGTCATGACACTGTCTCCAGGACTGACCCTCAGGATAATGAGGATTCAAAACGAGGCAGGTGATACTGCCTTCAAAAGTAAATCCAGGGAGGTTTGGCGGTATGTCAGAGGGTTAAGGGCTTGTGGCGATCACGAATAGAGGGGACAGGTGGAAGGATTTGGGGTCTGGCCCCCAGACTGCCACCTGCAGGGGAGTCGCTTTACAGGGGGTGAAGCAGGTCTTTAGGAGCTCTATCTTTCTCTCCCACCCTGTATTTCCTCTGCTCTCTCCTTTTGTGTCTGTCAGATGCAAGGTCAGTAACAACAACAACAACAACAAAAACAATAACCACCACAGTGACCAAGCAACAAGGGCAGCGAAAGGGGAACAAATGGAGTGCAGGAGCTGTGGATTATTCGTGGTGTAGGCACTCAGCTGTGGCAATAACCTCTTGAGGCAATCAATCCATACATGAAGAAGTAATACATGTAACAGAGACGTATATGTCCCTGTGTGTTTCCACTGAGATAATGTAAATGCACTTTTATTTACTTCTTCATTTATTTATTACCTTGCCACGAGAATTTCTTTTCATTGCTAAAAAAAAGTGTCCCATCAAGGGTACCAGGTGTGCCACACCCAGTTAAGCACTCATGTTACAATGCAGGAGGACTGGGCTTCAACACCCGGGTTCGCACCTGCCAGGGGAAATCTTTACAAGTGGTGCGTAAGTGCTGCAGTTGTCTCTCTTTGTGTCTCAAACTCTCTCTACCTCCCTTCCCTCTCAATTCCTGCCTATTTATTCCAGTGAATAATCAAGAAAATAGAAAGTAAAAAAAAGAAAAAGGAAAAGGAAATATTCCACGACTTCAAATGGGCTACTCAGGACAATGCTTTCCTTGTTAAGATCCTCACAGCATTCCATATGCAGAAAGGCAAAGACGCCATGTATTTTTTAACCCAGTTTTTATATTTATTTATTTATTTAGGTGCTTATTCATTTTTGTTATTGATGAATTAATGTTTTACATTTGACATTGACTAAGGATCTGACACCAGCGGACTCCAGTACCCCTATATGGTAATCTGCCTCTACAAAACCGATCCATTGACCTTTCCATCCATCCATCCATCCACCCATACATCTATCCATCCATTCATCCATCCATCCATCCATCCATCCATCCATCCATCCATCCATCCACCAGTCAACCAAGCTAAGTACAAAAGGAGATCTCTCCTTGAATGGTGAGGAGAAACAACGATGCATAGGTAGGTTGCAAAGGCCCAGTTTGGCTGAATAGGGCAGAGGGGCTGAACCAGGGAATGTGTTGGGGCGTGTGGGTTTGGGTGGGGTGAGCCGGAGACCCTGTGAGCTGGGTCACATTAGGGCCAGGCAGGGGGTGGAAGGGGTTGCGAACAGCTGTCACTGGAGAACCATCACAAGTGCTGGAGCTGGTGAACAGGACACCTGGAAGAGAGGACAGACAAAGGAGAGAAGCAAAGTGCGGAGGAAAGGAGAGGGGACAGGATGGTGAGGACAGGAGAGGACAGGAGAGAACAGGATTGGAGGGGACCTGAGAAACCTACCTGGACAAAGGCAGCATACAGACATCCAGGAAGGCCGGCAGGCATGCAGGCAGCTCTGGCCTGGGCTCCCTGGATCCCGGGCGCACCTTCACCTGTCTTCTCTTGGCTGCCAGCCCTGAGGTCCCTCGTCGGTCAGCACTGTCTTGCCATCCTTCCGTCCCTCTGTGCCAGGGCCCAGGCGCCTGGGCGCTGTTGCCTGACCTAGTGGCAGGGCAGTTGGGCTGCCCAGTGCCAGTGTGGCCAGCACAGATTGCCAGGGGCTAGGACATCACAGAGGGCTCCTGTGGTTGCTAGGCCACGGGGACCCCGCCCATCCAGTTGACCAGCAGCCATGACCCCATGCTGAACTTGACTTGAGGGGTGGTGGCCAGCCACCAGAGACAGAGCCCCAGGCCAAAGCAGGTGCTGGTCAGCCGGGCCAAGGGGCTATGGGCGGATTGGTGTGTGTCTGGGCATGGGGCTGGCATCTGACAGTCCAGGGCGGGGGACCAAGGTCCACCAGGCCCCTGTCCCACCATGTGCACTGACACACAGTCTTGCTGACTGACTGACAGTCCCCGCCCCAGAGATACCCACACCAAGTCCCTGGGTGCCCTGAGCTGCCCCTGAGTGTTGGTGGGTGCCTGCCTGGACACATGCCTCCGTAATGGAGGCCTCTATTAATCCCGTTGCCTACTGACAGCTGCCCTCCTGCCCCTCCTCCTCCTCCTCCGCCTCCTCCTCCTCCTCTTCTTCCTCCTCCTCTTTCTCCTCTTCCTCCTCCTCTTCCTCCTCCTCCTCCTACACCCCCTCCTCCTCTTCCTCATCCTCAGCGGGACTCACTCAGGGCCCTTGGCCTAGGCAATCCAGGGCTGCTGCTCTGGCTTCTGCAGCTTCTATCCAGTGGGGGGGTGTAGGAATCTGTTCCTGTCAGTCCCTGATTCCTGGGACCTTCCATGCCTCCAGCTGCCCCCACTCTCTAGTCCTGACCCCTCCTCAAGGATGCCCCCTTTCCCCTTACCCTCTGTCCCGCAGCTCCCAACTAACATCTACTGTGTTCCTCCCTGCGCTACTTTACTGCCACCCTGCTTCTGCCCTTCAGCCCTGAGGGCCCAGGGCCAGCTCAGCTGCCATCTCACCATCCAGCACGGGGACCTGCCCTAACCCCCTGACACCACACCCACACACACAGACCTGCACACACTCCTGGTTCCCCTGCCTGCAGCCTGCCTCTCAAACAGTCTCCTTCTGCCCCCTAGCACCTTACAGCCTCTGCCACGGACCCCCACAGACACCTGGGCATGAGCAGTGCAGACATGCAAACAGCTCCCCTCGCCCCCACTCCAGTTGCTCCAAGGTTGGAAAGAGTCTTTTTTTCATGCTGTAGGGGAGGGAGTTGAGACAGTCCAATGTCCTGGGGAGCAAGAACTGCAAACAGTCCATCTACAATGTAACATTTGGGTCTCAGGCCGCCCAATCCCTAGTGTGCTGTGCAGACCTTTGACTGGCAAAAACACCCCATCTGAGCGTGAGATCTGGCTGGGCTAGTGGCTCTTTCTGTGGACTAAGAGACAGACAGACAGAGTTTTCAGGTTCAAAACCTATACTTCCCAGAAGATGGTCATTCACTTCGGTAAAAAAAAAAAAAAAAAAAAAAAAAAAAAAAAAAGGCTTTTTATTTTTTTTCCCCTGCCTGGGTAACCTGTCTCCTGCCTGTTTCAAAGTTAAAAAAGGGAAAAATCTTTTTTGGAGGGAAAAGGACCAAAATGCAGGCAGGTGGACTCCGTGGAAGGTGGATGGGGAGTTGCTCCTGCCCGGGCACTAGAGCCCCAGCTGCTGTTCCAGGTGCTCTCTGATAACAGAGATCTCCATGTGTCGTGTCATGACACTGTCTCCAGGACTGACCCTCAGGATAATGAGGATTCAAAACGAGGCAGGTGATACTGCCTTCAAAAGTAAATCCAGGGAGGTTTGGCGGTATGTCAGAGGGTTAAGGGCTTGTGGCGATCACGAATAGAGGGGACAGGTGGAAGGATTTGGGGTCTGGCCCCCAGACTGCCACCTGCAGGGGAGTCGCTTTACAGGGGGTGAAGCAGGTCTTTAGGAGCTCTATCTTTCTCTCCCACCCTGTATTTCCTCTGCTCTCTCCTTTTGTGTCTGTCAGATGCAAGGTCAGTAACAACAACAACAACAACAAAAACAATAACCACCACAGTGACCAAGCAACAAGGGCAGCGAAAGGGGAACAAATGGAGTGCAGGAGCTGTGGATTATTCGTGGTGTAGGCACTCAGCTGTGGCAATAACCTCTTGAGGCAATCAATCCATACATGAAGAAGTAATACATGTAACAGAGACGTATATGTCCCTGTGTGTTTCCACTGAGATAATGTAAATGCACTTTTATTTACTTCTTCATTTATTTATTACCTTGCCACGAGAATTTCTTTTCATTGCTAAAAAAAAGTGTCCCATCAAGGGTACCAGGTGTGCCACACCCAGTTAAGCACTCATGTTACAATGCAGGAGGACTGGGCTTCAACACCCGGGTTCGCACCTGCCAGGGGAAATCTTTACAAGTGGTGCGTAAGTGCTGCAGTTGTCTCTCTTTGTGTCTCAAACTCTCTCTACCTCCCTTCCCTCTCAATTCCTGCCTATTTATTCCAGTGAATAATCAAGAAAATAGAAAGTAAAAAAAAGAAAAAGGAAAAGGAAATATTCCACGACTTCAAATGGGCTACTCAGGACAATGCTTTCCTTGTTAAGATCCTCACAGCATTCCATATGCAGAAAGGCAAAGACGCCATGTATTTTTTAACCCAGTTTTTATATTTATTTATTTATTTAGGTGCTTATTCATTTTTGTTATTGATGAATTAATGTTTTACATTTGACATTGACTAAGGATCTGACACCAGCGGACTCCAGTACCCCTATATGGTAATCTGCCTCTACAAAACCGATCCATTGACCTTTCCATCCATCCATCCATCCACCCATACATCTATCCATCCATTCATCCATCCATCCATCCATCCATCCATCCATCCATCCATCCATCCACCAGTCAACCAAGCTAAGTACAAAAGGAGATCTCTCCTTGAATGGTGAGGAGAAACAACGATGCATAGGTAGGTTGCAAAGGCCCAGTTTGGCTGAATAGGGCAGAGGGGCTGAACCAGGGAATGTGTTGGGGCGTGTGGGTTTGGGTGGGGTGAGCCGGAGACCCTGTGAGCTGGGTCACATTAGGGCCAGGCAGGGGGTGGAAGGGGTTGCGAACAGCTGTCACTGGAGAACCATCACAAGTGCTGGAGCTGGTGAACAGGACACCTGGAAGAGAGGACAGACAAAGGAGAGAAGCAAAGTGCGGAGGAAAGGAGAGGGGACAGGATGGTGAGGACAGGAGAGGACAGGAGAGAACAGGATTGGAGGGGACCTGAGAAACCTACCTGGACAAAGGCAGCATACAGACATCCAGGAAGGCCGGCAGGCATGCAGGCAGCTCTGGCCTGGGCTCCCTGGATCCCGGGCGCACCTTCACCTGTCTTCTCTTGGCTGCCAGCCCTGAGGTCCCTCGTCGGTCAGCACTGTCTTGCCATCCTTCCGTCCCTCTGTGCCAGGGCCCAGGCGCCTGGGCGCTGTTGCCTGACCTAGTGGCAGGGCAGTTGGGCTGCCTGCCCAGTGCCAGTGTGGCCAGCACAGATTGCCAGGGGCTAGGACATCACAGAGGGCTCCTGTGGTTGCTAGGCCACGGGGACCCCGCCCATCCAGTTGACCAGCAGCCATGACCCCATGCTGAACTTGACTTGAGGGGTGGTGGCCAGCCACCAGAGACAGAGCCCCAGGCCAAAGCAGGTGCTGGTCAGCCGGGCCAAGGGGCTATGGGCGGATTGGTGTGTGTCTGGGCATGGGGCTGGCATCTGACAGTCCAGGGCGGGGGACCAAGGTCCACCAGGCCCCTGTCCCACCATGTGCACTGACACACAGTCTTGCTGACTGACTGACAGTCCCCGCCCCAGAGATACCCACACCAAGTCCCTGGGTGCCCTGAGCTGCCCCTGAGTGTTGGTGGGTGCCTGCCTGGACACATGCCTCCGTAATGGAGGCCTCTATTAATCCCGTTGCCTACTGACAGCTGCCCTCCTGCCCCTCCTCCTCCTCCTCCGCCTCCTCCTCCTCCTCTTCTTCCTCCTCCTCTTTCTCCTCTTCCTCCTCCTCTTCCTCCTCCTCCTCCTACACCCCCTCCTCCTCTTCCTCATCCTCAGCGGGACTCACTCAGGGCCCTTGGCCTAGGCAATCCAGGGCTGCTGCTCTGGCTTCTGCAGCTTCTATCCAGTGGGGGGGTGTAGGAATCTGTTCCTGTCAGTCCCTGATTCCTGGGACCTTCCATGCCTCCAGCTGCCCCCACTCTCTAGTCCTGACCCCTCCTCAAGGATGCCCCCTTTCCCCTTACCCTCTGTCCCGCAGCTCCCAACTAACATCTACTGTGTTCCTCCCTGCGCTACTTTACTGCCACCCTGCTTCTGCCCTTCAGCCCTGAGGGCCCAGGGCCAGCTCAGCTGCCATCTCACCATCCAGCACGGGGACCTGCCCTAACCCCCTGACACCACACCCACACACACAGACCTGCACACACTCCTGGTTCCCCTGCCTGCAGCCTGCCTCTCAAACAGTCTCCTTCTGCCCCCTAGCACCTTACAGCCTCTGCCACGGACCCCCACAGACACCTGGGCATGAGCAGTGCAGACATGCAAACAGCTCCCCTCGCCCCCACTCCAGTTGCTCCAAGGTTGGAAAGAGTCTTTTTTTCATGCTGTAGGGGAGGGAGTTGAGACAGTCCAATGTCCTGGGGAGCAAGAACTGCAAACAGTCCATCTACAATGTAACATTTGGGTCTCAGGCCGCCCAATCCCTAGTGTGCTGTGCAGACCTTTGACTGGCAAAAACACCCCATCTGAGCGTGAGATCTGGCTGGGCTAGTGGCTCTTTCTGTGGACTAAGAGACAGACAGACAGAGTTTTCAGGTTCAAAACCTATACTTCCCAGAAGATGGTCATTCACTTCGGTAAAAAAAAAAAAAAAAAAAAAAAAAAAAAAAAGGCTTTTTATTTTTTTTCCCCTGCCTGGGTAACCTGTCTCCTGCCTGTTTCAAAGTTAAAAAAGGGAAAAATCTTTTTTGGAGGGAAAAGGACCAAAATGCAGGCAGGTGGACTCCGTGGAAGGTGGATGGGGAGTTGCTCCTGCCCGGGCACTAGAGCCCCAGCTGCTGTTCCAGGTGCTCTCTGATAACAGAGATCTCCATGTGTCGTGTCATGACACTGTCTCCAGGACTGACCCTCAGGATAATGAGGATTCAAAACGAGGCAGGTGATACTGCCTTCAAAAGTAAATCAGGGAGGTTTGGCGGTATGTCAGAGGGTTAAGGGCTTGTGGCGATCACGAATAGAGGGGACAGGTGGAAGGATTTGGGGTCTGGCCCCCAGACTGCCACCTGCAGGGGAGTCGCTTTACAGGGGGTGAAGCAGGTCTTTAGGAGCTCTATCTTTCTCTCCCACCCTGTATTTCCTCTGCTCTCTCCTTTTGTGTCTGTCAGATGCAAGGTCAGTAACAACAACAACAACAACAAAAACAATAACCACCACAGTGACCAAGCAACAAGGGCAGCGAAAGGGGAACAAATGGAGTGCAGGAGCTGTGGATTATTCGTGGTGTAGGCACTCAGCTGTGGCAATAACCTCTTGAGGCAATCAATCCATACATGAAGAAGTAATACATGTAACAGAGACGTATATGTCCCTGTGTGTTTCCACTGAGATAATGTAAATGCACTTTTATTTACTTCTTCATTTATTTATTACCTTGCCACGAGAATTTCTTTTCATTGCTAAAAAAAAGTGTCCCATCAAGGGTACCAGGTGTGCCACACCCAGTTAAGCACTCATGTTACAATGCAGGAGGACTGGGCTTCAACACCCGGGTTCGCACCTGCCAGGGGAAATCTTTACAAGTGGTGCGTAAGTGCTGCAGTTGTCTCTCTTTGTGTCTCAAACTCTCTCTACCTCCCTTCCCTCTCAATTCCTGCCTATTTATTCCAGTGAATAATCAAGAAAATAGAAAGTAAAAAAAAGAAAAAGGAAAAGGAAATATTCCACGACTTCAAATGGGCTACTCAGGACAATGCTTTCCTTGTTAAGATCCTCACAGCATTCCATATGCAGAAAGGCAAAGACGCCATGTATTTTTTAACCCAGTTTTTATATTTATTTATTTATTTAGGTGCTTATTCATTTTTGTTATTGATGAATTAATGTTTTACATTTGACATTGACTAAGGATCTGACACCAGCGGACTCCAGTACCCCTATATGGTAATCTGCCTCTACAAAACCGATCCATTGACCTTTCCATCCATCCATCCATCCACCCATACATCTATCCATCCATTCATCCATCCATCCATCCATCCATC
This sequence comes from Erinaceus europaeus, assembly GCF_950295315.1. Classification (NCBI taxonomy): domain Eukaryota; kingdom Metazoa; phylum Chordata; class Mammalia; order Eulipotyphla; family Erinaceidae; genus Erinaceus; species Erinaceus europaeus. The sequence goes on along the minus strand of NW_026647125.1, from coordinate 1,896,432 downwards.
CATCCATCCATCCATCCATCCATCCACCAGTCAACCAAGCTAAGTACAAAAGGAGATCTCTCCTTGAATGGTGAGGAGAAACAACGATGCATAGGTAGGTTGCAAAGGCCCAGTTTGGCTGAATAGGGCAGAGGGGCTGAACCAGGGAATGTGTTGGGGCGTGTGGGTTTGGGTGGGGTGAGCCGGAGACCCTGTGAGCTGGGTCACATTAGGGCCAGGCAGGGGGTGGAAGGGGTTGCGAACAGCTGTCACTGGAGAACCATCACAAGTGCTGGAGCTGGTGAACAGGACACCTGGAAGAGAGGACAGACAAAGGAGAGAAGCAAAGTGCGGAGGAAAGGAGAGGGGACAGGATGGTGAGGACAGGAGAGGACAGGAGAGAACAGGATTGGAGGGGACCTGAGAAACCTACCTGGACAAAGGCAGCATACAGACATCCAGGAAGGCCGGCAGGCATGCAGGCAGCTCTGGCCTGGGCTCCCTGGATCCCGGGCGCACCTTCACCTGTCTTCTCTTGGCTGCCAGCCCTGAGGTCCCTCGTCGGTCAGCACTGTCTTGCCATCCTTCCGTCCCTCTGTGCCAGGGCCCAGGCGCCTGGGCGCTGTTGCCTGACCTAGTGGCAGGGCAGTTGGGCTGCCCAGTGCCAGTGTGGCCAGCACAGATTGCCAGGGGCTAGGACATCACAGAGGGCTCCTGTGGTTGCTAGGCCACGGGGACCCCGCCCATCCAGTTGACCAGCAGCCATGACCCCATGCTGAACTTGACTTGAGGGGTGGTGGCCAGCCACCAGAGACAGAGCCCCAGGCCAAAGCAGGTGCTGGTCAGCCGGGCCAAGGGGCTATGGGCGGATTGGTGTGTGTCTGGGCATGGGGCTGGCATCTGACAGTCCAGGGCGGGGGACCAAGGTCCACCAGGCCCCTGTCCCACCATGTGCACTGACACACAGTCTTGCTGACTGACTGACAGTCCCCGCCCCAGAGATACCCACACCAAGTCCCTGGGTGCCCTGAGCTGCCCCTGAGTGTTGGTGGGTGCCTGCCTGGACACATGCCTCCGTAATGGAGGCCTCTATTAATCCCGTTGCCTACTGACAGCTGCCCTCCTGCCCCTCCTCCTCCTCCTCCGCCTCCTCCTCCTCCTCTTCTTCCTCCTCCTCTTTCTCCTCTTCCTCCTCCTCTTCCTCCTCCTCCTCCTACACCCCCTCCTCCTCTTCCTCATCCTCAGCGGGACTCACTCAGGGCCCTTGGCCTAGGCAATCCAGGGCTGCTGCTCTGGCTTCTGCAGCTTCTATCCAGTGGGGGGGTGTAGGAATCTGTTCCTGTCAGTCCCTGATTCCTGGGACCTTCCATGCCTCCAGCTGCCCCCACTCTCTAGTCCTGACCCCTCCTCAAGGATGCCCCCTTTCCCCTTACCCTCTGTCCCGCAGCTCCCAACTAACATCTACTGTGTTCCTCCCTGCGCTACTTTACTGCCACCCTGCTTCTGCCCTTCAGCCCTGAGGGCCCAGGGCCAGCTCAGCTGCCATCTCACCATCCAGCACGGGGACCTGCCCTAACCCCCTGACACCACACCCACACACACAGACCTGCACACACTCCTGGTTCCCCTGCCTGCAGCCTGCCTCTCAAACAGTCTCCTTCTGCCCCCTAGCACCTTACAGCCTCTGCCACGGACCCCCACAGACACCTGGGCATGAGCAGTGCAGACATGCAAACAGCTCCCCTCGCCCCCACTCCAGTTGCTCCAAGGTTGGAAAGAGTCTTTTTTTCATGCTGTAGGGGAGGGAGTTGAGACAGTCCAATGTCCTGGGGAGCAAGAACTGCAAACAGTCCATCTACAATGTAACATTTGGGTCTCAGGCCGCCCAATCCCTAGTGTGCTGTGCAGACCTTTGACTGGCAAAAACACCCCATCTGAGCGTGAGATCTGGCTGGGCTAGTGGCTCTTTCTGTGGACTAAGAGACAGACAGACAGAGTTTTCAGGTTCAAAACCTATACTTCCCAGAAGATGGTCATTCACTTCGGTAAAAAAAAAAAAAAAAAAAAAAAAAAAAAAAAGGCTTTTTATTTTTTTTCCCCTGCCTGGGTAACCTGTCTCCTGCCTGTTTCAAAGTTAAAAAAGGGAAAAATCTTTTTTGGAGGGAAAAGGACCAAAATGCAGGCAGGTGGACTCCGTGGAAGGTGGATGGGGAGTTGCTCCTGCCCGGGCACTAGAGCCCCAGCTGCTGTTCCAGGTGCTCTCTGATAACAGAGATCTCCATGTGTCGTGTCATGACACTGTCTCCAGGACTGACCCTCAGGATAATGAGGATTCAAAACGAGGCAGGTGATACTGCCTTCAAAAGTAAATCCAGGGAGGTTTGGCGGTATGTCAGAGGGTTAAGGGCTTGTGGCGATCACGAATAGAGGGGACAGGTGGAAGGATTTGGGGTCTGGCCCCCAGACTGCCACCTGCAGGGGAGTCGCTTTACAGGGGGTGAAGCAGGTCTTTAGGAGCTCTATCTTTCTCTCCCACCCTGTATTTCCTCTGCTCTCTCCTTTTGTGTCTGTCAGATGCAAGGTCAGTAACAACAACAACAACAACAAAAACAATAACCACCACAGTGACCAAGCAACAAGGGCAGCGAAAGGGGAACAAATGGAGTGCAGGAGCTGTGGATTATTCGTGGTGTAGGCACTCAGCTGTGGCAATAACCTCTTGAGGCAATCAATCCATACATGAAGAAGTAATACATGTAACAGAGACGTATATGTCCCTGTGTGTTTCCACTGAGATAATGTAAATGCACTTTTATTTACTTCTTCATTTATTTATTACCTTGCCACGAGAATTTCTTTTCATTGCTAAAAAAAAGTGTCCCATCAAGGGTACCAGGTGTGCCACACCCAGTTAAGCACTCATGTTACAATGCAGGAGGACTGGGCTTCAACACCCGGGTTCGCACCTGCCAGGGGAAATCTTTACAAGTGGTGCGTAAGTGCTGCAGTTGTCTCTCTTTGTGTCTCAAACTCTCTCTACCTCCCTTCCCTCTCAATTCCTGCCTATTTATTCCAGTGAATAATCAAGAAAATAGAAAGTAAAAAAAAGAAAAAGGAAAAGGAAATATTCCACGACTTCAAATGGGCTACTCAGGACAATGCTTTCCTTGTTAAGATCCTCACAGCATTCCATATGCAGAAAGGCAAAGACGCCATGTATTTTTTAACCCAGTTTTTATATTTATTTATTTATTTAGGTGCTTATTCATTTTTGTTATTGATGAATTAATGTTTTACATTTGACATTGACTAAGGATCTGACACCAGCGGACTCCAGTACCCCTATATGGTAATCTGCCTCTACAAAACCGATCCATTGACCTTTCCATCCATCCATCCATCCACCCATACATCTATCCATCCATTCATCCATCCATCCATCCATCCATCCATCCATCCATCCATCCATCCACCAGTCAACCAAGCTAAGTACAAAAGGAGATCTCTCCTTGAATGGTGAGGAGAAACAACGATGCATAGGTAGGTTGCAAAGGCCCAGTTTGGCTGAATAGGGCAGAGGGGCTGAACCAGGGAATGTGTTGGGGCGTGTGGGTTTGGGTGGGGTGAGCCGGAGACCCTGTGAGCTGGGTCACATTAGGGCCAGGCAGGGGGTGGAAGGGGTTGCGAACAGCTGTCACTGGAGAACCATCACAAGTGCTGGAGCTGGTGAACAGGACACCTGGAAGAGAGGACAGACAAAGGAGAGAAGCAAAGTGCGGAGGAAAGGAGAGGGGACAGGATGGTGAGGACAGGAGAGGACAGGAGAGAACAGGATTGGAGGGGACCTGAGAAACCTACCTGGACAAAGGCAGCATACAGACATCCAGGAAGGCCGGCAGGCATGCAGGCAGCTCTGGCCTGGGCTCCCTGGATCCCGGGCGCACCTTCACCTGTCTTCTCTTGGCTGCCAGCCCTGAGGTCCCTCGTCGGTCAGCACTGTCTTGCCATCCTTCCGTCCCTCTGTGCCAGGGCCCAGGCGCCTGGGCGCTGTTGCCTGACCTAGTGGCAGGGCAGTTGGGCTGCCCAGTGCCAGTGTGGCCAGCACAGATTGCCAGGGGCTAGGACATCACAGAGGGCTCCTGTGGTTGCTAGGCCACGGGGACCCCGCCCATCCAGTTGACCAGCAGCCATGACCCCATGCTGAACTTGACTTGAGGGGTGGTGGCCAGCCACCAGAGACAGAGCCCCAGGCCAAAGCAGGTGCTGGTCAGCCGGGCCAAGGGGCTATGGGCGGATTGGTGTGTGTCTGGGCATGGGGCTTCTGACAGTCCAGGGCGGGGGACCAAGGTCCACCAGGCCCCTGTCCCACCATGTGCACTGACACACAGTCTTGCTGACTGACTGACAGTCCCCGCCCCAGAGATACCCACACCAAGTCCCTGGGTGCCCTGAGCTGCCCCTGAGTGTTGGTGGGTGCCTGCCTGGACACATGCCTCCGTAATGGAGGCCTCTATTAATCCCGTTGCCTACTGACAGCTGCCCTCCTGCTCCTCCTCCTCCTCCTCCGCCTCCTCCTCCTCCTCTTCTTCCTCCTCCTCTTTCTCCTCTTCCTCCTCCTCTTCCTCCTCCTCCTCCTACACCCCCTCCTCCTCTTCCTCATCCTCAGCGGGACTCACTCAGGGCCCTTGGCCTAGGCAATCCAGGGCTGCTGCTCTGGCTTCTGCAGCTTCTATCCAGTGGGGGGGTGTAGGAATCTGTTCCTGTCAGTCCCTGATTCCTGGGACCTTCCATGCCTCCAGCTGCCCCCACTCTCTAGTCCTGACCCCTCCTCAAGGATGCCCCCTTTCCCCTTACCCTCTGTCCCGCAGCTCCCAACTAACATCTACTGTGTTCCTCCCTGCGCTACTTTACTGCCACCCTGCTTCTGCCCTTCAGCCCTGAGGGCCCAGGGCCAGCTCAGCTGCCATCTCACCATCCAGCACGGGGACCTGCCCTAACCCCCTGACACCACACCCACACACACAGACCTGCACACACTCCTGGTTCCCCTGCCTGCAGCCTGCCTCTCAAACAGTCTCCTTCTGCCCCCTAGCACCTTACAGCCTCTGCCACGGACCCCCACAGACACCTGGGCATGAGCAGTGCAGACATGCAAACAGCTCCCCTCGCCCCCACTCCAGTTGCTCCAAGGTTGAAAAGAGTCTTTTTTTCATGCTGTAGGGGAGGGAGTTGAGACAGTCCAATGTCCTGGGGAGCAAGAACTGCAAACAGTCCATCTACAATGTAACATTTGGGTCTCAGGCCGCCCAATCCCTAGTGTGCTGTGCAGACCTTTGACTGGCAAAAACACCCCATCTGAGCGTGAGATCTGGCTGGGCTAGTGGCTCTTTCTGTGGACTAAGAGACAGACAGACAGAGTTTTCAGGTTCAAAACCTATACTTCCCAGAAGATGGTCATTCACTTCGGTAAAAAAAAAAAAAAAAAAAAAAAAAAGGCTTTTTATTTTTTTCCCCTGCCTGGGTAACCTGTCTCCTGCCTGTTTCAAAGTTAAAAAAGGGAAAAATCTTTTTTGGAGGGAAAAGGACCAAAATGCAGGCAGGTGGACTCCGTGGAAGGTGGATGGGGAGTTGCTCCTGCCCGGGCACTAGAGCCCCAGCTGCTGTTCCAGGTGCTCTCTGATAACAGAGATCTCCATGTGTCGTGTCATGACACTGTCTCCAGGACTGACCCTCAGGATAATGAGGATTCAAAACGAGGCAGGTGATACTGCCTTCAAAAGTAAATCCAGGGAGGTTTGGCGGTATGTCAGAGGGTTAAGGGCTTGTGGCGATCACGAATAGAGGGGACAGGTGGAAGGATTTGGGGTCTGGCCCCCAGACTGCCACCTGCAGGGGAGTCGCTTTACAGGGGGTGAAGCAGGTCTTTAGGAGCTCTATCTTTCTCTCCCACCCTGTATTTCCTCTGCTCTCTCCTTTTGTGTCTGTCAGATGCAAGGTCAGTAACAACAACAACAACAACAAAAACAATAACCACCACAGTGACCAAGCAACAAGGGCAGCGAAAGGGGAACAAATGGAGTGCAGGAGCTGTGGATTATTCGTGGTGTAGGCACTCAGCTGTGGCAATAACCTCTTGAGGCAATCAATCCATACATGAAGAAGTAATACATGTAACAGAGACGTATATGTCCCTGTGTGTTTCCACTGAGATAATGTAAATGCACTTTTATTTACTTCTTCATTTATTTATTACCTTGCCACGAGAATTTCTTTTCATTGCTAAAAAAAAGTGTCCCATCAAGGGTACCAGGTGTGCCACACCCAGTTAAGCACTCATGTTACAATGCAGGAGGACTGGGCTTCAACACCCGGGTTCGCACCTGCCAGGGGAAATCTTTACAAGTGGTGCGTAAGTGCTGCAGTTGTCTCTCTTTGTGTCTCAAACTCTCTCTACCTCCCTTCCCTCTCAATTCCTGCCTATTTATTCCAGTGAATAATCAATAAAATAGAAAGTAAAAAAAAGAAAAAGGAAAAGGAAATATTCCACGACTTCAAATGGGCTACTCAGGACAATGCTTTCCTTGTTAAGATCCTCACAGCATTCCATATGCAGAAAGGCAAAGACGCCATGTATTTTTTAACCCAGTTTTTATATTTATTTATTTATTTAGGTGCTTATTCATTTTTGTTATTGATGAATTAATGTTTTACATTTGACATTGACTAAGGATCTGACACCAGCGGACTCCAGTACCCCTATATGGTAATCTGCCTCTACAAAACCGATCCATTGACCTTTCCATCCATCCATCCATCCATCCACCCATACATCTATCCATCCATTCATCCATCCATCCATCCATCCATCCATCCATCCATCCATCCATCCATCCACCAGTCAACCAAGCTAAGTACAAAAGGAGATCTCTCCTTGAATGGTGAGGAGAAACAACGATGCATAGGTAGGTTGCAAAGGCCCAGTTTGGCTGAATAGGGCAGAGGGGCTGAACCAGGGAATGTGTTGGGGCGTGTGGGTTTGGGTGGGGTGAGCCGGAGACCCTGTGAGCTGGGTCACATTAGGGCCAGGCAGGGGGTGGAAGGGGTTGCGAACAGCTGTCACTGGAGAACCATCACAAGTGCTGGAGCTGGTGAACAGGACACCTGGAAGAGAGGACAGACAAAGGAGAGAAGCAAAGTGCGGAGGAAAGGAGAGGGGACAGGATGGTGAGGACAGGAGAGGACAGGAGAGAACAGGATTGGAGGGGACCTGAGAAACCTACCTGGACAAAGGCAGCATACAGACATCCAGGAAGGCCGGCAGGCATGCAGGCAGCTCTGGCCTGGGCTCCCTGGATCCCGGGCGCACCTTCACCTGTCTTCTCTTGGCTGCCAGCCCTGAGGTCCCTCGTCGGTCAGCACTGTCTTGCCATCCTTCCGTCCCTCTGTGCCAGGGCCCAGGCGCCTGGGCGCTGTTGCCTGACCTAGTGGCAGGGCAGTTGGGCTGCCCAGTGCCAGTGTGGCCAGCACAGATTGCCAGGGGCTAGGACATCACAGAGGGCTCCTGTGGTTGCTAGGCCACGGGGACCCCGCCCATCCAGTTGACCAGCAGCCATGACCCCATGCTGAACTTGACTTGAGGGGTGGTGGCCAGCCACCAGAGACAGAGCCCCAGGCCAAAGCAGGTGCTGGTCAGCCGGGCCAAGGGGCTATGGGCGGATTGGTGTGTGTCTGGGCATGGGGCTGGCATCTGACAGTCCAGGGCGGGGGACCAAGGTCCACCAGGCCCCTGTCCCACCATGTGCACTGACACACAGTCTTGCTGACTGACTGACAGTCCCCGCCCCAGAGATACCCACACCAAGTCCCTGGGTGCCCTGAGCTGCCCCTGAGTGTTGGTGGGTGCCTGCCTGGACACATGCCTCCGTAATGGAGGCCTCTATTAATCCCGTTGCCTACTGACAGCTGCCCTCCTGCTCCTCCTCCTCCTCCTCCGCCTCCTCCTCCTCCTCTTCTTCCTCCTCCTCTTTCTCCTCTTCCTCCTCCTCTTCCTCCTCCTCCTCCTACACCCCCTCCTCCTCTTCCTCATCCTCAGCGGGACTCACTCAGGGCCCTTGGCCTAGGCAATCCAGGGCTGCTGCTCTGGCTTCTGCAGCTTCTATCCAGTGGGGGGGTGTAGGAATCTGTTCCTGTCAGTCCCTGATTCCTGGGACCTTCCATGCCTCCAGCTGCCCCCACTCTCTAGTCCTGACCCCTCCTCAAGGATGCCCCCTTTCCCCTTACCCTCTGTCCCGCAGCTCCCAACTAACATCTACTGTGTTCCTCCCTGCGCTACTTTACTGCCACCCTGCTTCTGCCCTTCAGCCCTGAGGGCCCAGGGCCAGCTCAGCTGCCATCTCACCATCCAGCACGGGGACCTGCCCTAACCCCCTGACACCACACCCACACACACAGACCTGCACACACTCCTGGTTCCCCTGCCTGCAGCCTGCCTCTCAAACAGTCTCCTTCTGCCCCCTAGCACCTTACAGCCTCTGCCACGGACCCCCACAGACACCTGGGCATGAGCAGTGCAGACATGCAAACAGCTCCCCTCGCCCCCACTCCAGTTGCTCCAAGGTTGAAAAGAGTCTTTTTTTCATGCTGTAGGGGAGGGAGTTGAGACAGTCCAATGTCCTGGGGAGCAAGAACTGCAAACAGTCCATCTACAATGTAACATTTGGGTCTCAGGCCGCCCAATCCCTAGTGTGCTGTGCAGACCTTTGACTGGCAAAAACACCCCATCTGAGCGTGAGATCTGGCTGGGCTAGTGGCTCTTTCTGTGGACTAAGAGACAGACAGACAGAGTTTTCAGGTTCAAAACCTATACTTCCCAGAAGATGGTCATTCACTTCGGTAAAAAAAAAAAAAAAAAAAAAAAAAAGGCTTTTTATTTTTTTCCCCTGCCTGGGTAACCTGTCTCCTGCCTGTTTCAAAGTTAAAAAAGGGAAAAATCTTTTTTGGAGGGAAAAGGACCAAAATGCAGGCAGGTGGACTCCGTGGAAGGTGGATGGGGAGTTGCTCCTGCCCGGGCACTAGAGCCCCAGCTGCTGTTCCAGGTGCTCTCTGATAACAGAGATCTCCATGTGTCGTGTCATGACACTGTCTCCAGGACTGACCCTCAGGATAATGAGGATTCAAAACGAGGCAGGTGATACTGCCTTCAAAAGTAAATCCAGGGAGGTTTGGCGGTATGTCAGAGGGTTAAGGGCTTGTGGCGATCACGAATAGAGGGGACAGGTGGAAGGATTTGGGGTCTGGCCCCCAGACTGCCACCTGCAGGGGAGTCGCTTTACAGGGGGTGAAGCAGGTCTTTAGGAGCTCTATCTTTCTCTCCCACCCTGTATTTCCTCTGCTCTCTCCTTTTGTGTCTGTCAGATGCAAGGTCAGTAACAACAACAACAACAACAAAAACAATAACCACCACAGTGACCAAGCAACAAGGGCAGCGAAAGGGGAACAAATGGAGTGCAGGAGCTGTGGATTATTCGTGGTGTAGGCACTCAGCTGTGGCAATAACCTCTTGAGGCAATCAATCCATACATGAAGAAGTAATACATGTAACAGAGACGTATATGTCCCTGTGTGTTTCCACTGAGATAATGTAAATGCACTTTTATTTACTTCTTCATTTATTTATTACCTTGCCACGAGAATTTCTTTTCATTGCTAAAAAAAAGTGTCCCATCAAGGGTACCAGGTGTGCCACACCCAGTTAAGCACTCATGTTACAATGCAGGAGGACTGGGCTTCAACACCCGGGTTCGCACCTGCCAGGGGAAATCTTTACAAGTGGTGCGTAAGTGCTGCAGTTGTCTCTCTTTGTGTCTCAAACTCTCTCTACCTCCCTTCCCTCTCAATTCCTGCCTATTTATTCCAGTGAATAATCAATAAAATAGAAAGTAAAAAAAAGAAAAAGGAAAAGGAAATATTCCACGACTTCAAATGGGCTACTCAGGACAATGCTTTCCTTGTTAAGATCCTCACAGCATTCCATATGCAGAAAGGCAAAGACGCCATGTATTTTTTAACCCAGTTTTTATATTTATTTATTTATTTAGGTGCTTATTCATTTTTGTTATTGATGAATTAATGTTTTACATTTGACATTGACTAAGGATCTGACACCAGCGGACTCCAGTACCCCTATATGGTAATCTGCCTCTACAAAACCGATCCATTGACCTTTCCATCCATCCATCCATCCATCCACCCATACATCTATCCATCCATTCATCCATCCATCCATCCATCCATCCATCCATCCATCCATCCACCAGTCAACCAAGCTAAGTACAAAAGGAGATCTCTCCTTGAATGGTGAGGAGAAACAACGATGCATAGGTAGGTTGCAAAGGCCCAGTTTGGCTGAATAGGGCAGAGGGGCTGAACCAGGGAATGTGTTGGGGCGTGTGGGTTTGGGTGGGGTGAGCCGGAGACCCTGTGAGCTGGGTCACATTAGGGCCAGGCAGGGGGTGGAAGGGGTTGCGAACAGCTGTCACTGGAGAACCATCACAAGTGCTGGAGCTGGTGAACAGGACACCTGGAAGAGAGGACAGACAAAGGAGAGAAGCAAAGTGCGGAGGAAAGGAGAGGGGACAGGATGGTGAGGACAGGAGAGGACAGGAGAGAACAGGATTGGAGGGGACCTGAGAAACCTACCTGGACAAAGGCAGCATACAGACATCCAGGAAGGCCGGCAGGCATGCAGGCAGCTCTGGCCTGGGCTCCCTGGATCCCGGGCGCACCTTCACCTGTCTTCTCTTGGCTGCCAGCCCTGAGGTCCCTCGTCGGTCAGCACTGTCTTGCCATCCTTCCGTCCCTCTGTGCCAGGGCCCAGGCGCCTGGGCGCTGTTGCCTGACCTAGTGGCAGGGCAGTTGGGCTGCCCAGTGCCAGTGTGGCCAGCACAGATTGCCAGGGGCTAGGACATCACAGAGGGCTCCTGTGGTTGCTAGGCCACGGGGACCCCGCCCATCCAGTTGACCAGCAGCCATGACCCCATGCTGAACTTGACTTGAGGGGTGGTGGCCAGCCACCAGAGACAGAGCCCCAGGCCAAAGCAGGTGCTGGTCAGCCGGGCCAAGGGGCTATGGGCGGATTGGTGTGTGTCTGGGCATGGGGCTGGCATCTGACAGTCCAGGGCGGGGGACCAAGGTCCACCAGGCCCCTGTCCCACCATGTGCACTGACACACAGTCTTGCTGACTGACTGACAGTCCCCGCCCCAGAGATACCCACACCAAGTCCCTGGGTGCCCTGAGCTGCCCCTGAGTGTTGGTGGGTGCCTGCCTGGACACATGCCTCCGTAATGGAGGCCTCTATTAATCCCGTTGCCTACTGACAGCTGCCCTCCTGCCCCTCCTCCTCCTCCTCCGCCTCCTCCTCCTCCTCTTCTTCCTCCTCCTCTTTCTCCTCTTCCTCCTCCTCTTCCTCCTCCTCCTCCTACACCCCCTCCTCCTCTTCCTCATCCTCAGCGGGACTCACTCAGGGCCCTTGGCCTAGGCAATCCAGGGCTGCTGCTCTGGCTTCTGCAGCTTCTATCCAGTGGGGGGGTGTAGGAATCTGTTCCTGTCAGTCCCTGATTCCTGGGACCTTCCATGCCTCCAGCTGCCCCCACTCTCTAGTCCTGACCCCTCCTCAAGGATGCCCCCTTTCCCCTTACCCTCTGTCCCGCAGCTCCCAACTAACATCTACTGTGTTCCTCCCTGCGCTACTTTACTGCCACCCTGCTTCTGCCCTTCAGCCCTGAGGGCCCAGGGCCAGCTCAGCTGCCATCTCACCATCCAGCACGGGGACCTGCCCTAACCCCCTGACACCACACCCACACACACAGACCTGCACACACTCCTGGTTCCCCTGCCTGCAGCCTGCCTCTCAAACAGTCTCCTTCTGCCCCCTAGCACCTTACAGCCTCTGCCACGGACCCCCACAGACACCTGGGCATGAGCAGTGCAGACATGCAAACAGCTCCCCTCGCCCCCACTCCAGTTGCTCCAAGGTTGGAAAGAGTCTTTTTTTTCATGCTGTAGGGGAGGGAGTTGAGACAGTCCAATGTCCTGGGGAGCAAGAACTGCAAACAGTCCATCTACAATGTAACATTTGGGTCTCAGGCCGCCCAATCCCTAGTGTGCTGTGCAGACCTTTGACTGGCAAAAACACCCCATCTGAGCGTGAGATCTGGCTGGGCTAGTGGCTCTTTCTGTGGACTAAGAGACAGACAGACAGAGTTTTCAGGTTCAAAACCTATACTTCCCAGAAGATGGTCATTCACTTCGGTAAAAAAAAAAAAAAAAAAAAAGGCTTTTTATTTTTTTTCCCCTGCCTGGGTAACCTGTCTCCTGCCTGTTTCAAAGTTAAAAAAGGGAAAAATCTTTTTTGGAGGGAAAAGGACCAAAATGCAGGCAGGTGGACTCCGTGGAAGGTGGATGGGGAGTTGCTCCTGCCCGGGCACTAGAGCCCCAGCTGCTGTTCCAGGTGCTCTCTGATAACAGAGATCTCCATGTGTCGTGTCATGACACTGTCTCCAGGACTGACCCTCAGGATAATGAGGATTCAAAACGAGGCAGGTGATACTGCCTTCAAAAGTAAATCCAGGGAGGTTTGGCGGTATGTCAGAGGGTTAAGGGCTTGTGGCGATCACGAATAGAGGGGACAGGTGGAAGGATTTGGGGTCTGGCCCCCAGACTGCCACCTGCAGGGGAGTCGCTTTACAGGGGGTGAAGCAGGTCTTTAGGAGCTCTATCTTTCTCTCCCACCCTGTATTTCCTCTGCTCTCTCCTTTTGTGTCTGTCAGATGCAAGGTCAGTAACAACAACAACAACAACAAAAACAATAACCACCACAGTGACCAAGCAACAAGGGCAGCTAAAGGGGAACAAATGGAGTGCAGGAGCTGTGGATTATTCGTGGTGTAGGCACTCAGCTGTGGCAATAACCTCTTGAGGCAATCAATCCATACATGAAGAAGTAATACATGTAACAGAGACGTATATGTCCCTGTGTGTTTCCACTGAGATAATGTAAATGCACTTTTATTTACTTCTTCATTTATTTATTACCTTGCCACGAGAATTTCTTTTCATTGCTAAAAAAAAGTGTCCCATCAAGGGTACCAGGTGTGCCACACCCAGTTAAGCACTCATGTTACAATGCAGGAGGACTGGGCTTCAACACCCGGGTTCGCACCTGCCAGGGGAAATCTTTACAAGTGGTGCGGAAGTGCTGCAGTTGTCTCTCTTTGTGTCTCAAACTCTCTCTACCTCCCTTCCCTCTCAATCCCTGCCTATTTATTCCAGTGAATAATCAAGAAAATAGAAAGTAAAAAAAAGAAAAAGGAAAAGGAAATATTCCACGACTTCAAATGGGCTACTCAGGACAATGCTTTCCTTGTTAAGATCCTCACAGCATTCCATATGCAGAAAGGCAAAGACGCCATGTATTTTTTAACCCAGTTTTTATATTGATTTATTTATTTATTTAGGTGCTTATTCATTTTTGTTATTGATGAATTAATGTTTTACATTTGACATTGACTAAGGATCTGACACCAGCGGACTCCAGTACCCCTATATGGTAATCTGCCTCTACAAAACCGATCCATTGACCTTTCCATCCATCCATCCATCCACCCATACATCTATCCATCCATTCATCCATCCATCCATCCATCCATCCATCCACCAGTCAACCAAGCTAAGTACAAAAGGAGATCTCTCCTTGAATGGTGAGGAGAAACAACGATGCATAGGTAGGTTGCAAAGGCCCAGTTTGGCTGAATAGGGCAGAGGGGCTGAACCAGGGAATGTGTTGGGGCGTGTGGGTTTGGGTGGGGTGAGCCGGAGACCCTGTGAGCTGGGTCACATTAGGGCCAGGCAGGGGGTGGAAGGGGTTGCGAACAGCTGTCACTGGAGAACCATCACAAGTGCTGGAGCTGGTGAACAGGACACCTGGAAGAGAGGACAGACAAAGGAGAGAAGCAAAGTGCGGAGGAAAGGAGAGGGGACAGGATGGTGAGGACAGGAGAGGACAGGAGAGAACAGGATTGGAGGGGACCTGAGAAACCTACCTGGACAAAGGCAGCATACAGACATCCAGGAAGGCCGGCAGGCATGCAGGCAGCTCTGGCCTGGGCTCCCTGGATCCCGGGCGCACCTTCACCTGTCTTCTCTTGGCTGCCAGCCCTGAGGTCCCTCGTCGGTCAGCACTGTCTTGCCATCCTTCCGTCCCTCTGTGCCAGGGCCCAGGCGCCTGGGCGCTGTTGCCTGACCTAGTGGCAGGGCAGTTGGGCTGCCCAGTGCCAGTGTGGCCAGCACAGATTGCCAGGGGCTAGGACATCACAGAGGGCTCCTGTGGTTGCTAGGCCACGGGGACCCCGCCCATCCAGTTGACCAGCAGCCATGACCCCATGCTGAACTTGACTTGAGGGGTGGTGGCCAGCCACCAGAGACAGAGCCCCAGGCCAAAGCAGGTGCTGGTCAGCCGGGCCAAGGGGCTATGGGCGGATTGGTGTGTGTCTGGGCATGGGGCTGGCATCTGACAGTCCAGGGCGGGGGACCAAGGTCCACCAGGCCCCTGTCCCACCATGTGCACTGACACACAGTCTTGCTGACTGACTGACAGTCCCCGCCCCAGAGATACCCACACCAAGTCCCTGGGTGCCCTGAGCTGCCCCTGAGTGTTGGTGGGTGCCTGCCTGGACACATGCCTCCGTAATGGAGGCCTCTATTAATCCCGTTGCCTACTGACAGCTGCCCTCCTGCCCCTCCTCCTCCTCCTCCGCCTCCTCCTCCTCCTCTTCTTCCTCCTCCTCTTTCTCCTCTTCCTCCTCCTCTTCCTCCTCCTCCTCCTACACCCCCTCCTCCTCTTCCTCATCCTCAGCAGGACTCACTCAGGGCCCTTGGCCTAGGCAATCCAGGGCTGCTGCTCTGGCTTCTGCAGCTTCTATCCAGTGGGGGGGTGTAGGAATCTGTTCCTGTCAGTCCCTGATTCCTGGGACCTTCCATGCCTCCAGCTGCCCCACTCTCTAGTCCTGACCCCTCCTCAAGGATGCCCCCTTTCCCCTTACCCTCTGTCCCGCAGCTCCCAACTAACATCTACTGTGTTCCTCCCTGCGCTACTTTACTGCCACCCTGCTTCTGCCCTTCAGCCCTGAGGGCCCAGGGCCAGCTCAGCTGCCATCTCACCATCCAGCACGGGGACCTGCCCTAACCCCCTGACACCACACCCACACACACAGACCTGCACACACTCCTGGTTCCCCTGCCTGCAGCCTGCCTCTCAAACAGTCTCCTTCTGCCCCCTAGCACCTTACAGCCTCTGCCACGGACCCCCACAGACACCTGGGCATGAGCAGTGCAGACATGCAAACAGCTCCCCTCGCCCCCACTCCAGTTGCTCCAAGGTTGGAAAGAGTCTTTTTTTCATGCTGTAGGGGAGGGAGTTGAGACAGTCCAATGTCCTGGGGAGCAAGAACTGCAAACAGTCCATCTACAATGTAACATTTGGGTCTCAGGCCGCCCAATCCCTAGTGTGCTGTGCAGACCTTTGACTGGCAAAAACACCCCATCTGAGCGTGAGATCTGGCTGGGCTAGTGGCTCTTTCTGTGGACTAAGAGACAGACAGACAGAGTTTTCAGGTTCAAAACCTATACTTCCCAGAAGATGGTCATTCACTTCGGTAAAAAAAAAAAAAAAAAAAAAAAAAAAAAAAAAAAAAAGGCTTTTTATTTTTTTTCCCCTGCCTGGGTAACCTGTCTCCTGCCTGTTTCAAAGTTAAAAAAGGGAAAAATCTTTTTTGGAGGGAAAAGGACCAAAATGCAGGCAGGTGGACTCCGTGGAAGGTGGATGGGGAGTTGCTCCTGCCCGGGCACTAGAGCCCCAGCTGCTGTTCCAGGTGCTCTCTGATAACAGAGATCTCCATGTGTCGTGTCATGACACTGTCTCCAGGACTGACCCTCAGGATAATGAGGATTCAAAACGAGGCAGGTGATACTGCCTTCAAAAGTAAATCCAGGGAGGTTTGGCGGTATGTCAGAGGGTTAAGGGCTTGTGGCGATCACGAATAGAGGGGACAGGTGGAAGGATTTGGGGTCTGGCCCCCAGACTGCCACCTGCAGGGGAGTCGCTTTACAGGGGGTGAAGCAGGTCTTTAGGAGCTCTATCTTTCTCTCCCACCCTGTATTTCCTCTGCTCTCTCCTTTTGTGTCTGTCAGATGCAAGGTCAGTAACAACAACAACAACAACAAAAACAATAACCACCACAGTGACCAAGCAACAAGGGCAGCGAAAGGGGAACAAATGGAGTGCAGGAGCTGTGGATTATTCGTGGTGTAGGCACTCAGCTGTGGCAATAACCTCTTGAGGCAATCAATCCATACATGAAGAAGTAATACATGTAACAGAGACGTATATGTCCCTGTGTGTTTCCACTGAGATAATGTAAATGCACTTTTATTTACTTCTTCATTTATTTATTACCTTGCCACGAGAATTTCTTTTCATTGCTAAAAAAAAGTGTCCCATCAAGGGTACCAGGTGTGCCACACCCAGTTAAGCACTCATGTTACAATGCAGGAGGACTGGGCTTCAACACCCGGGTTCGCACCTGCCAGGGGAAATCTTTACAAGTGGTGCGGAAGTGCTGCAGTTGTCTCTCTTTGTGTCTCAAACTCTCTCTACCTCCCTTCCCTCTCAATTCCTGCCTATTTATTCCAGTGAATAATCAAGAAAATAGAAAGTAAAAAAAAGAAAAAGGAAAAGGAAATATTCCACGACTTCAAATGGGCTACTCAGGACAATGCTTTCCTTGTTAAGATCCTCACAGCATTCCATATGCAGAAAGGCAAAGACGCCATGTATTTTTTAACCCAGTTTTTATATTTATTTATTTATTTAGGTGCTTATTCATTTTTGTTATTGATGAATTAATGTTTTACATTTGACATTGACTAAGGATCTGACACCAGCGGACTCCAGTACCCCTATATGGTAATCTGCCTCTACAAAACCGATCCATTGACCTTTCCATCCATCCATCCATCCACCCATACATCTATCCATCCATTCATCCATCCATCCATCCATCCATCCATCCATCCATCCATCCATCCACCAGTCAACCAAGCTAAGTACAAAAGGAGATCTCTCCTTGAATGGTGAGGAGAAACAACGATGCATAGGTAGGTTGCAAAGGCCCAGTTTGGCTGAATAGGGCAGAGGGGCTGAACCAGGGAATGTGTTGGGGCGTGTGGGTTTGGGTGGGGTGAGCCGGAGACCCTGTGAGCTGGGTCACATTAGGGCCAGGCAGGGGGTGGAAGGGGTTGCGAACAGCTGTCACTGGAGAACCATCACAAGTGCTGGAGCTGGTGAACAGGACACCTGGAAGAGAGGACAGACAAAGGAGAGAAGCAAAGTGCGGAGGAAAGGAGAGGGGACAGGATGGTGAGGACAGGAGAGGACAGGAGAGAACAGGATTGGAGGGGACCTGAGAAACCTACCTGGACAAAGGCAGCATACAGACATCCAGGAAGGCCGGCAGGCATGCAGGCAGCTCTGGCCTGGGCTCCCTGGATCCCGGGCGCACCTTCACCTGTCTTCTCTTGGCTGCCAGCCCTGAGGTCCCTCGTCGGTCAGCACTGTCTTGCCATCCTTCCGTCCCTCTGTGCCAGGGCCCAGGCGCCTGGGCGCTGTTGCCTGACCTAGTGGCAGGGCAGTTGGGCTGCCCAGTGCCAGTGTGGCCAGCACAGATTGCCAGGGGCTAGGACATCACAGAGGGCTCCTGTGGTTGCTAGGCCACGGGGACCCCGCCCATCCAGTTGACCAGCAGCCATGACCCCATGCTGAACTTGACTTGAGGGGTGGTGGCCAGCCACCAGAGACAGAGCCCCAGGCCAAAGCAGGTGCTGGTCAGCCGGGCCAAGGGGCTATGGGCGGATTGGTGTGTGTCTGGGCATGGGGCTGGCATCTGACAGTCCAGGGCGGGGGACCAAGGTCCACCAGGCCCCTGTCCCACCATGTGCACTGACACACAGTCTTGCTGACTGACTGACAGTCCCCGCCCCAGAGATACCCACACCAAGTCCCTGGGTGCCCTGAGCTGCCCCTGAGTGTTGGTGGGTGCCTGCCTGGACACATGCCTCCGTAATGGAGGCCTCTATTAATCCCGTTGCCTACTGACAGCTGCCCTCCTGCCCCTCCTCCTCCTCCTCCGCCTCCTCCTCCTCCTCTTCTTCCTCCTCCTCTTTCTCCTCTTCCTCCTCCTCTTCCTCCTCCTCCTCCTACACCCCCTCCTCCTCTTCCTCATCCTCAGCAGGACTCACTCAGGGCCCTTGGCCTAGGCAATCCAGGGCTGCTGCTCTGGCTTCTGCAGCTTCTATCCAGTGGGGGGGTGTAGGAATCTGTTCCTGTCAGTCCCTGATTCCTGGGACCTTCCATGCCTCCAGCTGCCCCACTCTCTAGTCCTGACCCCTCCTCAAGGATGCCCCCTTTCCCCTTACCCTCTGTCCCGCAGCTCCCAACTAACATCTACTGTGTTCCTCCCTGCGCTACTTTACTGCCACCCTGCTTCTGCCCTTCAGCCCTGAGGGCCCAGGGCCAGCTCAGCTGCCATCTCACCATCCAGCACGGGGACCTGCCCTAACCCCCTGACACCACACCCACACACACAGACCTGCACACACTCCTGGTTCCCCTGCCTGCAGCCTGCCTCTCAAACAGTCTCCTTCTGCCCCCTAGCACCTTACAGCCTCTGCCACGGACCCCCACAGACACCTGGGCATGAGCAGTGCAGACATGCAAACAGCTCCCCTCGCCCCCACTCCAGTTGCTCCAAGGTTGGAAAGAGTCTTTTTTTCATGCTGTAGGGGAGGGAGTTGAGACAGTCCAATGTCCTGGGGAGCAAGAACTGCAAACAGTCCATCTACAATGTAACATTTGGGTCTCAGGCCGCCCAATCCCTAGTGTGCTGTGCAGACCTTTGACTGGCAAAAACACCCCATCTGAGCGTGAGATCTGGCTGGGCTAGTGGCTCTTTCTGTGGACTAAGAGACAGACAGACAGAGTTTTCAGGTTCAAAACCTATACTTCCCAGAAGATGGTCATTCACTTCGGTAAAAAAAAAAAAAAAAAAAAAAAAAAAAAAAAAAAAAAAAGGCTTTTTATTTTTTTTCCCCTGCCTGGGTAACCTGTCTCCTGCCTGTTTCAAAGTTAAAAAAGGGAAAAATCTTTTTTGGAGGGAAAAGGACCAAAATGCAGGCAGGTGGACTCCGTGGAAGGTGGATGGGGAGTTGCTCCTGCCCGGGCACTAGAGCCCCAGCTGCTGTTCCAGGTGCTCTCTGATAACAGAGATCTCCATGTGTCGTGTCATGACACTGTCTCCAGGACTGACCCTCAGGATAATGAGGATTCAAAACGAGGCAGGTGATACTGCCTTCAAAAGTAAATCCAGGGAGGTTTGGCGGTATGTCAGAGGGTTAAGGGCTTGTGGCGATCACGAATAGAGGGGACAGGTGGAAGGATTTGGGGTCTGGCCCCCAGACTGCCACCTGCAGGGGAGTCGCTTTACAGGGGGTGAAGCAGGTCTTTAGGAGCTCTATCTTTCTCTCCCACCCTGTATTTCCTCTGCTCTCTCCTTTTGTGTCTGTCAGATGCAAGGTCAGTAACAACAACAACAACAACAAAAACAATAACCACCACAGTGACCAAGCAACAAGGGCAGCGAAAGGGGAACAAATGGAGTGCAGGAGCTGTGGATTATTCGTGGTGTAGGCACTCAGCTGTGGCAATAACCTCTTGAGGCAATCAATCCATACATGAAGAAGTAATACATGTAACAGAGACGTATATGTCCCTGTGTGTTTCCACTGAGATAATGTAAATGCACTTTTATTTACTTCTTCATTTATTTATTACCTTGCCACGAGAATTTCTTTTCATTGCTAAAAAAAAGTGTCCCATCAAGGGTACCAGGTGTGCCACACCCAGTTAAGCACTCATGTTACAATGCAGGAGGACTGGGCTTCAACACCCGGGTTCGCACCTGCCAGGGGAAATCTTTACAAGTGGTGCGGAAGTGCTGCAGTTGTCTCTCTTTGTGTCTCAAACTCTCTCTACCTCCCTTCCCTCTCAATTCCTGCCTATTTATTCCAGTGAATAATCAAGAAAATAGAAAGTAAAAAAAAGAAAAAGGAAAAGGAAATATTCCACGACTTCAAATGGGCTACTCAGGACAATGCTTTCCTTGTTAAGATCCTCACAGCATTCCATATGCAGAAAGGCAAAGACGCCATGTATTTTTTAACCCAGTTTTTATATTTATTTATTTATTTAGGTGCTTATTCATTTTTGTTATTGATGAATTAATGTTTTACATTTGACATTGACTAAGGATCTGACACCAGCGGACTCCAGTACCCCTATATGGTAATCTGCCTCTACAAAACCGATCCATTGACCTTTCCATCCATCCATCCATCCACCCATACATCTATCCATCCATTCATCCATCCATCCATCCATCCATCCATCCATCCATCCATCCATCCACCAGTCAACCAAGCTAAGTACAAAAGGAGATCTCTCCTTGAATGGTGAGGAGAAACAACGATGCATAGGTAGGTTGCAAAGGCCCAGTTTGGCTGAATAGGGCAGAGGGGCTGAACCAGGGAATGTGTTGGGGCGTGTGGGTTTGGGTGGGGTGAGCCGGAGACCCTGTGAGCTGGGTCACATTAGGGCCAGGCAGGGGGTGGAAGGGGTTGCGAACAGCTGTCACTGGAGAACCATCACAAGTGCTGGAGCTGGTGAACAGGACACCTGGAAGAGAGGACAGACAAAGGAGAGAAGCAAAGTGCGGAGGAAAGGAGAGGGGACAGGATGGTGAGGACAGGAGAGGACAGGAGAGAACAGGATTGGAGGGGACCTGAGAAACCTACCTGGACAAAGGCAGCATACAGACATCCAGGAAGGCCGGCAGGCATGCAGGCAGCTCTGGCCTGGGCTCCCTGGATCCCGGGCGCACCTTCACCTGTCTTCTCTTGGCTGCCAGCCCTGAGGTCCCTCGTCGGTCAGCACTGTCTTGCCATCCTTCCGTCCCTCTGTGCCAGGGCCCAGGCGCCTGGGCGCTGTTGCCTGACCTAGTGGCAGGGCAGTTGGGCTGCCCAGTGCCAGTGTGGCCAGCACAGATTGCCAGGGGCTAGGACATCACAGAGGGCTCCTGTGGTTGCTAGGCCACGGGGACCCCGCCCATCCAGTTGACCAGCAGCCATGACCCCATGCTGAACTTGACTTGAGGGGTGGTGGCCAGCCACCAGAGACAGAGCCCCAGGCCAAAGCAGGTGCTGGTCAGCCGGGCCAAGGGGCTATGGGCGGATTGGTGTGTGTCTGGGCATGGGGCTGGCATCTGACAGTCCAGGGCGGGGGACCAAGGTCCACCAGGCCCCTGTCCCACCATGTGCACTGACACACAGTCTTGCTGACTGACTGACAGTCCCCGCCCCAGAGATACCCACACCAAGTCCCTGGGTGCCCTGAGCTGCCCCTGAGTGTTGGTGGGTGCCTGCCTGGACACATGCCTCCGTAATGGAGGCCTCTATTAATCCCGTTGCCTACTGACAGCTGCCCTCCTGCCCCTCCTCCTCCTCCTCCGCCTCCTCCTCCTCCTCTTCTTCCTCCTCCTCTTTCTCCTCTTCCTCCTCCTCTTCCTCCTCCTCCTCCTACACCCCCTCCTCCTCTTCCTCATCCTCAGCGGGACTCACTCAGGGCCCTTGGCCTAGGCAATCCAGGGCTGCTGCTCTGGCTTCTGCAGCTTCTATCCAGTGGGGGGGTGTAGGAATCTGTTCCTGTCAGTCCCTGATTCCTGGGACCTTCCATGCCTCCAGCTGCCCCCACTCTCTAGTCCTGACCCCTCCTCAAGGATGCCCCCTTTCCCCTTACCCTCTGTCCCGCAGCTCCCAACTAACATCTACTGTGTTCCTCCCTGCGCTACTTTACTGCCACCCTGCTTCTGCCCTTCAGCCCTGAGGGCCCAGGGCCAGCTCAGCTGCCATCTCACCATCCAGCACGGGGACCTGCCCTAACCCCCTGACACCACACCCACACACACAGACCTGCACACACTCCTGGTTCCCCTGCCTGCAGCCTGCCTCTCAAACAGTCTCCTTCTGCCCCCTAGCACCTTACAGCCTCTGCCACGGACCCCCACAGACACCTGGGCATGAGCAGTGCAGACATGCAAACAGCTCCCCTCGCCCCCACTCCAGTTGCTCCAAGGTTGGAAAGAGTCTTTTTTTTCATGCTGTAGGGGAGGGAGTTGAGACAGTCCAATGTCCTGGGGAGCAAGAACTGCAAACAGTCCATCTACAATGTAACATTTGGGTCTCAGGCCGCCCAATCCCTAGTGTGCTGTGCAGACCTTTGACTGGCAAAAACACCCCATCTGAGCGTGAGATCTGGCTGGGCTAGTGGCTCTTTCTGTGGACTAAGAGACAGACAGACAGAGTTTTCAGGTTCAAAACCTATACTTCCCAGAAGATGGTCATTCACTTCGGTAAAAAAAAAAAAAAAAAAAAAAAAAAAAAAAAAAAAAAAGGCTTTTTATTTTTTTTCCCCTGCCTGGGTAACCTGTCTCCTGCCTGTTTCAAAGTTAAAAAAGGGAAAAATCTTTTTTGGAGGGAAAAGGACCAAAATGCAGGCAGGTGGACTCCGTGGAAGGTGGATGGGGAGTTGCTCCTGCCCGGGCACTAGAGCCCCAGCTGCTGTTCCAGGTGCTCTCTGATAACAGAGATCTCCATGTGTCGTGTCATGACACTGTCTCCAGGACTGACCCTCAGGATAATGAGGATTCAAAACGAGGCAGGTGATACTGCCTTCAAAAGTAAATCCAGGGAGGTTTGGCGGTATGTCAGAGGGTTAAGGGCTTGTGGCGATCACGAATAGAGGGGACAGGTGGAAGGATTTGGGGTCTGGCCCCCAGACTGCCACCTGCAGGGGAGTCGCTTTACAGGGGGTGAAGCAGGTCTTTAGGAGCTCTATCTTTCTCTCCCACCCTGTATTTCCTCTGCTCTCTCCTTTTGTGTCTGTCAGATGCAAGGTCAGTAACAACAACAACAACAACAAAAACAATAACCACCACAGTGACCAAGCAACAAGGGCAGCGAAAGGGGAACAAATGGAGTGCAGGAGCTGTGGATTATTCGTGGTGTAGGCACTCAGCTGTGGCAATAACCTCTTGAGGCAATCAATCCATACATGAAGAAGTAATACATGTAACAGAGACGTATATGTCCCTGTGTGTTTCCACTGAGATAATGTAAATGCACTTTTATTTACTTCTTCATTTATTTATTACCTTGCCACGAGAATTTCTTTTCATTGCTAAAAAAAAGTGTCCCATCAAGGGTACCAGGTGTGCCACACCCAGTTAAGCACTCATGTTACAATGCAGGAGGACTGGGCTTCAACACCCGGGTTCGCACCTGCCAGGGGAAATCTTTACAAGTGGTGCGGAAGTGCTGCAGTTGTCTCTCTTTGTGTCTCAAACTCTCTCTACCTCCCTTCCCTCTCAATTCCTGCCTATTTATTCCAGTGAATAATCAAGAAAATAGAAAGTAAAAAAAAGAAAAAGGAAAAGGAAATATTCCACGACTTCAAATGGGCTACTCAGGACAATGCTTTCCTTGTTAAGATCCTCACAGCATTCCATATGCAGAAAGGCAAAGACGCCATGTATTTTTTAACCCAGTTTTTATATTTATTTATTTATTTAGGTGCTTATTCATTTTTGTTATTGATGAATTAATGTTTTACATTTGACATTGACTAAGGATCTGACACCAGCGGACTCCAGTACCCCTATATGGTAATCTGCCTCTACAAAACCGATCCATTGACCTTTCCATCCATCCATCCATCCACCCATACATCTATCCATCCATTCATCCATCCATCCATCCATCCATCCATCCATCCATCCATCCACCAGTCAACCAAGCTAAGTACAAAAGGAGATCTCTCCTTGAATGGTGAGGAGAAACAACGATGCATAGGTAGGTTGCAAAGGCCCAGTTTGGCTGAATAGGGCAGAGGGGCTGAACCAGGGAATGTGTTGGGGCGTGTGGGTTTGGGTGGGGTGAGCCGGAGACCCTGTGAGCTGGGTCACATTAGGGCCAGGCAGGGGGTGGAAGGGGTTGCGAACAGCTGTCACTGGAGAACCATCACAAGTGCTGGAGCTGGTGAACAGGACACCTGGAAGAGAGGACAGACAAAGGAGAGAAGCAAAGTGCGGAGGAAAGGAGAGGGGACAGGATGGTGAGGACAGGAGAGGACAGGAGAGAACAGGATTGGAGGGGACCTGAGAAACCTACCTGGACAAAGGCAGCATACAGACATCCAGGAAGGCCGGCAGGCATGCAGGCAGCTCTGGCCTGGGCTCCCTGGATCCCGGGCGCACCTTCACCTGTCTTCTCTTGGCTGCCAGCCCTGAGGTCCCTCGTCGGTCAGCACTGTCTTGCCATCCTTCCGTCCCTCTGTGCCAGGGCCCAGGCGCCTGGGCGCTGTTGCCTGACCTAGTGGCAGGGCAGTTGGGCTGCCCAGTGCCAGTGTGGCCAGCACAGATTGCCAGGGGCTAGGACATCACAGAGGGCTCCTGTGGTTGCTAGGCCACGGGGACCCCGCCCATCCAGTTGACCAGCAGCCATGACCCCATGCTGAACTTGACTTGAGGGGTGGTGGCCAGCCACCAGAGACAGAGCCCCAGGCCAAAGCAGGTGCTGGTCAGCCGGGCCAAGGGGCTATGGGCGGATTGGTGTGTGTCTGGGCATGGGGCTGGCATCTGACAGTCCAGGGCGGGGGACCAAGGTCCACCAGGCCCCTGTCCCACCATGTGCACTGACACACAGTCTTGCTGACTGACTGACAGTCCCCGCCCCAGAGATACCCACACCAAGTCCCTGGGTGCCCTGAGCTGCCCCTGAGTGTTGGTGGGTGCCTGCCTGGACACATGCCTCCGTAATGGAGGCCTCTATTAATCCCGTTGCCTACTGACAGCTGCCCTCCTGCCCCTCCTCCTCCTCCTCCGCCTCCTCCTCCTCCTCTTCTTCCTCCTCCTCTTTCTCCTCTTCCTCCTCCTCTTCCTCCTCCTCCTCCTACACCCCCTCCTCCTCTTCCTCATCCTCAGCGGGACTCACTCAGGGCCCTTGGCCTAGGCAATCCAGGGCTGCTGCTCTGGCTTCTGCAGCTTCTATCCAGTGGGGGGGTGTAGGAATCTGTTCCTGTCAGTCCCTGATTCCTGGGACCTTCCATGCCTCCAGCTGCCCCCACTCTCTAGTCCTGACCCCTCCTCAAGGATGCCCCCTTTCCCCTTACCCTCTGTCCCGCAGCTCCCAACTAACATCTACTGTGTTCCTCCCTGCGCTACTTTACTGCCACCCTGCTTCTGCCCTTCAGCCCTGAGGGCCCAGGGCCAGCTCAGCTGCCATCTCACCATCCAGCACGGGGACCTGCCCTAACCCCCTGACACCACACCCACACACACAGACCTGCACACACTCCTGGTTCCCCTGCCTGCAGCCTGCCTCTCAAACAGTCTCCTTCTGCCCCCTAGCACCTTACAGCCTCTGCCACGGACCCCCACAGACACCTGGGCATGAGCAGTGCAGACATGCAAACAGCTCCCCTCGCCCCCACTCCAGTTGCTCCAAGGTTGGAAAGAGTCTTTTTTTTCATGCTGTAGGGGAGGGAGTTGAGACAGTCCAATGTCCTGGGGAGCAAGAACTGCAAACAGTCCATCTACAATGTAACATTTGGGTCTCAGGCCGCCCAATCCCTAGTGTGCTGTGCAGACCTTTGACTGGCAAAAACACCCCATCTGAGCGTGAGATCTGGCTGGGCTAGTGGCTCTTTCTGTGGACTAAGAGACAGACAGACAGAGTTTTCAGGTTCAAAACCTATACTTCCCAGAAGATGGTCATTCACTTCGGTAAAAAAAAAAAAAAAAAAAAAAAAAAAAAAAAAAAAAAGGCTTTTTATTTTTTTTCCCCTGCCTGGGTAACCTGTCTCCTGCCTGTTTCAAAGTTAAAAAAGGGAAAAATCTTTTTTGGAGGGAAAAGGACCAAAATGCAGGCAGGTGGACTCCGTGGAAGGTGGATGGGGAGTTGCTCCTGCCCGGGCACTAGAGCCCCAGCTGCTGTTCCAGGTGCTCTCTGATAACAGAGATCTCCATGTGTCGTGTCATGACACTGTCTCCAGGACTGACCCTCAGGATAATGAGGATTCAAAACGAGGCAGGTGATACTGCCTTCAAAAGTAAATCCAGGGAGGTTTGGCGGTATGTCAGAGGGTTAAGGGCTTGTGGCGATCACGAATAGAGGGGACAGGTGGAAGGATTTGGGGTCTGGCCCCCAGACTGCCACCTGCAGGGGAGTCGCTTTACAGGGGGTGAAGCAGGTCTTTAGGAGCTCTATCTTTCTCTCCCACCCTGTATTTCCTCTGCTCTCTCCTTTTGTGTCTGTCAGATGCAAGGTCAGTAACAACAACAACAACAACAAAAACAATAACCACCACAGTGACCAAGCAACAAGGGCAGCGAAAGGGGAACAAATGGAGTGCAGGAGCTGTGGATTATTCGTGGTGTAGGCACTCAGCTGTGGCAATAACCTCTTGAGGCAATCAATCCATACATGAAGAAGTAATACATGTAACAGAGACGTATATGTCCCTGTGTGTTTCCACTGAGATAATGTAAATGCACTTTTATTTACTTCTTCATTTATTTATTACCTTGCCACGAGAATTTCTTTTCATTGCTAAAAAAAAGTGTCCCATCAAGGGTACCAGGTGTGCCACACCCAGTTAAGCACTCATGTTACAATGCAGGAGGACTGGGCTTCAACACCCGGGTTCGCACCTGCCAGGGGAAATCTTTACAAGTGGTGCGGAAGTGCTGCAGTTGTCTCTCTTTGTGTCTCAAACTCTCTCTACCTCCCTTCCCTCTCAATTCCTGCCTATTTATTCCAGTGAATAATCAAGAAAATAGAAAGTAAAAAAAAGAAAAAGGAAAAGGAAATATTCCACGACTTCAAATGGGCTACTCAGGACAATGCTTTCCTTGTTAAGATCCTCACAGCATTCCATATGCAGAAAGGCAAAGACGCCATGTATTTTTTAACCCAGTTTTTATATTTATTTATTTATTTAGGTGCTTATTCATTTTTGTTATTGATGAATTAATGTTTTACATTTGACATTGACTAAGGATCTGACACCAGCGGACTCCAGTACCCCTATATGGTAATCTGCCTCTACAAAACCGATCCATTGACCTTTCCATCCATCCATCCATCCACCCATACATCTATCCATCCATTCATCCATCCATCCATCCATCCATCCATCCATCCATCCATCCATCCACCAGTCAACCAAGCTAAGTACAAAAGGAGATCTCTCCTTGAATGGTGAGGAGAAACAACGATGCATAGGTAGGTTGCAAAGGCCCAGTTTGGCTGAATAGGGCAGAGGGGCTGAACCAGGGAATGTGTTGGGGCGTGTGGGTTTGGGTGGGGTGAGCCGGAGACCCTGTGAGCTGGGTCACATTAGGGCCAGGCAGGGGGTGGAAGGGGTTGCGAACAGCTGTCACTGGAGAACCATCACAAGTGCTGGAGCTGGTGAACAGGACACCTGGAAGAGAGGACAGACAAAGGAGAGAAGCAAAGTGCGGAGGAAAGGAGAGGGGACAGGATGGTGAGGACAGGAGAGGACAGGAGAGAACAGGATTGGAGGGGACCTGAGAAACCTACCTGGACAAAGGCAGCATACAGACATCCAGGAAGGCCGGCAGGCATGCAGGCAGCTCTGGCCTGGGCTCCCTGGATCCCGGGCGCACCTTCACCTGTCTTCTCTTGGCTGCCAGCCCTGAGGTCCCTCGTCGGTCAGCACTGTCTTGCCATCCTTCCGTCCCTCTGTGCCAGGGCCCAGGCGCCTGGGCGCTGTTGCCTGACCTAGTGGCAGGGCAGTTGGGCTGCCCAGTGCCAGTGTGGCCAGCACAGATTGCCAGGGGCTAGGACATCACAGAGGGCTCCTGTGGTTGCTAGGCCACGGGGACCCCGCCCATCCAGTTGACCAGCAGCCATGACCCCATGCTGAACTTGACTTGAGGGGTGGTGGCCAGCCACCAGAGACAGAGCCCCAGGCCAAAGCAGGTGCTGGTCAGCCGGGCCAAGGGGCTATGGGCGGATTGGTGTGTGTCTGGGCATGGGGCTGGCATCTGACAGTCCAGGGCGGGGGACCAAGGTCCACCAGGCCCCTGTCCCACCATGTGCACTGACACACAGTCTTGCTGACTGACTGACAGTCCCCGCCCCAGAGATACCCACACCAAGTCCCTGGGTGCCCTGAGCTGCCCCTGAGTGTTGGTGGGTGCCTGCCTGGACACATGCCTCCGTAATGGAGGCCTCTATTAATCCCGTTGCCTACTGACAGCTGCCCTCCTGCCCCTCCTCCTCCTCCTCCGCCTCCTCCTCCTCCTCTTCTTCCTCCTCCTCTTTCTCCTCTTCCTCCTCCTCTTCCTCCTCCTCCTCCTACACCCCCTCCTCCTCTTCCTCATCCTCAGCGGGACTCACTCAGGGCCCTTGGCCTAGGCAATCCAGGGCTGCTGCTCTGGCTTCTGCAGCTTCTATCCAGTGGGGGGGTGTAGGAATCTGTTCCTGTCAGTCCCTGATTCCTGGGACCTTCCATGCCTCCAGCTGCCCCCACTCTCTAGTCCTGACCCCTCCTCAAGGATGCCCCCTTTCCCCTTACCCTCTGTCCCGCAGCTCCCAACTAACATCTACTGTGTTCCTCCCTGCGCTACTTTACTGCCACCCTGCTTCTGCCCTTCAGCCCTGAGGGCCCAGGGCCAGCTCAGCTGCCATCTCACCATCCAGCACGGGGACCTGCCCTAACCCCCTGACACCACACCCACACACACAGACCTGCACACACTCCTGGTTCCCCTGCCTGCAGCCTGCCTCTCAAACAGTCTCCTTCTGCCCCCTAGCACCTTACAGCCTCTGCCACGGACCCCCACAGACACCTGGGCATGAGCAGTGCAGACATGCAAACAGCTCCCCTCGCCCCCACTCCAGTTGCTCCAAGGTTGGAAAGAGTCTTTTTTTTCATGCTGTAGGGGAGGGAGTTGAGACAGTCCAATGTCCTGGGGAGCAAGAACTGCAAACAGTCCATCTACAATGTAACATTTGGGTCTCAGGCCGCCCAATCCCTAGTGTGCTGTGCAGACCTTTGACTGGCAAAAACACCCCATCTGAGCGTGAGATCTGGCTGGGCTAGTGGCTCTTTCTGTGGACTAAGAGACAGACAGACAGAGTTTTCAGGTTCAAAACCTATACTTCCCAGAAGATGGTCATTCACTTCGGCTAAAAAAAAAAAAAAAAAAAAAAAAAAAAAAAAAAAAAAAAAGGCTTTTTATTTTTTTTCCCCTGCCTGGGTAACCTGTCTCCTGCCTGTTTCAAAGTTAAAAAAGGGAAAAATCTTTTTTGGAGGGAAAAGGACCAAAATGCAGGCAGGTGGACTCCGTGGAAGGTGGATGGGGAGTTGCTCCTGCCCGCCCCAGCTGCTGTTCCAGGTGCTCTCTGATAACAGAGATCTCCATGTGTCGTGTCATGACACTGTCTCCAGGACTGACCCTCAGGATAATGAGGATTCAAAACGAGGCAGGTGATACTGCCTTCAAAAGTAAATCCAGGGAGGTTTGGCGGTATGTCAGAGGGTTAAGGGCTTGTGGCGATCACGAATAGAGGGGACAGGTGGAAGGATTTGGGGTCTGGCCCCCAGACTGCCACCTGCAGGGGAGTCGCTTTACAGGGGGTGAAGCAGGTCTTTAGGAGCTCTATCTTTCTCTCCCACCCTGTATTTCCTCTGCTCTCTCCTTTTGTGTCTGTCAGATGCAAGGTC
This sequence comes from Erinaceus europaeus, assembly GCF_950295315.1. Classification (NCBI taxonomy): domain Eukaryota; kingdom Metazoa; phylum Chordata; class Mammalia; order Eulipotyphla; family Erinaceidae; genus Erinaceus; species Erinaceus europaeus. The sequence continues at coordinate 1,866,477 of NW_026647125.1, read as the reverse complement.
AGTAACAACAACAACAACAACAAAAACAATAACCACCACAGTGACCAAGCAACAAGGGCAGCGAAAGGGGAACAAATGGAGTGCAGGAGCTGTGGATTATTCGTGGTGTAGGCACTCAGCTGTGGCAATAACCTCTTGAGGCAATCAATCCATACATGAAGAAGTAATACATGTAACAGAGACGTATATGTCCCTGTGTGTTTCCACTGAGATAATGTAAATGCACTTTTATTTACTTCTTCATTTATTTATTACCTTGCCACGAGAATTTCTTTTCATTGCTAAAAAAAAGTGTCCCATCAAGGGTACCAGGTGTGCCACACCCAGTTAAGCACTCATGTTACAATGCAGGAGGACTGGGCTTCAACACCCGGGTTCGCACCTGCCAGGGGAAATCTTTACAAGTGGTGCGTAAGTGCTGCAGTTGTCTCTCTTTGTGTCTCAAACTCTCTCTACCTCCCTTCCCTCTCAATTCCTGCCTATTTATTCCAGTGAATAATCAAGAAAATAGAAAGTAAAAAAAAGAAAAAGGAAAAGGAAATATTCCACGACTTCAAATGGGCTACTCAGGACAATGCTTTCCTTGTTAAGATCCTCACAGCATTCCATATGCAGAAAGGCAAAGACGCCATGTATTTTTTAACCCAGTTTTTATATTTATTTATTTATTTAGGTGCTTATTCATTTTTGTTATTGATGAATTAATGTTTTACATTTGACATTGACTAAGGATCTGACACCAGCGGACTCCAGTACCCCTATATGGTAATCTGCCTCTACAAAACCGATCCATTGACCTTTCCATCCATCCATCCATCCACCCATACATCTATCCATCCATTCATCCATCCATCCATCCATCCATCCATCCACCAGTCAACCAAGCTAAGTACAAAAGGAGATCTCTCCTTGAATGGTGAGGAGAAACAACGATGCATAGGTAGGTTGCAAAGGCCCAGTTTGGCTGAATAGGGCAGAGGGGCTGAACCAGGGAATGTGTTGGGGCGTGTGGGTTTGGGTGGGGTGAGCCGGAGACCCTGTGAGCTGGGTCACATTAGGGCCAGGCAGGGGGTGGAAGGGGTTGCGAACAGCTGTCACTGGAGAACCATCACAAGTGCTGGAGCTGGTGAACAGGACACCTGGAAGAGAGGACAGACAAAGGAGAGAAGCAAAGTGCGGAGGAAAGGAGAGGGGACAGGATGGTGAGGACAGGAGAGGACAGGAGAGAACAGGATTGGAGGGGACCTGAGAAACCTACCTGGACAAAGGCAGCATACAGACATCCAGGAAGGCCGGCAGGCATGCAGGCAGCTCTGGCCTGGGCTCCCTGGATCCCGGGCGCACCTTCACCTGTCTTCTCTTGGCTGCCAGCCCTGAGGTCCCTCGTCGGTCAGCACTGTCTTGCCATCCTTCCGTCCCTCTGTGCCAGGGCCCAGGCGCCTGGGCGCTGTTGCCTGACCTAGTGGCAGGGCAGTTGGGCTGCCCAGTGCCAGTGTGGCCAGCACAGATTGCCAGGGGCTAGGACATCACAGAGGGCTCCTGTGGTTGCTAGGCCACGGGGACCCCGCCCATCCAGTTGACCAGCAGCCATGACCCCATGCTGAACTTGACTTGAGGGGTGGTGGCCAGCCACCAGAGACAGAGCCCCAGGCCAAAGCAGGTGCTGGTCAGCCGGGCCAAGGGGCTATGGGCGGATTGGTGTGTGTCTGGGCATGGGGCTGGCATCTGACAGTCCAGGGCGGGGGACCAAGGTCCACCAGGCCCCTGTCCCACCATGTGCACTGACACACAGTCTTGCTGACTGACTGACAGTCCCCGCCCCAGAGATACCCACACCAAGTCCCTGGGTGCCCTGAGCTGCCCCTGAGTGTTGGTGGGTGCCTGCCTGGACACATGCCTCCGTAATGGAGGCCTCTATTAATCCCGTTGCCTACTGACAGCTGCCCTCCTGCCCCTCCTCCTCCTCCTCCGCCTCCTCCTCCTCCTCTTCTTCCTCCTCCTCTTTCTCCTCTTCCTCCTCCTCTTCCTCCTCCTCCTCCTACACCCCCTCCTCCTCTTCCTCATCCTCAGCAGGACTCACTCAGGGCCCTTGGCCTAGGCAATCCAGGGCTGCTGCTCTGGCTTCTGCAGCTTCTATCCAGTGGGGGGGTGTAGGAATCTGTTCCTGTCAGTCCCTGATTCCTGGGACCTTCCATGCCTCCAGCTGCCCCACTCTCTAGTCCTGACCCCTCCTCAAGGATGCCCCCTTTCCCCTTACCCTCTGTCCCGCAGCTCCCAACTAACATCTACTGTGTTCCTCCCTGCGCTACTTTACTGCCACCCTGCTTCTGCCCTTCAGCCCTGAGGGCCCAGGGCCAGCTCAGCTGCCATCTCACCATCCAGCACGGGGACCTGCCCTAACCCCCTGACACCACACCCACACACACAGACCTGCACACACTCCTGGTTCCCCTGCCTGCAGCCTGCCTCTCAAACAGTCTCCTTCTGCCCCCTAGCACCTTACAGCCTCTGCCACGGACCCCCACAGACACCTGGGCATGAGCAGTGCAGACATGCAAACAGCTCCCCTCGCCCCCACTCCAGTTGCTCCAAGGTTGGAAAGAGTCTTTTTTTCATGCTGTAGGGGAGGGAGTTGAGACAGTCCAATGTCCTGGGGAGCAAGAACTGCAAACAGTCCATCTACAATGTAACATTTGGGTCTCAGGCCGCCCAATCCCTAGTGTGCTGTGCAGACCTTTGACTGGCAAAAACACCCCATCTGAGCGTGAGATCTGGCTGGGCTAGTGGCTCTTTCTGTGGACTAAGAGACAGACAGACAGAGTTTTCAGGTTCAAAACCTATACTTCCCAGAAGATGGTCATTCACTTCGGTAAAAAAAAAAAAAAAAAAAAAAAAAAAAAAAAAAAAAAGGCTTTTTATTTTTTTTCCCCTGCCTGGGTAACCTGTCTCCTGCCTGTTTCAAAGTTAAAAAAGGGAAAAATCTTTTTTGGAGGGAAAAGGACCAAAATGCAGGCAGGTGGACTCCGTGGAAGGTGGATGGGGAGTTGCTCCTGCCCGGGCACTAGAGCCCCAGCTGCTGTTCCAGGTGCTCTCTGATAACAGAGATCTCCATGTGTCGTGTCATGACACTGTCTCCAGGACTGACCCTCAGGATAATGAGGATTCAAAACGAGGCAGGTGATACTGCCTTCAAAAGTAAATCCAGGGAGGTTTGGCGGTATGTCAGAGGGTTAAGGGCTTGTGGCGATCACGAATAGAGGGGACAGGTGGAAGGATTTGGGGTCTGGCCCCCAGACTGCCACCTGCAGGGGAGTCGCTTTACAGGGGGTGAAGCAGGTCTTTAGGAGCTCTATCTTTCTCTCCTACCCTGTATTTCCTCTGCTCTCTCCTTTTGTGTCTGTCAGATGCAAGGTCAGTAACAACAACAACAACAACAAAAACAATAACCACCACAGTGACCAAGCAACAAGGGCAGCGAAAGGGGAACAAATGGAGTGCAGGAGCTGTGGATTATTCGTGGTGTAGGCACTCAGCTGTGGCAATAACCTCTTGAGGCAATCAATCCATACATGAAGAAGTAATACATGTAACAGAGACGTATATGTCCCTGTGTGTTTCCACTGAGATAATGTAAATGCACTTTTATTTACTTCTTCATTTATTTATTACCTTGCCACGAGAATTTCTTTTCATTGCTAAAAAAAAGTGTCCCATCAAGGGTACCAGGTGTGCCACACCCAGTTAAGCACTCATGTTACAATGCAGGAGGACTGGGCTTCAACACCCGGGTTCGCACCTGCCAGGGGAAATCTTTACAAGTGGTGCGGAAGTGCTGCAGTTGTCTCTCTTTGTGTCTCAAACTCTCTCTACCTCCCTTCCCTCTCAATTCCTGCCTATTTATTCCAGTGAATAATCAAGAAAATAGAAAGTAAAAAAAAGAAAAAGGAAAAGGAAATATTCCACGACTTCAAATGGGCTACTCAGGACAATGCTTTCCTTGTTAAGATCCTCACAGCATTCCATATGCAGAAAGGCAAAGACGCCATGTATTTTTTAACCCAGTTTTTATATTTATTTATTTATTTAGGTGCTTATTCATTTTTGTTATTGATGAATTAATGTTTTACATTTGACATTGACTAAGGATCTGACACCAGCGGACTCCAGTACCCCTATATGGTAATCTGCCTCTACAAAACCGATCCATTGACCTTTCCATCCATCCATCCATCCACCCATACATCTATCCATCCATTCATCCATCCATCCATCCATCCATCCATCCATCCATCCATCCATCCACCAGTCAACCAAGCTAAGTACAAAAGGAGATCTCTCCTTGAATGGTGAGGAGAAACAACGATGCATAGGTAGGTTGCAAAGGCCCAGTTTGGCTGAATAGGGCAGAGGGGCTGAACCAGGGAATGTGTTGGGGCGTGTGGGTTTGGGTGGGGTGAGCCGGAGACCCTGTGAGCTGGGTCACATTAGGGCCAGGCAGGGGGTGGAAGGGGTTGCGAACAGCTGTCACTGGAGAACCATCACAAGTGCTGGAGCTGGTGAACAGGACACCTGGAAGAGAGGACAGACAAAGGAGAGAAGCAAAGTGCGGAGGAAAGGAGAGGGGACAGGATGGTGAGGACAGGAGAGGACAGGAGAGAACAGGATTGGAGGGGACCTGAGAAACCTACCTGGACAAAGGCAGCATACAGACATCCAGGAAGGCCGGCAGGCATGCAGGCAGCTCTGGCCTGGGCTCCCTGGATCCCGGGCGCACCTTCACCTGTCTTCTCTTGGCTGCCAGCCCTGAGGTCCCTCGTCGGTCAGCACTGTCTTGCCATCCTTCCGTCCCTCTGTGCCAGGGCCCAGGCGCCTGGGCGCTGTTGCCTGACCTAGTGGCAGGGCAGTTGGGCTGCCCAGTGCCAGTGTGGCCAGCACAGATTGCCAGGGGCTAGGACATCACAGAGGGCTCCTGTGGTTGCTAGGCCACGGGGACCCCGCCCATCCAGTTGACCAGCAGCCATGACCCCATGCTGAACTTGACTTGAGGGGTGGTGGCCAGCCACCAGAGACAGAGCCCCAGGCCAAAGCAGGTGCTGGTCAGCCGGGCCAAGGGGCTATGGGCGGATTGGTGTGTGTCTGGGCATGGGGCTGGCATCTGACAGTCCAGGGCGGGGGACCAAGGTCCACCAGGCCCCTGTCCCACCATGTGCACTGACACACAGTCTTGCTGACTGACTGACAGTCCCCGCCCCAGAGATACCCACACCAAGTCCCTGGGTGCCCTGAGCTGCCCCTGAGTGTTGGTGGGTGCCTGCCTGGACACATGCCTCCGTAATGGAGGCCTCTATTAATCCCGTTGCCTACTGACAGCTGCCCTCCTGCCCCTCCTCCTCCTCCTCCGCCTCCTCCTCCTCCTCTTCTTCCTCCTCCTCTTTCTCCTCTTCCTCCTCCTCTTCCTCCTCCTCCTCCTACACCCCCTCCTCCTCTTCCTCATCCTCAGCGGGACTCACTCAGGGCCCTTGGCCTAGGCAATCCAGGGCTGCTGCTCTGGCTTCTGCAGCTTCTATCCAGTGGGGGGGTGTAGGAATCTGTTCCTGTCAGTCCCTGATTCCTGGGACCTTCCATGCCTCCAGCTGCCCCCACTCTCTAGTCCTGACCCCTCCTCAAGGATGCCCCCTTTCCCCTTACCCTCTGTCCCGCAGCTCCCAACTAACATCTACTGTGTTCCTCCCTGCGCTACTTTACTGCCACCCTGCTTCTGCCCTTCAGCCCTGAGGGCCCAGGGCCAGCTCAGCTGCCATCTCACCATCCAGCACGGGGACCTGCCCTAACCCCCTGACACCACACCCACACACACAGACCTGCACACACTCCTGGTTCCCCTGCCTGCAGCCTGCCTCTCAAACAGTCTCCTTCTGCCCCCTAGCACCTTACAGCCTCTGCCACGGACCCCCACAGACACCTGGGCATGAGCAGTGCAGACATGCAAACAGCTCCCCTCGCCCCCACTCCAGTTGCTCCAAGGTTGGAAAGAGTCTTTTTTTTCATGCTGTAGGGGAGGGAGTTGAGACAGTCCAATGTCCTGGGGAGCAAGAACTGCAAACAGTCCATCTACAATGTAACATTTGGGTCTCAGGCCGCCCAATCCCTAGTGTGCTGTGCAGACCTTTGACTGGCAAAAACACCCCATCTGAGCGTGAGATCTGGCTGGGCTAGTGGCTCTTTCTGTGGACTAAGAGACAGACAGACAGAGTTTTCAGGTTCAAAACCTATACTTCCCAGAAGATGGTCATTCACTTCGGTAAAAAAAAAAAAAAAAAAAAAAAAAAAAAAAAAAAAAAGGCTTTTTATTTTTTTTCCCCTGCCTGGGTAACCTGTCTCCTGCCTGTTTCAAAGTTAAAAAAGGGAAAAATCTTTTTTGGAGGGAAAAGGACCAAAATGCAGGCAGGTGGACTCCGTGGAAGGTGGATGGGGAGTTGCTCCTGCCCGGGCACTAGAGCCCCAGCTGCTGTTCCAGGTGCTCTCTGATAACAGAGATCTCCATGTGTCGTGTCATGACACTGTCTCCAGGACTGACCCTCAGGATAATGAGGATTCAAAACGAGGCAGGTGATACTGCCTTCAAAAGTAAATCCAGGGAGGTTTGGCGGTATGTCAGAGGGTTAAGGGCTTGTGGCGATCACGAATAGAGGGGACAGGTGGAAGGATTTGGGGTCTGGCCCCCAGACTGCCACCTGCAGGGGAGTCGCTTTACAGGGGGTGAAGCAGGTCTTTAGGAGCTCTATCTTTCTCTCCCACCCTGTATTTCCTCTGCTCTCTCCTTTTGTGTCTGTCAGATGCAAGGTCAGTAACAACAACAACAACAACAAAAACAATAACCACCACAGTGACCAAGCAACAAGGGCAGCGAAAGGGGAACAAATGGAGTGCAGGAGCTGTGGATTATTCGTGGTGTAGGCACTCAGCTGTGGCAATAACCTCTTGAGGCAATCAATCCATACATGAAGAAGTAATACATGTAACAGAGACGTATATGTCCCTGTGTGTTTCCACTGAGATAATGTAAATGCACTTTTATTTACTTCTTCATTTATTTATTACCTTGCCACGAGAATTTCTTTTCATTGCTAAAAAAAAGTGTCCCATCAAGGGTACCAGGTGTGCCACACCCAGTTAAGCACTCATGTTACAATGCAGGAGGACTGGGCTTCAACACCCGGGTTCGCACCTGCCAGGGGAAATCTTTACAAGTGGTGCGGAAGTGCTGCAGTTGTCTCTCTTTGTGTCTCAAACTCTCTCTACCTCCCTTCCCTCTCAATTCCTGCCTATTTATTCCAGTGAATAATCAAGAAAATAGAAAGTAAAAAAAAGAAAAAGGAAAAGGAAATATTCCACGACTTCAAATGGGCTACTCAGGACAATGCTTTCCTTGTTAAGATCCTCACAGCATTCCATATGCAGAAAGGCAAAGACGCCATGTATTTTTTAACCCAGTTTTTATATTTATTTATTTATTTAGGTGCTTATTCATTTTTGTTATTGATGAATTAATGTTTTACATTTGACATTGACTAAGGATCTGACACCAGCGGACTCCAGTACCCCTATATGGTAATCTGCCTCTACAAAACCGATCCATTGACCTTTCCATCCATCCATCCATCCACCCATACATCTATCCATCCATTCATCCATCCATCCATCCATCCATCCATCCATCCATCCATCCACCAGTCAACCAAGCTAAGTACAAAAGGAGATCTCTCCTTGAATGGTGAGGAGAAACAACGATGCATAGGTAGGTTGCAAAGGCCCAGTTTGGCTGAATAGGGCAGAGGGGCTGAACCAGGGAATGTGTTGGGGCGTGTGGGTTTGGGTGGGGTGAGCCGGAGACCCTGTGAGCTGGGTCACATTAGGGCCAGGCAGGGGGTGGAAGGGGTTGCGAACAGCTGTCACTGGAGAACCATCACAAGTGCTGGAGCTGGTGAACAGGACACCTGGAAGAGAGGACAGACAAAGGAGAGAAGCAAAGTGCGGAGGAAAGTAGAGGGGACAGGATGGTGAGGACAGGAGAGGACAGGAGAGAACAGGATTGGAGGGGACCTGAGAAACCTACCTGGACAAAGGCAGCATACAGACATCCAGGAAGGCCGGCAGGCATGCAGGCAGCTCTGGCCTGGGCTCCCTGGATCCCGGGCGCACCTTCACCTGTCTTCTCTTGGCTGCCAGCCCTGAGGTCCCTCGTCGGTCAGCACTGTCTTGCCATCCTTCCGTCCCTCTGTGCCAGGGCCCAGGCGCCTGGGCGCTGTTGCCTGACCTAGTGGCAGGGCAGTTGGGCTGCCCAGTGCCAGTGTGGCCAGCACAGATTGCCAGGGGCTAGGACATCACAGAGGGCTCCTGTGGTTGCTAGGCCACGGGGACCCCGCCCATCCAGTTGACCAGCAGCCATGACCCCATGCTGAACTTGACTTGAGGGGTGGTGGCCAGCCACCAGAGACAGAGCCCCAGGCCAAAGCAGGTGCTGGTCAGCCGGGCCAAGGGGCTATGGGCAGATTGGTGTGTGTCTGGGCATGGGGCTGGCATCTGACAGTCCAGGGCGGGGGACCAAGGTCCACCAGGCCCCTGTCCCACCATGTGCACTGACACACAGTCTTGCTGACTGACTGACAGTCCCCGCCCCAGAGATACCCACACCAAGTCCCTGGGTGCCCTGAGCTGCCCCTGAGTGTTGGTGGGTGCCTGCCTGGACACATGCCTCCGTAATGGAGGCCTCTATTAATCCCGTTGCCTACTGACAGCTGCCCTCCTGCCCCTCCTCCTCCTCCTCCGCCTCCTCCTCCTCCTCTTCTTCCTCCTCCTCTTTCTCCTCTTCCTCCTCCTCTTCCTCCTCCTCCTCCTACACCCCCTCCTCCTCTTCCTCATCCTCAGCGGGACTCACTCAGGGCCCTTGGCCTAGGCAATCCAGGGCTGCTGCTCTGGCTTCTGCAGCTTCTATCCAGTGGGGGGGTGTAGGAATCTGTTCCTGTCAGTCCCTGATTCCTGGGACCTTCCATGCCTCCAGCTGCCCCCACTCTCTAGTCCTGACCCCTCCTCAAGGATGCCCCCTTTCCCCTTACCCTCTGTCCCGCAGCTCCCAACTAACATCTACTGTGTTCCTCCCTGCGCTACTTTACTGCCACCCTGCTTCTGCCCTTCAGCCCTGAGGGCCCAGGGCCAGCTCAGCTGCCATCTCACCATCCAGCACGGGGACCTGCCCTAACCCCCTGACACCACACCCACACACACAGACCTGCACACACTCCTGGTTCCCCTGCCTGCAGCCTGCCTCTCAAACAGTCTCCTTCTGCCCCCTAGCACCTTACAGCCTCTGCCACGGACCCCCACAGACACCTGGGCATGAGCAGTGCAGACATGCAAACAGCTCCCCTCGCCCCCACTCCAGTTGCTCCAAGGTTGGAAAGAGTCTTTTTTTCATGCTGTAGGGGAGGGAGTTGAGACAGTCCAATGTCCTGGGGAGCAAGAACTGCAAACAGTCCATCTACAATGTAACATTTGGGTCTCAGGCCGCCCAATCCCTAGTGTGCTGTGCAGACCTTTGACTGGCAAAAACACCCCATCTGAGCGTGAGATCTGGCTGGGCTAGTGGCTCTTTCTGTGGACTAAGAGACAGACAGACAGAGTTTTCAGGTTCAAAACCTATACTTCCCAGAAGATGGTCATTCACTTCGGTAAAAAAAAAAAAAAAAAAAAAAAAAAAAGGCTTTTTATTTTTTTCCCCTGCCTGGGTAACCTGTCTCCTGCCTGTTTCAAAGTTAAAAAAGGGAAAAATCTTTTTTGGAGGGAAAAGGACCAAAATGCAGGCAGGTGGACTCCGTGGAAGGTGGATGGGGAGTTGCTCCTGCCCGGGCACTAGAGCCCCAGCTGCTGTTCCAGGTGCTCTCTGATAACAGAGATCTCCATGTGTCGTGTCATGACACTGTCTCCAGGACTGACCCTCAGGATAATGAGGATTCAAAACGAGGCAGGTGATACTGCCTTCAAAAGTAAATCCAGGGAGGTTTGGCGGTATGTCAGAGGGTTAAGGGCTTGTGGCGATCACGAATAGAGGGGACAGGTGGAAGGATTTGGGGTCTGGCCCCCAGACTGCCACCTGCAGGGGAGTCGCTTTACAGGGGGTGAAGCAGGTCTTTAGGAGCTCTATCTTTCTCTCCCACCCTGTATTTCCTCTGCTCTCTCCTTTTGTGTCTGTCAGATGCAAGGTCAGTAACAACAACAACAACAACAAAAACAATAACCACCACAGTGACCAAGCAACAAGGGCAGCGAAAGGGGAACAAATGGAGTGCAGGAGCTGTGGATTATTCGTGGTGTAGGCACTCAGCTGTGGCAATAACCTCTTGAGGCAATCAATCCATACATGAAGAAGTAATACATGTAACAGAGACGTATATGTCCCTGTGTGTTTCCACTGAGATAATGTAAATGCACTTTTATTTACTTCTTCATTTATTTATTACCTTGCCACGAGAATTTCTTTTCATTGCTAAAAAAAAGTGTCCCATCAAGGGTACCAGGTGTGCCACACCCAGTTAAGCACTCATGTTACAATGCAGGAGGACTGGGCTTCAACACCCGGGTTCGCACCTGCCAGGGGAAATCTTTACAAGTGGTGCGTAAGTGCTGCAGTTGTCTCTCTTTGTGTCTCAAACTCTCTCTACCTCCCTTCCCTCTCAATTCCTGCCTATTTATTCCAGTGAATAATCAAGAAAATAGAAAGTAAAAAAAAGAAAAAGGAAAAGGAAATATTCCACGACTTCAAATGGGCTACTCAGGACAATGCTTTCCTTGTTAAGATCCTCACAGCATTCCATATGCAGAAAGGCAAAGACGCCATGTATTTTTTAACCCAGTTTTTATATTTATTTATTTATTTAGGTGCTTATTCATTTTTGTTATTGATGAATTAATGTTTTACATTTGACATTGACTAAGGATCTGACACCAGCGGACTCCAGTACCCCTATATGGTAATCTGCCTCTACAAAACCGATCCATTGACCTTTCCATCCATCCATCCATCCACCCATACATCTATCCATCCATTCATCCATCCATCCATCCATCCATCCATCCATCCATCCATCCATCCATCCACCAGTCAACCAAGCTAAGTACAAAAGGAGATCTCTCCTTGAATGGTGAGGAGAAACAACGATGCATAGGTAGGTTGCAAAGGCCCAGTTTGGCTGAATAGGGCAGAGGGGCTGAACCAGGGAATGTGTTGGGGCGTGTGGGTTTGGGTGGGGTGAGCCGGAGACCCTGTGAGCTGGGTCACATTAGGGCCAGGCAGGGGGTGGAAGGGGTTGCGAACAGCTGTCACTGGAGAACCATCACAAGTGCTGGAGCTGGTGAACAGGACACCTGGAAGAGAGGACAGACAAAGGAGAGAAGCAAAGTGCGGAGGAAAGGAGAGGGGACAGGATGGTGAGGACAGGAGAGGACAGGAGAGAACAGGATTGGAGGGGACCTGAGAAACCTACCTGGACAAAGGCAGCATACAGACATCCAGGAAGGCCGGCAGGCATGCAGGCAGCTCTGGCCTGGGCTCCCTGGATCCCGGGCGCACCTTCACCTGTCTTCTCTTGGCTGCCAGCCCTGAGGTCCCTCGTCGGTCAGCACTGTCTTGCCATCCTTCCGTCCCTCTGTGCCAGGGCCCAGGCGCCTGGGCGCTGTTGCCTGACCTAGTGGCAGGGCAGTTGGGCTGCCCAGTGCCAGTGTGGCCAGCACAGATTGCCAGGGGCTAGGACATCACAGAGGGCTCCTGTGGTTGCTAGGCCACGGGGACCCCGCCCATCCAGTTGACCAGCAGCCATGACCCCATGCTGAACTTGACTTGAGGGGTGGTGGCCAGCCACCAGAGACAGAGCCCCAGGCCAAAGCAGGTGCTGGTCAGCCGGGCCAAGGGGCTATGGGCGGATTGGTGTGTGTCTGGGCATGGGGCTGGCATCTGACAGTCCAGGGCGGGGGACCAAGGTCCACCAGGCCCCTGTCCCACCATGTGCACTGACACACAGTCTTGCTGACTGACTGACAGTCCCCGCCCCAGAGATACCCACACCAAGTCCCTGGGTGCCCTGAGCTGCCCCTGAGTGTTGGTGGGTGCCTGCCTGGACACATGCCTCCGTAATGGAGGCCTCTATTAATCCCGTTGCCTACTGACAGCTGCCCTCCTGCCCCTCCTCCTCCTCCTCCGCCTCCTCCTCCTCCTCTTCTTCCTCCTCCTCTTTCTCCTCTTCCTCCTCCTCTTCCTCCTCCTCCTCCTACACCCCCTCCTCCTCTTCCTCATCCTCAGCGGGACTCACTCAGGGCCCTTGGCCTAGGCAATCCAGGGCTGCTGCTCTGGCTTCTGCAGCTTCTATCCAGTGGGGGGGTGTAGGAATCTGTTCCTGTCAGTCCCTGATTCCTGGGACCTTCCATGCCTCCAGCTGCCCCCACTCTCTAGTCCTGACCCCTCCTCAAGGATGCCCCCTTTCCCCTTACCCTCTGTCCCGCAGCTCCCAACTAACATCTACTGTGTTCCTCCCTGCGCTACTTTACTGCCACCCTGCTTCTGCCCTTCAGCCCTGAGGGCCCAGGGCCAGCTCAGCTGCCATCTCACCATCCAGCACGGGGACCTGCCCTAACCCCCTGACACCACACCCACACACACAGACCTGCACACACTCCTGGTTCCCCTGCCTGCAGCCTGCCTCTCAAACAGTCTCCTTCTGCCCCCTAGCACCTTACAGCCTCTGCCACGGACCCCCACAGACACCTGGGCATGAGCAGTGCAGACATGCAAACAGCTCCCCTCGCCCCCACTCCAGTTGCTCCAAGGTTGGAAAGAGTCTTTTTTTTCATGCTGTAGGGGAGGGAGTTGAGACAGTCCAATGTCCTGGGGAGCAAGAACTGCAAACAGTCCATCTACAATGTAACATTTGGGTCTCAGGCCGCCCAATCCCTAGTGTGCTGTGCAGACCTTTGACTGGCAAAAACACCCCATCTGAGCGTGAGATCTGGCTGGGCTAGTGGCTCTTTCTGTGGACTAAGAGACAGACAGACAGAGTTTTCAGGTTCAAAACCTATACTTCCCAGAAGATGGTCATTCACTTCGGTAAAAAAAAAAAAAAAAAAAAAGGCTTTTTATTTTTTTTCCCCTGCCTGGGTAACCTGTCTCCTGCCTGTTTCAAAGTTAAAAAAGGGAAAAATCTTTTTTGGAGGGAAAAGGACCAAAATGCAGGCAGGTGGACTCCGTGGAAGGTGGATGGGGAGTTGCTCCTGCCCGGGCACTAGAGCCCCAGCTGCTGTTCCAGGTGCTCTCTGATAACAGAGATCTCCATGTGTCGTGTCATGACACTGTCTCCAGGACTGACCCTCAGGATAATGAGGATTCAAAACGAGGCAGGTGATACTGCCTTCAAAAGTAAATCCAGGGAGGTTTGGCGGTATGTCAGAGGGTTAAGGGCTTGTGGCGATCACGAATAGAGGGGACAGGTGGAAGGATTTGGGGTCTGGCCCCCAGACTGCCACCTGCAGGGGAGTCGCTTTACAGGGGGTGAAGCAGGTCTTTAGGAGCTCTATCTTTCTCTCCCACCCTGTATTTCCTCTGCTCTCTCCTTTTGTGTCTGTCAGATGCAAGGTCAGTAACAACAACAACAACAACAAAAACAATAACCACCACAGTGACCAAGCAACAAGGGCAGCTAAAGGGGAACAAATGGAGTGCAGGAGCTGTGGATTATTCGTGGTGTAGGCACTCAGCTGTGGCAATAACCTCTTGAGGCAATCAATCCATACATGAAGAAGTAATACATGTAACAGAGACGTATATGTCCCTGTGTGTTTCCACTGAGATAATGTAAATGCACTTTTATTTACTTCTTCATTTATTTATTACCTTGCCACGAGAATTTCTTTTCATTGCTAAAAAAAAGTGTCCCATCAAGGGTACCAGGTGTGCCACACCCAGTTAAGCACTCATGTTACAATGCAGGAGGACTGGGCTTCAACACCCGGGTTCGCACCTGCCAGGGGAAATCTTTACAAGTGGTGCGGAAGTGCTGCAGTTGTCTCTCTTTGTGTCTCAAACTCTCTCTACCTCCCTTCCCTCTCAATCCCTGCCTATTTATTCCAGTGAATAATCAAGAAAATAGAAAGTAAAAAAAAGAAAAAGGAAAAGGAAATATTCCACGACTTCAAATGGGCTACTCAGGACAATGCTTTCCTTGTTAAGATCCTCACAGCATTCCATATGCAGAAAGGCAAAGACGCCATGTATTTTTTAACCCAGTTTTTATATTGATTTATTTATTTATTTAGGTGCTTATTCATTTTTGTTATTGATGAATTAATGTTTTACATTTGACATTGACTAAGGATCTGACACCAGCGGACTCCAGTACCCCTATATGGTAATCTGCCTCTACAAAACCGATCCATTGACCTTTCCATCCATCCATCCATCCACCCATACATCTATCCATCCATTCATCCATCCATCCATCCATCCATCCATCCACCAGTCAACCAAGCTAAGTACAAAAGGAGATCTCTCCTTGAATGGTGAGGAGAAACAACGATGCATAGGTAGGTTGCAAAGGCCCAGTTTGGCTGAATAGGGCAGAGGGGCTGAACCAGGGAATGTGTTGGGGCGTGTGGGTTTGGGTGGGGTGAGCCGGAGACCCTGTGAGCTGGGTCACATTAGGGCCAGGCAGGGGGTGGAAGGGGTTGCGAACAGCTGTCACTGGAGAACCATCACAAGTGCTGGAGCTGGTGAACAGGACACCTGGAAGAGAGGACAGACAAAGGAGAGAAGCAAAGTGCGGAGGAAAGGAGAGGGGACAGGATGGTGAGGACAGGAGAGGACAGGAGAGAACAGGATTGGAGGGGACCTGAGAAACCTACCTGGACAAAGGCAGCATACAGACATCCAGGAAGGCCGGCAGGCATGCAGGCAGCTCTGGCCTGGGCTCCCTGGATCCCGGGCGCACCTTCACCTGTCTTCTCTTGGCTGCCAGCCCTGAGGTCCCTCGTCGGTCAGCACTGTCTTGCCATCCTTCCGTCCCTCTGTGCCAGGGCCCAGGCGCCTGGGCGCTGTTGCCTGACCTAGTGGCAGGGCAGTTGGGCTGCCCAGTGCCAGTGTGGCCAGCACAGATTGCCAGGGGCTAGGACATCACAGAGGGCTCCTGTGGTTGCTAGGCCACGGGGACCCCGCCCATCCAGTTGACCAGCAGCCATGACCCCATGCTGAACTTGACTTGAGGGGTGGTGGCCAGCCACCAGAGACAGAGCCCCAGGCCAAAGCAGGTGCTGGTCAGCCGGGCCAAGGGGCTATGGGCGGATTGGTGTGTGTCTGGGCATGGGGCTGGCATCTGACAGTCCAGGGCGGGGGACCAAGGTCCACCAGGCCCCTGTCCCACCATGTGCACTGACACACAGTCTTGCTGACTGACTGACAGTCCCCGCCCCAGAGATACCCACACCAAGTCCCTGGGTGCCCTGAGCTGCCCCTGAGTGTTGGTGGGTGCCTGCCTGGACACATGCCTCCGTAATGGAGGCCTCTATTAATCCCGTTGCCTACTGACAGCTGCCCTCCTGCCCCTCCTCCTCCTCCTCCGCCTCCTCCTCCTCCTCTTCTTCCTCCTCCTCTTTCTCCTCTTCCTCCTCCTCTTCCTCCTCCTCCTCCTACACCCCCTCCTCCTCTTCCTCATCCTCAGCAGGACTCACTCAGGGCCCTTGGCCTAGGCAATCCAGGGCTGCTGCTCTGGCTTCTGCAGCTTCTATCCAGTGGGGGGGTGTAGGAATCTGTTCCTGTCAGTCCCTGATTCCTGGGACCTTCCATGCCTCCAGCTGCCCCACTCTCTAGTCCTGACCCCTCCTCAAGGATGCCCCCTTTCCCCTTACCCTCTGTCCCGCAGCTCCCAACTAACATCTACTGTGTTCCTCCCTGCGCTACTTTACTGCCACCCTGCTTCTGCCCTTCAGCCCTGAGGGCCCAGGGCCAGCTCAGCTGCCATCTCACCATCCAGCACGGGGACCTGCCCTAACCCCCTGACACCACACCCACACACACAGACCTGCACACACTCCTGGTTCCCCTGCCTGCAGCCTGCCTCTCAAACAGTCTCCTTCTGCCCCCTAGCACCTTACAGCCTCTGCCACGGACCCCCACAGACACCTGGGCATGAGCAGTGCAGACATGCAAACAGCTCCCCTCGCCCCCACTCCAGTTGCTCCAAGGTTGGAAAGAGTCTTTTTTTCATGCTGTAGGGGAGGGAGTTGAGACAGTCCAATGTCCTGGGGAGCAAGAACTGCAAACAGTCCATCTACAATGTAACATTTGGGTCTCAGGCCGCCCAATCCCTAGTGTGCTGTGCAGACCTTTGACTGGCAAAAACACCCCATCTGAGCGTGAGATCTGGCTGGGCTAGTGGCTCTTTCTGTGGACTAAGAGACAGACAGACAGAGTTTTCAGGTTCAAAACCTATACTTCCCAGAAGATGGTCATTCACTTCGGTAAAAAAAAAAAAAAAAAAAAAAAAAAAAAAAAGGCTTTTTATTTTTTTTCCCCTGCCTGGGTAACCTGTCTCCTGCCTGTTTCAAAGTTAAAAAAGGGAAAAATCTTTTTTGGAGGGAAAAGGACCAAAATGCAGGCAGGTGGACTCCGTGGAAGGTGGATGGGGAGTTGCTCCTGCCCGGGCACTAGAGCCCCAGCTGCTGTTCCAGGTGCTCTCTGATAACAGAGATCTCCATGTGTCGTGTCATGACACTGTCTCCAGGACTGACCCTCAGGATAATGAGGATTCAAAACGAGGCAGGTGATACTGCCTTCAAAAGTAAATCCAGGGAGGTTTGGCGGTATGTCAGAGGGTTAAGGGCTTGTGGCGATCACGAATAGAGGGGACAGGTGGAAGGATTTGGGGTCTGGCCCCCAGACTGCCACCTGCAGGGGAGTCGCTTTACAGGGGGTGAAGCAGGTCTTTAGGAGCTCTATCTTTCTCTCCCACCCTGTATTTCCTCTGCTCTCTCCTTTTGTGTCTGTCAGATGCAAGGTCAGTAACAACAACAACAACAACAAAAACAATAACCACCACAGTGACCAAGCAACAAGGGCAGCGAAAGGGGAACAAATGGAGTGCAGGAGCTGTGGATTATTCGTGGTGTAGGCACTCAGCTGTGGCAATAACCTCTTGAGGCAATCAATCCATACATGAAGAAGTAATACATGTAACAGAGACGTATATGTCCCTGTGTGTTTCCACTGAGATAATGTAAATGCACTTTTATTTACTTCTTCATTTATTTATTACCTTGCCACGAGAATTTCTTTTCATTGCTAAAAAAAAGTGTCCCATCAAGGGTACCAGGTGTGCCACACCCAGTTAAGCACTCATGTTACAATGCAGGAGGACTGGGCTTCAACACCCGGGTTCGCACCTGCCAGGGGAAATCTTTACAAGTGGTGCGGAAGTGCTGCAGTTGTCTCTCTTTGTGTCTCAAACTCTCTCTACCTCCCTTCCCTCTCAATCCCTGCCTATTTATTCCAGTGAATAATCAAGAAAATAGAAAGTAAAAAAAAGAAAAAGGAAAAGGAAATATTCCACGACTTCAAATGGGCTACTCAGGACAATGCTTTCCTTGTTAAGATCCTCACAGCATTCCATATGCAGAAAGGCAAAGACGCCATGTATTTTTTAACCCAGTTTTTATATTGATTTATTTATTTATTTAGGTGCTTATTCATTTTTGTTATTGATGAATTAATGTTTTACATTTGACATTGACTAAGGATCTGACACCAGCGGACTCCAGTACCCCTATATGGTAATCTGCCTCTACAAAACCGATCCATTGACCTTTCCATCCATCCATCCATCCACCCATACATCTATCCATCCATTCATCCATCCATCCATCCATCCATCCATCCACCAGTCAACCAAGCTAAGTACAAAAGGAGATCTCTCCTTGAATGGTGAGGAGAAACAACGATGCATAGGTAGGTTGCAAAGGCCCAGTTTGGCTGAATAGGGCAGAGGGGCTGAACCAGGGAATGTGTTGGGGCGTGTGGGTTTGGGTGGGGTGAGCCGGAGACCCTGTGAGCTGGGTCACATTAGGGCCAGGCAGGGGGTGGAAGGGGTTGCGAACAGCTGTCACTGGAGAACCATCACAAGTGCTGGAGCTGGTGAACAGGACACCTGGAAGAGAGGACAGACAAAGGAGAGAAGCAAAGTGCGGAGGAAAGGAGAGGGGACAGGATGGTGAGGACAGGAGAGGACAGGAGAGAACAGGATTGGAGGGGACCTGAGAAACCTACCTGGACAAAGGCAGCATACAGACATCCAGGAAGGCCGGCAGGCATGCAGGCAGCTCTGGCCTGGGCTCCCTGGATCCCGGGCGCACCTTCACCTGTCTTCTCTTGGCTGCCAGCCCTGAGGTCCCTCGTCGGTCAGCACTGTCTTGCCATCCTTCCGTCCCTCTGTGCCAGGGCCCAGGCGCCTGGGCGCTGTTGCCTGACCTAGTGGCAGGGCAGTTGGGCTGCCCAGTGCCAGTGTGGCCAGCACAGATTGCCAGGGGCTAGGACATCACAGAGGGCTCCTGTGGTTGCTAGGCCACGGGGACCCCGCCCATCCAGTTGACCAGCAGCCATGACCCCATGCTGAACTTGACTTGAGGGGTGGTGGCCAGCCACCAGAGACAGAGCCCCAGGCCAAAGCAGGTGCTGGTCAGCCGGGCCAAGGGGCTATGGGCGGATTGGTGTGTGTCTGGGCATGGGGCTGGCATCTGACAGTCCAGGGCGGGGGACCAAGGTCCACCAGGCCCCTGTCCCACCATGTGCACTGACACACAGTCTTGCTGACTGACTGACAGTCCCCGCCCCAGAGATACCCACACCAAGTCCCTGGGTGCCCTGAGCTGCCCCTGAGTGTTGGTGGGTGCCTGCCTGGACACATGCCTCCGTAATGGAGGCCTCTATTAATCCCGTTGCCTACTGACAGCTGCCCTCCTGCCCCTCCTCCTCCTCCTCCGCCTCCTCCTCCTCCTCTTCTTCCTCCTCCTCTTTCTCCTCTTCCTCCTCCTCTTCCTCCTCCTCCTCCTACACCCCCTCCTCCTCTTCCTCATCCTCAGCAGGACTCACTCAGGGCCCTTGGCCTAGGCAATCCAGGGCTGCTGCTCTGGCTTCTGCAGCTTCTATCCAGTGGGGGGGTGTAGGAATCTGTTCCTGTCAGTCCCTGATTCCTGGGACCTTCCATGCCTCCAGCTGCCCCACTCTCTAGTCCTGACCCCTCCTCAAGGATGCCCCCTTTCCCCTTACCCTCTGTCCCGCAGCTCCCAACTAACATCTACTGTGTTCCTCCCTGCGCTACTTTACTGCCACCCTGCTTCTGCCCTTCAGCCCTGAGGGCCCAGGGCCAGCTCAGCTGCCATCTCACCATCCAGCACGGGGACCTGCCCTAACCCCCTGACACCACACCCACACACACAGACCTGCACACACTCCTGGTTCCCCTGCCTGCAGCCTGCCTCTCAAACAGTCTCCTTCTGCCCCCTAGCACCTTACAGCCTCTGCCACGGACCCCCACAGACACCTGGGCATGAGCAGTGCAGACATGCAAACAGCTCCCCTCGCCCCCACTCCAGTTGCTCCAAGGTTGGAAAGAGTCTTTTTTTCATGCTGTAGGGGAGGGAGTTGAGACAGTCCAATGTCCTGGGGAGCAAGAACTGCAAACAGTCCATCTACAATGTAACATTTGGGTCTCAGGCCGCCCAATCCCTAGTGTGCTGTGCAGACCTTTGACTGGCAAAAACACCCCATCTGAGCGTGAGATCTGGCTGGGCTAGTGGCTCTTTCTGTGGACTAAGAGACAGACAGACAGAGTTTTCAGGTTCAAAACCTATACTTCCCAGAAGATGGTCATTCACTTCGGTAAAAAAAAAAAAAAAAAAAAGGCTTTTTATTTTTTTCCCCTGCCTGGGTAACCTGTCTCCTGCCTGTTTCAAAGTTAAAAAAGGGAAAAATCTTTTTTGGAGGGAAAAGGACCAAAATGCAGGCAGGTGGACTCCGTGGAAGGTGGATGGGGAGTTGCTCCTGCCCGGGCACTAGAGCCCCAGCTGCTGTTCCAGGTGCTCTCTGATAACAGAGATCTCCATGTGTCGTGTCATGACACTGTCTCCAGGACTGACCCTCAGGATAATGAGGATTCAAAACGAGGCAGGTGATACTGCCTTCAAAAGTAAATCCAGGGAGGTTTGGCGGTATGTCAGAGGGTTAAGGGCTTGTGGCGATCACGAATAGAGGGGACAGGTGGAAGGATTTGGGGTCTGGCCCCCAGACTGCCACCTGCAGGGGAGTCGCTTTACAGGGGGTGAAGCAGGTCTTTAGGAGCTCTATCTTTCTCTCCCACCCTGTATTTCCTCTGCTCTCTCCTTTTGTGTCTGTCAGATGCAAGGTCAGTAACAACAACAACAACAACAAAAACAATAACCACCACAGTGACCAAGCAACAAGGGCAGCGAAAGGGGAACAAATGGAGTGCAGGAGCTGTGGATTATTCGTGGTGTAGGCACTCAGCTGTGGCAATAACCTCTTGAGGCAATCAATCCATACATGAAGAAGTAATACATGTAACAGAGACGTATATGTCCCTGTGTGTTTCCACTGAGATAATGTAAATGCACTTTTATTTACTTCTTCATTTATTTATTACCTTGCCACGAGAATTTCTTTTCATTGCTAAAAAAAAGTGTCCCATCAAGGGTACCAGGTGTGCCACACCCAGTTAAGCACTCATGTTACAATGCAGGAGGACTGGGCTTCAACACCCGGGTTCGCACCTGCCAGGGGAAATCTTTACAAGTGGTGCGGAAGTGCTGCAGTTGTCTCTCTTTGTGTCTCAAACTCTCTCTACCTCCCTTCCCTCTCAATCCCTGCCTATTTATTCCAGTGAATAATCAAGAAAATAGAAAGTAAAAAAAAGAAAAAGGAAAAGGAAATATTCCACGACTTCAAATGGGCTACTCAGGACAATGCTTTCCTTGTTAAGATCCTCACAGCATTCCATATGCAGAAAGGCAAAGACGCCATGTATTTTTTAACCCAGTTTTTATATTGATTTATTTATTTATTTAGGTGCTTATTCATTTTTGTTATTGATGAATTAATGTTTTACATTTGACATTGACTAAGGATCTGACACCAGCGGACTCCAGTACCCCTATATGGTAATCTGCCTCTACAAAACCGATCCATTGACCTTTCCATCCATCCATCCATCCACCCATACATCTATCCATCCATTCATCCATCCATCCATCCATCCATCCATCCACCAGTCAACCAAGCTAAGTACAAAAGGAGATCTCTCCTTGAATGGTGAGGAGAAACAACGATGCATAGGTAGGTTGCAAAGGCCCAGTTTGGCTGAATAGGGCAGAGGGGCTGAACCAGGGAATGTGTTGGGGCGTGTGGGTTTGGGTGGGGTGAGCCGGAGACCCTGTGAGCTGGGTCACATTAGGGCCAGGCAGGGGGTGGAAGGGGTTGCGAACAGCTGTCACTGGAGAACCATCACAAGTGCTGGAGCTGGTGAACAGGACACCTGGAAGAGAGGACAGACAAAGGAGAGAAGCAAAGTGCGGAGGAAAGGAGAGGGGACAGGATGGTGAGGACAGGAGAGGACAGGAGAGAACAGGATTGGAGGGGACCTGAGAAACCTACCTGGACAAAGGCAGCATACAGACATCCAGGAAGGCCGGCAGGCATGCAGGCAGCTCTGGCCTGGGCTCCCTGGATCCCGGGCGCACCTTCACCTGTCTTCTCTTGGCTGCCAGCCCTGAGGTCCCTCGTCGGTCAGCACTGTCTTGCCATCCTTCCGTCCCTCTGTGCCAGGGCCCAGGCGCCTGGGCGCTGTTGCCTGACCTCGTGGCAGGGCAGTTGGGCTGCCCAGTGCCAGTGTGGCCAGCACAGATTGCCAGGGGCTAGGACATCACAGAGGGCTCCTGTGGTTGCTAGGCCACGGGGACCCCGCCCATCCAGTTGACCAGCAGCCATGACCCCATGCTGAACTTGACTTGAGGGGTGGTGGCCAGCCACCAGAGACAGAGCCCCAGGCCAAAGCAGGTGCTGGTCAGCCGGGCCAAGGGGCTATGGGCGGATTGGTGTGTGTCTGGGCATGGGGCTGGCATCTGACAGTCCAGGGCGGGGGACCAAGGTCCACCAGGCCCCTGTCCCACCATGTGCACTGACACACAGTCTTGCTGACTGACTGACAGTCCCCGCCCCAGAGATACCCACACCAAGTCCCTGGGTGCCCTGAGCTGCCCCTGAGTGTTGGTGGGTGCCTGCCTGGACACATGCCTCCGTAATGGAGGCCTCTATTAATCCCGTTGCCTACTGACAGCTGCCCTCCTGCCCCTCCTCCTCCTCCTCCGCCTCCTCCTCCTCCTCTTCTTCCTCCTCCTCTTTCTCCTCTTCCTCCTCCTCTTCCTCCTCCTCCTACACCCCCTCCTCCTCTTCCTCATCCTCAGCAGGACTCACTCAGGGCCCTTGGCCTAGGCAATCCAGGGCTGCTGCTCTGGCTTCTGCAGCTTCTATCCAGTGGGGGGGTGTAGGAATCTGTTCCTGTCAGTCCCTGATTCCTGGGACCTTCCATGCCTCCAGCTGCCCCACTCTCTAGTCCTGACCCCTCCTCAAGGATGCCCCCTTTCCCCTTACCCTCTGTCCCGCAGCTCCCAACTAACATCTACTGTGTTCCTCCCTGCGCTACTTTACTGCCACCCTGCTTCTGCCCTTCAGCCCTGAGGGCCCAGGGCCAGCTCAGCTGCCATCTCACCATCCAGCACGGGGACCTGCCCTAACCCCCTGACACCACACCCACACACACAGACCTGCACACACTCCTGGTTCCCCTGCCTGCAGCCTGCCTCTCAAACAGTCTCCTTCTGCCCCCTAGCACCTTACAGCCTCTGCCACGGACCCCCACAGACACCTGGGCATGAGCAGTGCAGACATGCAAACAGCTCCCCTCGCCCCCACTCCAGTTGCTCCAAGGTTGGAAAGAGTCTTTTTTTCATGCTGTAGGGGAGGGAGTTGAGACAGTCCAATGTCCTGGGGAGCAAGAACTGCAAACAGTCCATCTACAATGTAACATTTGGGTCTCAGGCCGCCCAATCCCTAGTGTGCTGTGCAGACCTTTGACTGGCAAAAACACCCCATCTGAGCGTGAGATCTGGCTGGGCTAGTGGCTCTTTCTGTGGACTAAGAGACAGACAGACAGAGTTTTCAGGTTCAAAACCTATACTTCCCAGAAGATGGTCATTCACTTCGGTAAAAAAAAAAAAAAAAAAAAGGCTTTTTATTTTTTTTCCCCTGCCTGGGTAACCTGTCTCCTGCCTGTTTCAAAGTTAAAAAAGGGAAAAATCTTTTTTGGAGGGAAAAGGACCAAAATGCAGGCAGGTGGACTCCGTGGAAGGTGGATGGGGAGTTGCTCCTGCCCGGGCACTAGAGCCCCAGCTGCTGTTCCAGGTGCTCTCTGATAACAGAGATCTCCATGTGTCGTGTCATGACACTGTCTCCAGGACTGACCCTCAGGATAATGAGGATTCAAAACGAGGCAGGTGATACTGCCTTCAAAAGTAAATCCAGGGAGGTTTGGCGGTATGTCAGAGGGTTAAGGGCTTGTGGCGATCACGAATAGAGGGGACAGGTGGAAGGATTTGGGGTCTGGCCCCCAGACTGCCACCTGCAGGGGAGTCGCTTTACAGGGGGTGAAGCAGGTCTTTAGGAGCTCTATCTTTCTCTCCCACCCTGTATTTCCTCTGCTCTCTCCTTTTGTGTCTGTCAGATGCAAGGTCAGTAACAACAACAACAACAACAAAAACAATAACCACCACAGTGACCAAGCAACAAGGGCAGCGAAAGGGGAACAAATGGAGTGCAGGAGCTGTGGATTATTCGTGGTGTAGGCACTCAGCTGTGGCAATAACCTCTTGAGGCAATCAATCCATACATGAAGAAGTAATACATGTAACAGAGACGTATATGTCCCTGTGTGTTTCCACTGAGATAATGTAAATGCACTTTTATTTACTTCTTCATTTATTTATTACCTTGCCACGAGAATTTCTTTTCATTGCTAAAAAAAAGTGTCCCATCAAGGGTACCAGGTGTGCCACACCCAGTTAAGCACTCATGTTACAATGCAGGAGGACTGGGCTTCAACACCCGGGTTCGCACCTGCCAGGGGAAATCTTTACAAGTGGTGCGGAAGTGCTGCAGTTGTCTCTCTTTGTGTCTCAAACTCTCTCTACCTCCCTTCCCTCTCAATCCCTGCCTATTTATTCCAGTGAATAATCAAGAAAATAGAAAGTAAAAAAAAGAAAAAGGAAAAGGAAATATTCCACGACTTCAAATGGGCTACTCAGGACAATGCTTTCCTTGTTAAGATCCTCACAGCATTCCATATGCAGAAAGGCAAAGACGCCATGTATTTTTTAACCCAGTTTTTATATTGATTTATTTATTTATTTAGGTGCTTATTCATTTTTGTTATTGATGAATTAATGTTTTACATTTGACATTGACTAAGGATCTGACACCAGCGGACTCCAGTACCCCTATATGGTAATCTGCCTCTACAAAACCGATCCATTGACCTTTCCATCCATCCATCCATCCACCCATACATCTATCCATCCATTCATCCATCCATCCATCCATCCATCCATCCACCAGTCAACCAAGCTAAGTACAAAAGGAGATCTCTCCTTGAATGGTGAGGAGAAACAACGATGCATAGGTAGGTTGCAAAGGCCCAGTTTGGCTGAATAGGGCAGAGGGGCTGAACCAGGGAATGTGTTGGGGCGTGTGGGTTTGGGTGGGGTGAGCCGGAGACCCTGTGAGCTGGGTCACATTAGGGCCAGGCAGGGGGTGGAAGGGGTTGCGAACAGCTGTCACTGGAGAACCATCACAAGTGCTGGAGCTGGTGAACAGGACACCTGGAAGAGAGGACAGACAAAGGAGAGAAGCAAAGTGCGGAGGAAAGGAGAGGGGACAGGATGGTGAGGACAGGAGAGGACAGGAGAGAACAGGATTGGAGGGGACCTGAGAAACCTACCTGGACAAAGGCAGCATACAGACATCCAGGAAGGCCGGCAGGCATGCAGGCAGCTCTGGCCTGGGCTCCCTGGATCCCGGGCGCACCTTCACCTGTCTTCTCTTGGCTGCCAGCCCTGAGGTCCCTCGTCGGTCAGCACTGTCTTGCCATCCTTCCGTCCCTCTGTGCCAGGGCCCAGGCGCCTGGGCGCTGTTGCCTGACCTAGTGGCAGGGCAGTTGGGCTGCCCAGTGCCAGTGTGGCCAGCACAGATTGCCAGGGGCTAGGACATCACAGAGGGCTCCTGTGGTTGCTAGGCCACGGGGACCCCGCCCATCCAGTTGACCAGCAGCCATGACCCCATGCTGAACTTGACTTGAGGGGTGGTGGCCAGCCACCAGAGACAGAGCCCCAGGCCAAAGCAGGTGCTGGTCAGCCGGGCCAAGGGGCTATGGGCGGATTGGTGTGTGTCTGGGCATGGGGCTGGCATCTGACAGTCCAGGGCGGGGGACCAAGGTCCACCAGGCCCCTGTCCCACCATGTGCACTGACACACAGTCTTGCTGACTGACTGACAGTCCCCGCCCCAGAGATACCCACACCAAGTCCCTGGGTGCCCTGAGCTGCCCCTGAGTGTTGGTGGGTGCCTGCCTGGACACATGCCTCCGTAATGGAGGCCTCTATTAATCCCGTTGCCTACTGACAGCTGCCCTCCTGCCCCTCCTCCTCCTCCTCCGCCTCCTCCTCCTCCTCTTCTTCCTCCTCCTCTTTCTCCTCTTCCTCCTCCTCTTCCTCCTCCTCCTCCTACACCCCCTCCTCCTCTTCCTCATCCTCAGCAGGACTCACTCAGGGCCCTTGGCCTAGGCAATCCAGGGCTGCTGCTCTGGCTTCTGCAGCTTCTATCCAGTGGGGGGGTGTAGGAATCTGTTCCTGTCAGTCCCTGATTCCTGGGACCTTCCATGCCTCCAGCTGCCCCACTCTCTAGTCCTGACCCCTCCTCAAGGATGCCCCCTTTCCCCTTACCCTCTGTCCCGCAGCTCCCAACTAACATCTACTGTGTTCCTCCCTGCGCTACTTTACTGCCACCCTGCTTCTGCCCTTCAGCCCTGAGGGCCCAGGGCCAGCTCAGCTGCCATCTCACCATCCAGCACGGGGACCTGCCCTAACCCCCTGACACCACACCCACACACACAGACCTGCACACACTCCTGGTTCCCCTGCCTGCAGCCTGCCTCTCAAACAGTCTCCTTCTGCCCCCTAGCACCTTACAGCCTCTGCCACGG
Source organism: Erinaceus europaeus (assembly GCF_950295315.1). Lineage (NCBI taxonomy): Eukaryota > Metazoa > Chordata > Mammalia > Eulipotyphla > Erinaceidae > Erinaceus > Erinaceus europaeus. The sequence goes on along the minus strand of NW_026647125.1, from coordinate 1,840,067 downwards.
ACCCCCACAGACACCTGGGCATGAGCAGTGCAGACATGCAAACAGCTCCCCTCGCCCCCACTCCAGTTGCTCCAAGGTTGGAAAGAGTCTTTTTTTCATGCTGTAGGGGAGGGAGTTGAGACAGTCCAATGTCCTGGGGAGCAAGAACTGCAAACAGTCCATCTACAATGTAACATTTGGGTCTCAGGCCGCCCAATCCCTAGTGTGCTGTGCAGACCTTTGACTGGCAAAAACACCCCATCTGAGCGTGAGATCTGGCTGGGCTAGTGGCTCTTTCTGTGGACTAAGAGACAGACAGACAGAGTTTTCAGGTTCAAAACCTATACTTCCCAGAAGATGGTCATTCACTTCGGTAAAAAAAAAAAAAAAAAAAAAGGCTTTTTATTTTTTTTCCCCTGCCTGGGTAACCTGTCTCCTGCCTGTTTCAAAGTTAAAAAAGGGAAAAATCTTTTTTGGAGGGAAAAGGACCAAAATGCAGGCAGGTGGACTCCGTGGAAGGTGGATGGGGAGTTGCTCCTGCCCGGGCACTAGAGCCCCAGCTGCTGTTCCAGGTGCTCTCTGATAACAGAGATCTCCATGTGTCGTGTCATGACACTGTCTCCAGGACTGACCCTCAGGATAATGAGGATTCAAAACGAGGCAGGTGATACTGCCTTCAAAAGTAAATCCAGGGAGGTTTGGCGGTATGTCAGAGGGTTAAGGGCTTGTGGCGATCACGAATAGAGGGGACAGGTGGAAGGATTTGGGGTCTGGCCCCCAGACTGCCACCTGCAGGGGAGTCGCTTTACAGGGGGTGAAGCAGGTCTTTAGGAGCTCTATCTTTCTCTCCCACCCTGTATTTCCTCTGCTCTCTCCTTTTGTGTCTGTCAGATGCAAGGTCAGTAACAACAACAACAACAACAAAAACAATAACCACCACAGTGACCAAGCAACAAGGGCAGCGAAAGGGGAACAAATGGAGTGCAGGAGCTGTGGATTATTCGTGGTGTAGGCACTCAGCTGTGGCAATAACCTCTTGAGGCAATCAATCCATACATGAAGAAGTAATACATGTAACAGAGACGTATATGTCCCTGTGTGTTTCCACTGAGATAATGTAAATGCACTTTTATTTACTTCTTCATTTATTTATTACCTTGCCACGAGAATTTCTTTTCATTGCTAAAAAAAAGTGTCCCATCAAGGGTACCAGGTGTGCCACACCCAGTTAAGCACTCATGTTACAATGCAGGAGGACTGGGCTTCAACACCCGGGTTCGCACCTGCCAGGGGAAATCTTTACAAGTGGTGCGGAAGTGCTGCAGTTGTCTCTCTTTGTGTCTCAAACTCTCTCTACCTCCCTTCCCTCTCAATCCCTGCCTATTTATTCCAGTGAATAATCAAGAAAATAGAAAGTAAAAAAAAGAAAAAGGAAAAGGAAATATTCCACGACTTCAAATGGGCTACTCAGGACAATGCTTTCCTTGTTAAGATCCTCACAGCATTCCATATGCAGAAAGGCAAAGACGCCATGTATTTTTTAACCCAGTTTTTATATTGATTTATTTATTTATTTAGGTGCTTATTCATTTTTGTTATTGATGAATTAATGTTTTACATTTGACATTGACTAAGGATCTGACACCAGCGGACTCCAGTACCCCTATATGGTAATCTGCCTCTACAAAACCGATCCATTGACCTTTCCATCCATCCATCCATCCACCCATACATCTATCCATCCATTCATCCATCCATCCATCCATCCATCCATCCACCAGTCAACCAAGCTAAGTACAAAAGGAGATCTCTCCTTGAATGGTGAGGAGAAACAACGATGCATAGGTAGGTTGCAAAGGCCCAGTTTGGCTGAATAGGGCAGAGGGGCTGAACCAGGGAATGTGTTGGGGCGTGTGGGTTTGGGTGGGGTGAGCCGGAGACCCTGTGAGCTGGGTCACATTAGGGCCAGGCAGGGGGTGGAAGGGGTTGCGAACAGCTGTCACTGGAGAACCATCACAAGTGCTGGAGCTGGTGAACAGGACACCTGGAAGAGAGGACAGACAAAGGAGAGAAGCAAAGTGCGGAGGAAAGGAGAGGGGACAGGATGGTGAGGACAGGAGAGGACAGGAGAGAACAGGATTGGAGGGGACCTGAGAAACCTACCTGGACAAAGGCAGCATACAGACATCCAGGAAGGCCGGCAGGCATGCAGGCAGCTCTGGCCTGGGCTCCCTGGATCCCGGGCGCACCTTCACCTGTCTTCTCTTGGCTGCCAGCCCTGAGGTCCCTCGTCGGTCAGCACTGTCTTGCCATCCTTCCGTCCCTCTGTGCCAGGGCCCAGGCGCCTGGGCGCTGTTGCCTGACCTAGTGGCAGGGCAGTTGGGCTGCCCAGTGCCAGTGTGGCCAGCACAGATTGCCAGGGGCTAGGACATCACAGAGGGCTCCTGTGGTTGCTAGGCCACGGGGACCCCGCCCATCCAGTTGACCAGCAGCCATGACCCCATGCTGAACTTGACTTGAGGGGTGGTGGCCAGCCACCAGAGACAGAGCCCCAGGCCAAAGCAGGTGCTGGTCAGCCGGGCCAAGGGGCTATGGGCGGATTGGTGTGTGTCTGGGCATGGGGCTGGCATCTGACAGTCCAGGGCGGGGGACCAAGGTCCACCAGGCCCCTGTCCCACCATGTGCACTGACACACAGTCTTGCTGACTGACTGACAGTCCCCGCCCCAGAGATACCCACACCAAGTCCCTGGGTGCCCTGAGCTGCCCCTGAGTGTTGGTGGGTGCCTGCCTGGACACATGCCTCCGTAATGGAGGCCTCTATTAATCCCGTTGCCTACTGACAGCTGCCCTCCTGCCCCTCCTCCTCCTCCTCCGCCTCCTCCTCCTCCTCTTCTTCCTCCTCCTCTTTCTCCTCTTCCTCCTCCTCTTCCTCCTCCTCCTCCTACACCCCCTCCTCCTCTTCCTCATCCTCAGCAGGACTCACTCAGGGCCCTTGGCCTAGGCAATCCAGGGCTGCTGCTCTGGCTTCTGCAGCTTCTATCCAGTGGGGGGGTGTAGGAATCTGTTCCTGTCAGTCCCTGATTCCTGGGACCTTCCATGCCTCCAGCTGCCCCACTCTCTAGTCCTGACCCCTCCTCAAGGATGCCCCCTTTCCCCTTACCCTCTGTCCCGCAGCTCCCAACTAACATCTACTGTGTTCCTCCCTGCGCTACTTTACTGCCACCCTGCTTCTGCCCTTCAGCCCTGAGGGCCCAGGGCCAGCTCAGCTGCCATCTCACCATCCAGCACGGGGACCTGCCCTAACCCCCTGACACCACACCCACACACACAGACCTGCACACACTCCTGGTTCCCCTGCCTGCAGCCTGCCTCTCAAACAGTCTCCTTCTGCCCCCTAGCACCTTACAGCCTCTGCCACGGACCCCCACAGACACCTGGGCATGAGCAGTGCAGACATGCAAACAGCTCCCCTCGCCCCCACTCCAGTTGCTCCAAGGTTGGAAAGAGTCTTTTTTTTCATGCTGTAGGGGAGGGAGTTGAGACAGTCCAATGTCCTGGGGAGCAAGAACTGCAAACAGTCCATCTACAATGTAACATTTGGGTCTCAGGCCGCCCAATCCCTAGTGTGCTGTGCAGACCTTTGACTGGCAAAAACACCCCATCTGAGCGTGAGATCTGGCTGGGCTAGTGGCTCTTTCTGTGGACTAAGAGACAGACAGACAGAGTTTTCAGGTTCAAAACCTATACTTCCCAGAAGATGGTCATTCACTTCGGTAAAAAAAAAAAAAAAAAAAAAGGCTTTTTATTTTTTTTCCCCTGCCTGGGTAACCTGTCTCCTGCCTGTTTCAAAGTTAAAAAAGGGAAAAATCTTTTTTGGAGGGAAAAGGACCAAAATGCAGGCAGGTGGACTCCGTGGAAGGTGGATGGGGAGTTGCTCCTGCCCGGGCACTAGAGCCCCAGCTGCTGTTCCAGGTGCTCTCTGATAACAGAGATCTCCATGTGTCGTGTCATGACACTGTCTCCAGGACTGACCCTCAGGATAATGAGGATTCAAAACGAGGCAGGTGATACTGCCTTCAAAAGTAAATCCAGGGAGGTTTGGCGGTATGTCAGAGGGTTAAGGGCTTGTGGCGATCACGAATAGAGGGGACAGGTGGAAGGATTTGGGGTCTGGCCCCCAGACTGCCACCTGCAGGGGAGTCGCTTTACAGGGGGTGAAGCAGGTCTTTAGGAGCTCTATCTTTCTCTCCCACCCTGTATTTCCTCTGCTCTCTCCTTTTGTGTCTGTCAGATGCAAGGTCAGTAACAACAACAACAACAACAAAAACAATAACCACCACAGTGACCAAGCAACAAGGGCAGCGAAAGGGGAACAAATGGAGTGCAGGAGCTGTGGATTATTCGTGGTGTAGGCACTCAGCTGTGGCAATAACCTCTTGAGGCAATCAATCCATACATGAAGAAGTAATACATGTAACAGAGACGTATATGTCCCTGTGTGTTTCCACTGAGATAATGTAAATGCACTTTTATTTACTTCTTCATTTATTTATTACCTTGCCACGAGAATTTCTTTTCATTGCTAAAAAAAAGTGTCCCATCAAGGGTACCAGGTGTGCCACACCCAGTTAAGCACTCATGTTACAATGCAGGAGGACTGGGCTTCAACACCCGGGTTCGCACCTGCCAGGGGAAATCTTTACAAGTGGTGCGGAAGTGCTGCAGTTGTCTCTCTTTGTGTCTCAAACTCTCTCTACCTCCCTTCCCTCTCAATCCCTGCCTATTTATTCCAGTGAATAATCAAGAAAATAGAAAGTAAAAAAAAGAAAAAGGAAAAGGAAATATTCCACGACTTCAAATGGGCTACTCAGGACAATGCTTTCCTTGTTAAGATCCTCACAGCATTCCATATGCAGAAAGGCAAAGACGCCATGTATTTTTTAACCCAGTTTTTATATTGATTTATTTATTTATTTAGGTGCTTATTCATTTTTGTTATTGATGAATTAATGTTTTACATTTGACATTGACTAAGGATCTGACACCAGCGGACTCCAGTACCCCTATATGGTAATCTGCCTCTACAAAACCGATCCATTGACCTTTCCATCCATCCATCCATCCACCCATACATCTATCCATCCATTCATCCATCCATCCATCCATCCATCCATCCACCAGTCAACCAAGCTAAGTACAAAAGGAGATCTCTCCTTGAATGGTGAGGAGAAACAACGATGCATAGGTAGGTTGCAAAGGCCCAGTTTGGCTGAATAGGGCAGAGGGGCTGAACCAGGGAATGTGTTGGGGCGTGTGGGTTTGGGTGGGGTGAGCCGGAGACCCTGTGAGCTGGGTCACATTAGGGCCAGGCAGGGGGTGGAAGGGGTTGCGAACAGCTGTCACTGGAGAACCATCACAAGTGCTGGAGCTGGTGAACAGGACACCTGGAAGAGAGGACAGACAAAGGAGAGAAGCAAAGTGCGGAGGAAAGGAGAGGGGACAGGATGGTGAGGACAGGAGAGGACAGGAGAGAACAGGATTGGAGGGGACCTGAGAAACCTACCTGGACAAAGGCAGCATACAGACATCCAGGAAGGCCGGCAGGCATGCAGGCAGCTCTGGCCTGGGCTCCCTGGATCCCGGGCGCACCTTCACCTGTCTTCTCTTGGCTGCCAGCCCTGAGGTCCCTCGTCGGTCAGCACTGTCTTGCCATCCTTCCGTCCCTCTGTGCCAGGGCCCAGGCGCCTGGGCGCTGTTGCCTGACCTAGTGGCAGGGCAGTTGGGCTGCCCAGTGCCAGTGTGGCCAGCACAGATTGCCAGGGGCTAGGACATCACAGAGGGCTCCTGTGGTTGCTAGGCCACGGGGACCCCGCCCATCCAGTTGACCAGCAGCCATGACCCCATGCTGAACTTGACTTGAGGGGTGGTGGCCAGCCACCAGAGACAGAGCCCCAGGCCAAAGCAGGTGCTGGTCAGCCGGGCCAAGGGGCTATGGGCGGATTGGTGTGTGTCTGGGCATGGGGCTGGCATCTGACAGTCCAGGGCGGGGGACCAAGGTCCACCAGGCCCCTGTCCCACCATGTGCACTGACACACAGTCTTGCTGACTGACTGACAGTCCCCGCCCCAGAGATACCCACACCAAGTCCCTGGGTGCCCTGAGCTGCCCCTGAGTGTTGGTGGGTGCCTGCCTGGACACATGCCTCCGTAATGGAGGCCTCTATTAATCCCGTTGCCTACTGACAGCTGCCCTCCTGCCCCTCCTCCTCCTCCTCCGCCTCCTCCTCCTCCTCTTCTTCCTCCTCCTCTTTCTCCTCTTCCTCCTCCTCTTCCTCCTCCTCCTCCTACACCCCCTCCTCCTCTTCCTCATCCTCAGCAGGACTCACTCAGGGCCCTTGGCCTAGGCAATCCAGGGCTGCTGCTCTGGCTTCTGCAGCTTCTATCCAGTGGGGGGGTGTAGGAATCTGTTCCTGTCAGTCCCTGATTCCTGGGACCTTCCATGCCTCCAGCTGCCCCACTCTCTAGTCCTGACCCCTCCTCAAGGATGCCCCCTTTCCCCTTACCCTCTGTCCCGCAGCTCCCAACTAACATCTACTGTGTTCCTCCCTGCGCTACTTTACTGCCACCCTGCTTCTGCCCTTCAGCCCTGAGGGCCCAGGGCCAGCTCAGCTGCCATCTCACCATCCAGCACGGGGACCTGCCCTAACCCCCTGACACCACACCCACACACACAGACCTGCACACACTCCTGGTTCCCCTGCCTGCAGCCTGCCTCTCAAACAGTCTCCTTCTGCCCCCTAGCACCTTACAGCCTCTGCCACGGACCCCCACAGACACCTGGGCATGAGCAGTGCAGACATGCAAACAGCTCCCCTCGCCCCCACTCCAGTTGCTCCAAGGTTGGAAAGAGTCTTTTTTTCATGCTGTAGGGGAGGGAGTTGAGACAGTCCAATGTCCTGGGGAGCAAGAACTGCAAACAGTCCATCTACAATGTAACATTTGGGTCTCAGGCCGCCCAATCCCTAGTGTGCTGTGCAGACCTTTGACTGGCAAAAACACCCCATCTGAGCGTGAGATCTGGCTGGGCTAGTGGCTCTTTCTGTGGACTAAGAGACAGACAGACAGAGTTTTCAGGTTCAAAACCTATACTTCCCAGAAGATGGTCATTCACTTCGGTAAAAAAAAAAAAAAAAAAAAGGCTTTTTATTTTTTTTCCCCTGCCTGGGTAACCTGTCTCCTGCCTGTTTCAAAGTTAAAAAAGGGAAAAATCTTTTTTGGAGGGAAAAGGACCAAAATGCAGGCAGGTGGACTCCGTGGAAGGTGGATGGGGAGTTGCTCCTGCCCGGGCACTAGAGCCCCAGCTGCTGTTCCAGGTGCTCTCTGATAACAGAGATCTCCATGTGTCGTGTCATGACACTGTCTCCAGGACTGACCCTCAGGATAATGAGGATTCAAAACGAGGCAGGTGATACTGCCTTCAAAAGTAAATCCAGGGAGGTTTGGCGGTATGTCAGAGGGTTAAGGGCTTGTGGCGATCACGAATAGAGGGGACAGGTGGAAGGATTTGGGGTCTGGCCCCCAGACTGCCACCTGCAGGGGAGTCGCTTTACAGGGGGTGAAGCAGGTCTTTAGGAGCTCTATCTTTCTCTCCCACCCTGTATTTCCTCTGCTCTCTCCTTTTGTGTCTGTCAGATGCAAGGTCAGTAACAACAACAACAACAACAAAAACAATAACCACCACAGTGACCAAGCAACAAGGGCAGCGAAAGGGGAACAAATGGAGTGCAGGAGCTGTGGATTATTCGTGGTGTAGGCACTCAGCTGTGGCAATAACCTCTTGAGGCAATCAATCCATACATGAAGAAGTAATACATGTAACAGAGACGTATATGTCCCTGTGTGTTTCCACTGAGATAATGTAAATGCACTTTTATTTACTTCTTCATTTATTTATTACCTTGCCACGAGAATTTCTTTTCATTGCTAAAAAAAAGTGTCCCATCAAGGGTACCAGGTGTGCCACACCCAGTTAAGCACTCATGTTACAATGCAGGAGGACTGGGCTTCAACACCCGGGTTCGCACCTGCCAGGGGAAATCTTTACAAGTGGTGCGTAAGTGCTGCAGTTGTCTCTCTTTGTGTCTCAAACTCTCTCTACCTCCCTTCCCTCTCAATCCCTGCCTATTTATTCCAGTGAATAATCAAGAAAATAGAAAGTAAAAAAAAGAAAAAGGAAAAGGAAATATTCCACGACTTCAAATGGGCTACTCAGGACAATGCTTTCCTTGTTAAGATCCTCACAGCATTCCATATGCAGAAAGGCAAAGACGCCATGTATTTTTTAACCCAGTTTTTATATTTATTTATTTATTTAGGTGCTTATTCATTTTTGTTATTGATGAATTAATGTTTTACATTTGACATTGACTAAGGAGCTGACACCAGCGGACTCCAGTACCCCTATATGGTAATCTGCCTCTACAAAACCGATCCATTGACCTTTCCATCCATCCATCCATCCACCCATACATCTATCCATCCATTCATCCATCCATCCATCCATCCATCCATCCATCCATCCATCCATCCATCCATCCACCAGTCAACCAAGCTAAGTACAAAAGGAGATCTCTCCTTGAATGGTGAGGAGAAACAACGATGCATAGGTAGGTTGCAAAGGCCCAGTTTGGCTGAATAGGGCAGAGGGGCTGAACCAGGGAATGTGTTGGGGCGTGTGGGTTTGGGTGGGGTGAGCCGGAGACCCTGTGAGCTGGGTCACATTAGGGCCAGGCAGGGGGTGGAAGGGGTTGCGAACAGCTGTCACTGGAGAACCATCACAAGTGCTGGAGCTGGTGAACAGGACACCTGGAAGAGAGGACAGACAAAGGAGAGAAGCAAAGTGCGGAGGAAAGGAGAGGGGACAGGATGGTGAGGACAGGAGAGGACAGGAGAGAACAGGATTGGAGGGGACCTGAGAAACCTACCTGGACAAAGGCAGCATACAGACATCCAGGAAGGCCGGCAGGCATGCAGGCAGCTCTGGCCTGGGCTCCCTGGATCCCGGGCGCACCTTCACCTGTCTTCTCTTGGCTGCCAGCCCTGAGGTCCCTCGTCGGTCAGCACTGTCTTGCCATCCTTCCGTCCCTCTGTGCCAGGGCCCAGGCGCCTGGGCGCTGTTGCCTGACCTAGTGGCAGGGCAGTTGGGCTGCCCAGTGCCAGTGTGGCCAGCACAGATTGCCAGGGGCTAGGACATCACAGAGGGCTCCTGTGGTTGCTAGGCCACGGGGACCCCGCCCATCCAGTTGACCAGCAGCCATGACCCCATGCTGAACTTGACTTGAGGGGTGGTGGCCAGCCACCAGAGACAGAGCCCCAGGCCAAAGCAGGTGCTGGTCAGCCGGGCCAAGGGGCTATGGGCGGATTGGTGTGTGTCTGGGCATGGGGCTGGCATCTGACAGTCCAGGGCGGGGGACCAAGGTCCACCAGGCCCCTGTCCCACCATGTGCACTGACACACAGTCTTGCTGACTGACTGACAGTCCCCGCCCCAGAGATACCCACACCAAGTCCCTGGGTGCCCTGAGCTGCCCCTGAGTGTTGGTGGGTGCCTGCCTGGACACATGCCTCCGTAATGGAGGCCTCTATTAATCCCGTTGCCTACTGACAGCTGCCCTCCTGCCCCTCCTCCTCCTCCTCCGCCTCCTCCTCCTCCTCTTCTTCCTCCTCCTCTTTCTCCTCTTCCTCCTCCTCTTCCTCCTCCTCCTCCTACACCCCCTCCTCCTCTTCCTCATCCTCAGCAGGACTCACTCAGGGCCCTTGGCCTAGGCAATCCAGGGCTGCTGCTCTGGCTTCTGCAGCTTCTATCCAGTGGGGGTGTGTAGGAATCGGTTCCTGTCAGTCCCTGATTCCTGGGACCTTCCATGCCTCCAGCTGCCCCCACTCTCTAGTCCTGACCCCTCCTCAAGGATGCCCCCTTTCCCCTTACCCTCTGTCCCGCAGCTCCCAACTAACATCTACTCTGTTCCTCCCTGCGCTACTTTACTGCCACCCTGCTTCTGCCCTTCAGCCATGAGGGCCCAGGGACAGCCCAGCTGCCATCTCACCATCCAGCAGGGGGACCTGCCCTAACCCCCTGCACCACACCCACACACACACAGCCCTGCACACACTCCTGGGCTCCCCTGCCTGCAGCCTGCCTCTCAAACAGTCTCCTTCTGCCCCCTAGCCCCCTTACAGCCTCTGCCACGTACCCCCACAGACACCTGGGGATGAGCAGTGCAGACATGCAAACAGCTCCCCTCGCCCCCACTCCAGTTGCTCCAAGGTTGTCAAGAGTCTTTTTTTCATGCTGTAGGGGAGGGAGTTGAGACAGTCCAATGTCCTGGGGAGCAAGACCTGCAAACAGTCCATCTACAATGTAACATTTGTGTCTCAGGCCGCCCAATCCCTAGTGCGCTGTTCAGACCTTTGACTGGAAAAACACCCCATCTGAGCGTGAGATCTGGCTGGGCTAGTGGCTCTTTCTGTGGACTAAGAGACAGACAGACAGAGTTTTCAGGTTCAAAACCTATACTTGCCAGAAGATGGTCATTCACTTCGGTAAAAAAAAAAAAAAAAAAGGCTTTTAATTTTTTTTCCCCTGCCTGGGTAACCTGTCTGCTGCCTGTTTCAAAGTGAAAAAAGGGAAAAATCTTTTTTGGAGGGAAAAGGACCAAAATGCAGGCAGGTGGACTCCGTGGAGGGTGCATGGGGAGTTGCTCCTGCCCTGGCACTAGAGCCCCAGCTGCTGTTCCAGGTGCTCTCTGATAACAGAGATCTCCGTGTGTCCTGTCATGACACTGTCATCAGGACTGACCCTCAGGATAATGAGGATTCAAAACGAGGCAGGTGATACTGCCTTCAAAAGCAAATCCAGGGAGGTTTGGCGGTATGTCAGAGGGTTAAGGGCTTGTGGCGCTCACGAATAGAGGGGACAGGTGGAGGGATTTGGGGTCTGGCCCCCAGACCGCCACCTGCAGGGGAGTCGCTTTACAGGGGGTGAAGCAGGTCTTTAGGAGCTCTATCTTTTTCTCCCACCCTGTATTTCCTCTGCTCTCTCCTTTTATGTCTGTCAGATGCAAGGTCAGTAACAACAACAACAACAAAAACAATAACCACCACAGTGACCAAGCAACAAGGGCAGCGAAAGGGGAACAAATGGAGTGCAGGAGCTGTGGATTATTCCTGGCGTAGGCACTCAGCTGTGGCAATAACCCCTTGAGGCAATCAATCCATACATGAAGAAGTAATACAGGTAACAGAGACGTATATGTCCCTGTGTGTTTCCACTGAGTTAATGTAAATGCACTTTTATTTACTTCTTCATTTATTTATTACCTTGCCAAGAGAATTTCTTTTCATTGCTAAAAAAAGGGTCCCATCAAGGGTACCAGGTGGTGCCACACCCAGTTAAGCACTCATGTTACAATGCAGGAGGACTGGGCTTCAACACCCTGGTTCCCACCTGCCAGGGGAAATCTTTACAAGTGGTGCGGAAGTGCTGCAGTTGTCTCTCTCTCTGTCTCAAACTCTCTCTACCTCCCTTCCCTCTCAATTCCTGTCTATTTATTCCAGTGAATAATCAAGAAAATAGAAAGTAAAAAAAGAAAAAGGAAAAGGAAATATTCCACGACTTCAAATGGGCTACTCAGGACAATGCTATCCTTGTTAAGATCCGCACAGCATTCCATATGCAGAAAGGCAAAGACGCCATGTATTTTTTAACCCAGTTTTTATATTTATCTATTTATTTAGGTGCTTATTCATTTTTGTTATTGATGAATTAATGTTTTACATTTGACATTGACTAAGGATCTGACACCAGCGGTCTCCAGTACCCCTAGATGGTACTCTGCCTCTACAAAACCGATCCATTGACCTGTCCATCCATCCATCCATCCATCCACCCATACATCTATCCATCCATTCATCCATCCATTCATCCATCCATCCATCCATCCATCCATCCATCCATCCATCCACCAGTCAACCAAGCTAAGTACAAAAGGAGATCTCTCCTTAATGGTGAGGAGAAACAACGATGCATAGTTAGGTTGCAAAGGCCCAGTTTGGCTGAATAGGGCAGAGGGGCTGAACCAGGGAATGTGTTGGGGCGTGTGGGTTTGGGTGGGGTGAGCCGGAGACCCTGTGAGCTGGGTCACATTAGGGGCAGGCAGGGGGTGGAAGGGGTTGCGAACAGCTGTCACTGGAGAACCATCACAAGTGCTGGAGCTGGTGAGCAGGGCACCTGGAAGAGAGGACAGACAAAGGAGAGAAGCAAAGTGCGGAGGAGAGGAGAGGGGAGAGGATGGTGAGGACAGGAGAGGACAGGAGAGGACAGGATTGGAGGGGACCTGAGAAACCTACCTGGACAAAGGCAGCATACAGACATCCAGGAAGGCAGGCAGGCAGGCATGCAGGCAGCTCTGGCCTGGGCTCCCTGGATCCCGGGAGCACCTCCACCTGTCTTCTCTTGGCTGCCAGCCCTGAGGTCCCTCGTCGGTCAGCACTGTCTTCCCATCCTTCCGTCCCTCTGTGCCAGGGCCCAGGCGTCTGGGCGCTGTTGCCTGACCTAGTGGCAGAGCAGTTGGGCTGCCCAGTGCCAGTGTGGCCAGCACAGATTGCCAGGGGCTAGGACATCACAGAGGGCTCCTGTGGTTGCTAGGCCACGGGGACCCCGCCCATCCAGTTGACCAGCAGCCATGACCCCCACGCTGAACTTGACCTGAGGGGTGGTGGCCAGCCACCAGAGCCAGAGCCCCAGGCCAAAGCAGGTGCTGGTCGGCCGGGCCAAGGGGCTATGGGCAGATTGGTGTGTGTCTGGGCATGGGGCTGGCATCTGACAGTCCAGGGCGGGGGACCAAGGTCCGCCAGGCCCCTGTCCCACCATGTGCACTGACACACAGTCTTGCTGACTGACTGACAGTCCCCGCCCCAGAGATACCCACACCATGTCCCTGGGTGCCCTGAGCTGCCCCTGAGGGTTGGTGGGTGCCTGCCTGGACACATGCCTCCGTAATGGAGGCCTCCATTAATCCCGTTGCCTATTGACAGCTGCCCTCCTGCCCCTCCTCCTCCTCCTCCTCCGCCTCCTCCTCCTCCTCTTCTTCCTCCTTCTCTTCCTCCTATTCCTCCTGCTCTTCCTCCTCCTCCTCCTCCACCCCCTCCTCCTCTTCCTCATCCTCAGAGGGACTCACTCAGGGCCCTTGGCCTAGGCAAGCCAGGGCTGCTGCTCTGGCTTCTGCAGCTTCTATCCAGTAGTTCGGGGGGGGGGGTGTAGCAATCGGTTCCTGTCAGTCCCTGATTCCTGGGACCTTCCATGCCTCCAGCTGCCCCCACTCTCTAGTCCTGACCCCTCCTCAAGGATGCCCCCTTTCCCCTTACCCTCTGTCCCCCAGCTCCCAACTAACATCTACTCTGTTCCTCCCTGCGCTACTTTACTGCCACCCTGCTTCTGCCCTTCAGCCATGAGGGCCCAGGGACAGCCCAGCTGCCATCTCACCATCCAGCAGGGGGACCTGCCCTAACCCCCTGCACCACACCCACACACACACAGCCCTGCACACACTCCTGGGCTCCCCTGCCTGCAGCCTGCCTCTCAAACAGTCTCCTTCTGCCCCCTAGCCCCCTTACAGCCTCTGCCACGGACCCCCACAGACACCTGGGCATGAGCAGTGCAGACATGCAAACAGCTCCCCTCGCCCCCACTCCAGTTGCTCCAAGGTTGTCAAGAGTCTTTTTTTCATGCTGTAGGGGAGGGAGTTGAGACAGTCCAATGTCCTGGGGAGCAAGACCTGCAAACAGTCCATCTACAATGTAACATTTGGGTCTCAGGCCGCCCAATCCCTAGTGCGCTGTTCAGACCTTTGACTGGAAAAACACCCCATCTGAGCGTGAGATCTGGCTGGGCTAGTGGCTCTTTCTGTGGACTAAGAGACAGACAGACAGAGTTTTCAGGTTCAAAACCTATACTTGCCAGAAGATGGTCATTCACTTCGTTAAAAAAAAAAAAAAGGCTTTTAATTTTTTTTTCCCCTGCCTGGGTAACCTGTCTGCTGCCTGTTTCAAAGTGAAAAAAGGGAAAAATCTTTTTTGGAGGGAAAAGGACCAAAATGCAGGCAGGTGGACTCCGTGGAGGGTGCATGGGGAGTTGCTCCTGCCCTGGCACTAGAGCCCCAGCTGCTGTTCCAGGTGCTCTCTGATAACAGAGATCTCCGTGTGTCCTGTCATGACACTGTCATCAGGACTGACCCTCAGGATAATGAGGATTCAAAACGAGGCTGGTGATACTGCCTTCAAAAGCAAATCCAGGGAGGTTTGGCGGTATGTCAGAGGGTTAAGGGCTTGTGGCGCTCACGAATAGAGGGGACAGGTGGAGGGATTTGGGGTCTGGCCCCCAGACCGCCACCTGCAGGGGAGTCGCTTTACAGGGGGTGAAGCAGGTCTTTAGGAGCTCTATCTTTCTCTCCCACCCTGTATTTCCTCTGCTCTCTCCTTTTATGTCTGTCAGATGCAAGGTCAGTAACAACAACAACAACAAAAACAATAACCACCACAGTGACCAAGCATCAAGGGCAGCGAAAGGGGAACAAATGGAGTGCAGGAGCTGTGGATTATTCCTGGCGTAGGCACTCAGCTGTGGCAATAACCCCTTGAGGCAATCAATCCATACATGAAGAAGTAATACAGGTAACAGAGACGTATATGTCCCTGTGTGTTTCCACTGAGTTAATGTAAATGCACTTTTATTTACTTCTTCATTTATTTATTACCTTGCCAAGAGAATTTCTTTTCATTGCTAAAAAAAGGGTCCCATCAAGGGTACCAGGTGGTGCCACACCCAGTTAAGCACTCATGTTACAATGCAGGAGGACTGGGCTTCAACACCCTGGTTCCCACCTGCCAGGGGAAATCTTTACAAGTGGTACGGAAGTGCTGCAGTTGTCTCTCTCTCTGTCTCAAACTCTCTCTACCTCCCTTCCCTCTCAATTCCTGTCTATTTATTCCAGTGAATAATCAAGAAAATAGAAAGTAAAAAAAGAAAAAGGAAAAGGAAATATTCCACGACTTCAAATGGGCTACTCAGGACAATGCTATCCTTGTTAAGATCCGCACAGCATTCCATATGCAGAAAGGCAAAGACGCCATGTATTTTTTAACCCAGTTTTTATATTTATCTATTTATTTAGGTGCTTATTCATTTTTGTTATTGATGAATTAATGTTTTACATTTGACATTGACTAAGGATCTGACACCAGCGGTCTCCAGTACCCCTAGATGGTACTCTGCCTCTACAAAACCGATCCATTGACCTGTCCATCCATCCATCCATCCATCCACCCATACATCTATCCATCCATTCATCCATCCATTCATCCATCCATCCATCCATCCATCCATCCATCCATCCATCCACCAGTCAACCAAGCTAAGTACAAAAGGAGATCTCTCCTTAATGGTGAGGAGAAACAACGATGCATAGTTAGGTTGCAAAGGCCCAGTTTGGCTGAATAGGGCAGAGGGGCTGAACCAGGGAATGTGTTGGGGCGTGTGGGTTTGGGTGGGGTGAGCCGGAGACCCTGTGAGCTGGGTCACATTAGGGGCAGGCAGGGGGTGGAAGGGGTTGCGAACAGCTGTCACTGGAGAACCATCACAAGTGCTGGAGCTGGTGAGCAGGGCACCTGGAAGAGAGGACAGACAAAGGAGAGAAGCAAAGTGCGGAGGAGAGGAGAGGGGAGAGGATGGTGAGGACAGGAGAGGACAGGAGAGGACAGGATTGGAGGGGACCTGAGAAACCTACCTGGACAAAGGCAGCATACAGACATCCAGGAAGGCAGGCAGGCAGGCATGCAGGCAGCTCTGGCCTGGGCTCCCTGGATCCCGGGAGCACCTCCACCTGTCTTCTCTTGGCTGCCAGCCCTGAGGTCCCTCGTCGGTCAGCACTGTCTTCCCATCCTTCCGTCCCTCTGTGCCAGGGCCCAGGCGTCTGGGCGCTGTTGCCTGACCTAGTGGCAGAGCAGTTGGGCTGCCCAGTGCCAGTGTGGCCAGCACAGATTGCCAGGGGCTAGGACATCACAGAGGGCTCCTGTGGTTGCTAGGCCACGGGGACCCCGCCCATCCAGTTGACCAGCAGCCATGACCCCCACGCTGAACTTGACCTGAGGGGTGGTGGCCAGCCACCAGAGCCAGAGCCCCAGGCCAAAGCAGGTGCTGGTCGGCCGGGCCAAGGGGCTATGGGCAGATTGGTGTGTGTCTGGGCATGGGGCTGGCATCTGACAGTCCAGGGCGGGGGACCAAGGTCCGCCAGGCCCCTGTCCCACCATGTGCACTGACACACAGTCTTGCTGACTGACTGACAGTCCCCGCCCCAGAGATACCCACACCAAGTCCCTGGGTGCCCTGAGCTGCCCCTGAGGGTTGGTGGGTGCCTGCCTGGACACATGCCTCCATAATGGAGGCCTCCATTAATCCCGTTGCCTATTGACAGCTGCCCTCCTGCCCCTCCTCCTCCTCCTCCTCCGCCTCCTCCTCCTCCTCTTCTTCCTCCTTCTCTTCCTCCTCTTCCTCCTGCTCTTCCTCCTCCTCCTCCTCCACCCCCTCCTCCTCTTCCTCATCCTCAGAGGGACTCACTCAGGGCCCTTGGCCTAGGCAAGCCAGGGCTGCTGCTCTGGCTTCTGCAGCTTCTATCTGGTAGTTCGGGGGGGGGGTGTAGGAATCGGTTCCTGTCAGTCCCTGATTCCTGGGACCTTCCATGCCTCCAGCTGCCCCCACTCTCTAGTCCTGACCCCTCCTCAAGGATGCCCCCTTTCCCCTTACCCTCTGTCCCCCAGCTCCCAACTAACATCTACTCTGTTCCTCCCTGCGCTACTTTACTGCCACCCTGCTTCTGCCCTTCAGCCATGAGGGCCCAGGGACAGCCCAGCTGCCATCTCACCATCCAGCAGGGGGACCTGCCCTAACCCCCTGCACCACACCCACACACACACAGCCCTGCACACACTCCTGGGCTCCCCTGCCTGCAGCCTGCCTCTCAAACAGTCTCCTTCTGCCCCCTAGCCCCCTTACAGCCTCTGCCACGGACCCCCACAGACACCTGGGGATGAGCAGTGCAGACATGCAAACAGCTCCCCTCGCCCCCACTCCAGTTGCTCCAAGGTTGTCAAGAGTCTTTTTTTCATGCTGTAGGGGAGGGAGTTGAGACAGTCCAATGTCCTGGGGAGCAAGACCTGCAAACAGTCCATCTACAATGTAACATTTGTGTCTCAGGCCGCCCAATCCCTAGTGCGCTGTTCAGACCTTTGACTGGAAAAACACCCCATCTGAGCGTGAGATCTGGCTGAGCTAGTGGCTCTTTCTGTGGACTAAGAGACAGACAGACAGAGTTTTCAGGTTCAAAACCTATACTTGCCAGAAGATGGTCATTCACTTCGGTAAAAAAAAAAAAAAAAAAAAAAAAAAGGCTTTTAATTTTTTTTCCCCTGCCTGGGTAACCTGTCTGCTGCCTGTTTCAAAGTGAAAAAAGGGAAAAATCTTTTTTGGAGGGAAAAGGACCAAAATGCAGGCAGGTGGACTCCGTGGAGGGTGCATGGGGAGTTGCTCCTGCCCTGGCACTAGAGCCCCAGCTGCTGTTCCAGGTGCTCTCTGATAACAGAGATCTCCGTGTGTCCTGTCATGACACTGTCATCAGGACTGACCCTCAGGATAATGAGGATTCAAAACGAGGCAGGTGATACTGCCTTCAAAAGCAAATCCAGGGAGGTTTGGCGGTATGTCAGAGGGTTAAGGGCTTGTGGCGCTCACGAATAGAGGGGACAGGTGGAGGGATTTGGGGTCTGGCCCCCAGACCGCCACCTGCAGGGGAGTCGCTTTACAGGGGGTGAAGCAGGTCTTTAGGAGCTCTATCTTTCTCTCCCACCCTGTATTTCCTCTGCTCTCTCCTTTTATGTCTGTCAGATGCAAGGTCAGTAACAACAACAACAACAAAAACAATAACCACCACAGTGACCAAGCATCAAGGGCAGCGAAAGGGGAACAAATGGAGTGCAGGAGCTGTGGATTATTCCTGGCGTAGGCACTCAGCTGTGGCAATAACCCCTTGAGGCAATCAATCCATACATGAAGAAGTAATACAGGTAACAGAGACGTATATGTCCCTGTGTGTTTCCACTGAGTTAATGTAAATGCACTTTTATTTACTTCTTCATTTATTTATTACCTTGCCAAGAGAATTTCTTTTCATTGCTAAAAAAAGGGTCCCATCAAGGGTACCAGGTGGTGCCACACCCAGTTAAGCACTCATGTTACAATGCAGGAGGACTGGGCTTCAACACCCTGGTTCCCACCTGCCAGGGGAAATCTTTACAAGTGGTGCGGAAGTGCTGCAGTTGTCTCTCTCTCTGTCTCAAACTCTCTCTACCTCCCTTCCCTCTCAATTCCTGTCTATTTATTCCAGTGAATAATCAAGAAAATAGAAAGTAAAAAAAGAAAAAGGAAAAGGAAATATTCCACGACTTCAAATGGGCTACTCAGGACAATGCTATCCTTGTTAAGATCCGCACAGCATTCCATATGCAGAAAGGCAAAGACGCCATGTATTTTTTAACCCAGTTTTTATATTTATCTATTTATTTAGGTGCTTATTCATTTTTGTTATTGATGAATTAATGTTTTACATTTGACATTGACTAAGGATCTGACACCAGCGGTCTCCAGTACCCCTAGATGGTACTCTGCCTCTACAAAACCGATCCATTGACCTGTCCATCCATCCATCCATCCATCCACCCATACATCTATCCATCCATTCATCCATCCATTCATCCATCCATCCATCCATCCATCCATCCATCCATCCACCAGTCAACCAAGCTAAGTACAAAAGGAGATCTCTCCTTAATGGTGAGGAGAAACAACGATGCATAGTTAGGTTGCAAAGGCCCAGTTTGGCTGAATAGGGCAGAGGGGCTGAACCAGGGAATGTGTTGGGGCGTGTGGGTTTGGGTGGGGTGAGCCGGAGACCCTGTGAGCTGGGTCACATTAGGGGCAGGCAGGGGGTGGAAGGGGTTGCGAACAGCTGTCACTGGAGAACCATCACAAGTGCTGGAGCTGGTGAGCAGGGCACCTGGAAGAGAGGACAGACAAAGGAGAGAAGCAAAGTGCGGAGGAGAGGAGAGGGGAGAGGATGGTGAGGACAGGAGAGGACAGGAGAGGACAGGATTGGAGGGGACCTGAGAAACCTACCTGGACAAAGGCAGCATACAGACATCCAGGAAGGCAGGCAGGCAGGCATGCAGGCAGCTCTGGCCTGGGCTCCCTGGATCCCGGGAGCACCTCCACCTGTCTTCTCTTGGCTGCCAGCCCTGAGGTCCCTCGTCGGTCAGCACTGTCTTCCCATCCTTCCGTCCCTCTGTGCCAGGGCCCAGGCGTCTGGGCGCTGTTGCCTGACCTAGTGGCAGAGCAGTTGGGCTGCCCAGTGCCAGTGTGGCCAGCACAGATTGCCAGGGGCTAGGACATCACAGAGGGCTCCTGTGGTTGCTAGGCCACGGGGACCCCGCCCATCCAGTTGACCAGCAGCCATGACCCCCACGCTGAACTTGACCTGAGGGGTGGTGGCCAGCCACCAGAGCCAGAGCCCCAGGCCAAAGCAGGTGCTGGTCGGCCGGGCCAAGGGGCTATGGGCAGATTGGTGTGTGTCTGGGCATGGGGCTGGCATCTGACAGTCCAGGGCGGGGGACCAAGGTCCGCCAGGCCCCTGTCCCACCATGTGCACTGACACACAGTCTTGCTGACTGACTGACAGTCCCCGCCCCAGAGATACCCACACCAAGTCCCTGGGTGCCCTGAGCTGCCCCTGAGGGTTGGTGGGTGCCTGCCTGGACACATGCCTCCGTAATGGAGGCCTCCATTAATCCCGTTGCCTATTGACAGCTGCCCTCCTGCCCCTCCTCCTCCTCCTCCTCCGCCTCCTCCTCCTCCTCTTCTTCCTCCTTCTCTTCCTCCTCTTCCTCCTGCTCTTCCTCCTCCTCCTCCTCCACCCCCTCCTCCTCTTCCTCATCCTCAGAGGGACTCACTCAGGGCCCTTGGCCTAGGCAAGCCAGGGCTGCTGCTCTGGCTTCTGCAGCTTCTATCCAGTAGTTCGGGGGGGGGGGTGTAGGAATCGGTTCCTGTCAGTCCCTGATTCCTGGTACCTTCCATGCCTCCAGCTGCCCCCACTCTCTAGTCCTGACCCCTCCTCAAGGATGCCCCCTTTCCCCTTACCCTCTGTCCCCCAGCTCCCAACTAACATCTACTCTGTTCCTCCCTGCGCTACTTTACTGCCACCCTGCTTCTGCCCTTCAGCCATGAGGGCCCAGGGACAGCCCAGCTGCCATCTCACCATCCAGCAGGGGGACCTGCCCTAACCCCCTGCACCACACCCACACACACACAGCCCTGCACACACTCCTGGGCTCCCCTGCCTGCAGCCTGCCTCTCAAACAGTCTCCTTCTGCCCCCTAGCCCCCTTACAGCCTCTGCCACGGACCCCCACAGACACCTGGGCATGAGCAGTGCAGACATGCAAACAGCTCCCCTCGCCCCCACTCCAGTTGCTCCAAGGTTGTCAAGAGTCTTTTTTTCATGCTGTAGGGGAGGGAGTTGAGACAGTCCAATGTCCTGGGGAGCAAGACCTGCAAACAGTCCATCTACAATGTAACATTTGGGTCTCAGGCCGCCCAATCCCTAGTGCGCTGTTCAGACCTTTGACTGGAAAAACACCCCATCTGAGCGTGAGATCTGGCTGGGCTAGTGGCTCTTTCTGTGGACTAAGAGACAGACAGACAGAGTTTTCAGGTTCAAAACCTATACTTGCCAGAAGATGGTCATTCACTTCGGTAAAAAAAAAAAAAAAAAAAAAAAAAAAAGGCTTTTAATTTTTTTTTCCCCTGCCTGGGTAACCTGTCTGCTGCCTGTTTCAAAGTGAAAAAAGGGAAAAATCTTTTTTGGAGGGAAAAGGACCAAAATGCAGGCAGGTGGACTCCGTGGAGGGTGCATGGGGAGTTGCTCCTGCCCTGGCACTAGAGCCCCAGCTGCTGTTCCAGGTGCTCTCTGATAACAGAGATCTCCGTGTGTCCTGTCATGACACTGTCATCAGGACTGACCCTCAGGATAATGAGGATTCAAAACGAGGCAGGTGATACTGCCTTCAAAAGCAAATCCAGGGAGGTTTGGCGGTATGTCAGAGGGTTAAGGGCTTGTGGCGCTCACGAATAGAGGGGACAGGTGGAGGGATTTGGGGTCTGGCCCCCAGACCGCCACCTGCAGGGGAGTCGCTTTACAGGGGGTGAAGCAGGTCTTTAGGAGCTCTATCTTTCTCTCCCACCCTGTATTTCCTCTGCTCTCTCCTTTTATGTCTGTCAGATGCAAGGTCAGTAACAACAACAACAACAAAAACAATAACCACCACAGTGACCAAGCATCAAGGGCAGCGAAAGGGGAACAAATGGAGTGCAGGAGCTGTGGATTATTCCTGGCGTAGGCACTCAGCTGTGGCAATAACCCCTTGAGGCAATCAATCCATACATGAAGAAGTAATACAGGTAACAGAGACGTATATGTCCCTGTGTGTTTCCACTGAGTTAATGTAAATGCACTTTTATTTACTTCTTCATTTATTTATTACCTTGCCAAGAGAATTTCTTTTCATTGCTAAAAAAAGGGTCCCATCAAGGGTACCAGGTGGTGCCACACCCAGTTAAGCACTCATGTTACAATGCAGGAGGACTGGGCTTCAACACCCTGGTTCCCACCTGCCAGGGGAAATCTTTACAAGTGGTGCGGAAGTGCTGCAGTTGTCTCTCTCTCTGTCTCAAACTCTCTCTACCTCCCTTCCCTCTCAATTCCTGTCTATTTATTCCAGTGAATAATCAAGAAAATAGAAAGTAAAAAAAGAAAAAGGAAAAGGAAATATTCCACGACTTCAAATGGGCTACTCAGGACAATGCTATCCTTGTTAAGATCCGCACAGCATTCCATATGCAGAAAGGCAAAGACGCCATGTATTTTTTAACCCAGTTTTTATATTTATCTATTTATTTAGGTGCTTATTCATTTTTGTTATTGATGAATTAATGTTTTACATTTGACATTGACTAAGGATCTGACACCAGCGGTCTCCAGTACCCCTAGATGGTACTCTGCCTCTACAAAACCGATCCATTGACCTGTCCATCCATCCATCCATCCATCCACCCATACATCTATCCATCCATTCATCCATCCATTCATCCATCCATCCATCCATCCATCCATCCATCCATCCACCAGTCAACCAAGCTAAGTACAAAAGGAGATCTCTCCTTAATGGTGAGGAGAAACAACGATGCATAGTTAGGTTGCAAAGGCCCAGTTTGGCTGAATAGGGCAGAGGGGCTGAACCAGGGAATGTGTTGGGGCGTGTGGGTTTGGGTGGGGTGAGCCGGAGACCCTGTGAGCTGGGTCACATTAGGGGCAGGCAGGGGGTGGAAGGGGTTGCGAACAGCTGTCACTGGAGAACCATCACAAGTGCTGGAGCTGGTGAGCAGGGCACCTGGAAGAGAGGACAGACAAAGGAGAGAAGCAAAGTGCGGAGGAGAGGAGAGGGGAGAGGATGGTGAGGACAGGAGAGGACAGGAGAGGACAGGATTGGAGGGGACCTGAGAAACCTACCTGGACAAAGGCAGCATACAGACATCCAGGAAGGCAGGCAGGCAGGCATGCAGGCAGCTCTGGCCTGGGCTCCCTGGATCCCGGGAGCACCTCCACCTGTCTTCTCTTGGCTGCCAGCCCTGAGGTCCCTCGTCGGTCAGCACTGTCTTCCCATCCTTCCGTCCCTCTGTGCCAGGGCCCAGGCGTCTGGGCGCTGTTGCCTGACCTAGTGGCAGAGCAGTTGGGCTGCCCAGTGCCAGTGTGGCCAGCACAGATTGCCAGGGGCTAGGACATCACAGAGGGCTCCTGTGGTTGCTAGGCCACGGGGACCCCGCCCATCCAGTTGACCAGCAGCCATGACCCCCACGCTGAACTTGACCTGAGGGGTGGTGGCCAGCCACCAGAGCCAGAGCCCCAGGCCAAAGCAGGTGCTGGTCGGCCGGGCCAAGGGGCTATGGGAAGATTGGTGTGTGTCTGGGCATGGGGCTGGCATCTGACAGTCCAGGGCGGGGGACCAAGGTCCGCCAGGCCCCTGTCCCACCATGTGCACTGACACACAGTCTTGCTGACTGACTGACAGTCCCCGCCCCAGAGATACCCACACCAAGTCCCTGGGTGCCCTGAGCTGCCCCTGAGGGTTGGTGGGTGCCTGCCTGGACACATGCCTCCGTAATGGAGGCCTCCATTAATCCCGTTGCCTATTGACAGCTGCCCTCCTGCCCCTCCTCCTCCTCCTCCTCCGCCTCCTCCTCCTCCTCTTCTTCCTCCTTCTCTTCCTCCTCTTCCTCCTGCTCTTCCTCCTCCTCCTCCTCCACCCCCTCCTCCTCTTCCTCATCCTCAGAGGGACTCACTCAGGGCCCTTGGCCTAGGCAAGCCAGGGCTGCTGCTCTGGCTTCTGCAGCTTCTATCTAGTAGTTCGGGGGGGGGGGGTGTAGGAATCGGTTCCTGTCAGTCCCTGATTCCTGGGACCTTCCATGCCTCCAGCTGCCCCCACTCTCTAGTCCTGACCCCTCCTCAAGGATGCCCCCTTTCCCCTTACCCTCTGTCCCCCAGCTCCCAACTAACATCTACTCTGTTCCTCCCTGCGCTACTTTACTGCCACCCTGCTTCTGCCCTTCAGCCATGAGGGCCCAGGGACAGCCCAGCTGCCATCTCACCATCCAGCAGGGGGACCTGCCCTAACCCCCTGCACCACACCCACACACACACAGCCCTGCACACACTCCTGGGCTCCCCTGCCTGCAGCCTGCCTCTCAAACAGTCTCCTTCTGCCCCCTAGCCCCCTTACAGCCTCTGCCACGGACCCCCACAGACACCTGGGCATGAGCAGTGCAGACATGCAAACAGCTCCCCTCGCCCCCACTCCAGTTGCTCCAAGGTTGTCAAGAGTCTTTTTTTCATGCTGTAGGGGAGGGAGTTGAGACAGTCCAATGTCCTGGGGAGCAAGACCTGCAAACAGTCCATCTACAATGTAACATTTGGGTCTCAGGCCGCCCAATCCCTAGTGCGCTGTTCAGACCTTTGACTGGAAAAACACCCCATCTGAGCGTGAGATCTGGCTGGGCTAGTGGCTCTTTCTGTGGACTAAGAGACAGACAGACAGAGTTTTCAGGTTCAAAACCTATACTTGCCAGAAGATGGTCATTCACTTCGGTAAAAAAAAAAAAAAAAAAAAAAAAAAAAAAGGCTTTTAATTTTTTTTTCCCCTGCCTGGGTAACCTGTCTGCTGCCTGTTTCAAAGTGAAAAAAGGGAAAAATCTTTTTTGGAGGGAAAAGGACCAAAATGCAGGCAGGTGGACTCCGTGGAGGGTGCATGGGGAGTTGCTCCTGCCCTGGCACTAGAGCCCCAGCTGCTGTTCCAGGTGCTCTCTGATAACAGAGATCTCCGTGTGTCCTGTCATGACACTGTCATCAGGACTGACCCTCAGGATAATGAGGATTCAAAACGAGGCAGGTGATACTGCCTTCAAAAGCAAATCCAGGGAGGTTTGGCGGTATGTCAGAGGGTTAAGGGCTTGTGGCGCTCACGAATAGAGGGGACAGGTGGAGGGATTTGGGGTCTGGCCCCCAGACCGCCACCTGCAGGGGAGTCGCTTTACAGGGGGTGAAGCAGGTCTTTAGGAGCTCTATCTTTCTCTCCCACCCTGTATTTCCTCTGCTCTCTCCTTTTATGTCTGTCAGATGCAAGGTCAGTAACAACAACAACAACAAAAACAATAACCACCACAGTGACCAAGCATCAAGGGCAGCGAAAGGGGAACAAATGGAGTGCAGGAGCTGTGGATTATTCCTGGCGTAGGCACTCAGCTGTGGCAATAACCCCTTGAGGCAATCAATCCATACATGAAGAAGTAATACAGGTAACAGAGACGTATATGTCCCTGTGTGTTTCCACTGAGTTAATGTAAATGCACTTTTATTTACTTCTTCATTTATTTATTACCTTGCCAAGAGAATTTCTTTTCATTGCTAAAAAAAGGGTCCCATCAAGGGTACCAGGTGGTGCCACACCCAGTTAAGCACTCATGTTACAATGCAGGAGGACTGGGCTTCAACACCCTGGTTCCCACCTGCCAGGGGAAATCTTTACAAGTGGTACGGAAGTGCTGCACTTGTCTCTCTCTCTGTCTCAAACTCTCTCTACCTCCCTTCCCTCTCAATTCCTGTCTATTTATTCCAGTGAATAATCAAGAAAATAGAAAGTAAAAAAAGAAAAAGGAAAAGGAAATATTCCACGACTTCAAATGGGCTACTCAGGACAATGCTATCCTTGTTAAGATCCGCACAGCATTCCATATGCAGAAAGGCAAAGACGCCATGTATTTTTTAACCCATTTTTTATATTTATCTATTTATTTAGGTGCTTATTCATTTTTGTTATTGATGAATTAATGTTTTACATTTGACATTGACTAAGGATCTGACACCAGCGGTCTCCAGTACCCCTAGATGGTACTCTGCCTCTACAAAACCGATCCATTGACCTGTCCATCCATCCATCCATCCATCCACCCATACATCTATCCATCCATTCATCCATCCATTCATCCATCCATCCATCCATCCATCCATCCATCCATCCATCCACCAGTCAACCAAGCTAAGTACAAAAGGAGATCTCTCCTTAATGGTGAGGAGAAACAACGATGCATAGTTAGGTTGCAAAGGCCCAGTTTGGCTGAATAGGGCAGAGGGGCTGAACCAGGGAATGTGTTGGGGCGTGTGGGTTTGGGTGGGGTGAGCCGGAGACCCTGTGAGCTGGGTCACA
This sequence comes from Erinaceus europaeus, assembly GCF_950295315.1. Classification (NCBI taxonomy): domain Eukaryota; kingdom Metazoa; phylum Chordata; class Mammalia; order Eulipotyphla; family Erinaceidae; genus Erinaceus; species Erinaceus europaeus. Next base: position 1,814,118 of record NW_026647125.1, on the reverse strand, counting down.
TTAGGGGCAGGCAGGGGGTGGAAGGGGTTGCGAACAGCTGTCACTGGAGAACCATCACAAGTGCTGGAGCTGGTGAGCAGGGCACCTGGAAGAGAGGACAGACAAAGGAGAGAAGCAAAGTGCGGAGGAGAGGAGAGGGGAGAGGATGGTGAGGACAGGAGAGGACAGGAGAGGACAGGATTGGAGGGGACCTGAGAAACCTACCTGGACAAAGGCAGCATACAGACATCCAGGAAGGCAGGCAGGCAGGCATGCAGGCAGCTCTGGCCTGGGCTCCCTGGATCCCGGGAGCACCTCCACCTGTCTTCTCTTGGCTGCCAGCCCTGAGGTCCCTCGTCGGTCAGCACTGTCTTCCCATCCTTCCGTCCCTCTGTGCCAGGGCCCAGGCGTCTGGGCGCTGTTGCCTGACCTAGTGGCAGAGCAGTTGGGCTGCCCAGTGCCAGTGTGGCCAGCACAGATTGCCAGGGGCTAGGACATCACAGAGGGCTCCTGTGGTTGCTAGGCCACGGGGACCCCGCCCATCCAGTTGACCAGCAGCCATGACCCCCACGCTGAACTTGACCTGAGGGGTGGTGGCCAGCCACCAGAGCCAGAGCCCCAGGCCAAAGCAGGTGCTGGTCGGCCGGGCCAAGGGGCTATGGGAAGATTGGTGTGTGTCTGGGCATGGGGCTGGCATCTGACAGTCCAGGGCGGGGGACCAAGGTCCGCCAGGCCCCTGTCCCACCATGTGCACTGACACACAGTCTTGCTGACTGACTGACAGTCCCCGCCCCAGAGATACCCACACCAAGTCCCTGGGTGCCCTGAGCTGCCCCTGAGGGTTGGTGGGTGCCTGCCTGGACACATGCCTCCGTAATGGAGGCCTCCATTAATCCCGTTGCCTATTGACAGCTGCCCTCCTGCCCCTCCTCCTCCTCCTCCTCCTCCGCCTCCTCCTCCTCCTCTTCTTCCTCCTTCTCTTCCTCCTCTTCCTCCTGCTCTTCCTCCTCCTCCTCCTCCACCCCCTCCTCCTCTTCCTCATCCACAGAGGGACTCACTCAGGGCCCTTGGCCTAGGCAAGCCAGGGCTGCTGCTCTGGCTTCTGCAGCTTCTATCCAGTAGTTCGGGGGGGGGTGTAGGAATCGGTTCCTGTCAGTCCCTGATTCCTGGGACCTTCCATGCCTCCAGCTGCCCCCACTCTCTAGTCCTGACCCCTCCTCAAGGATGCCCCCTTTCCCCTTACCCTCTGTCCCCCAGCTCCCAACTAACATCTACTCTGTTCCTCCCTGCGCTACTTTACTGCCACCCTGCTTCTGCCCTTCAGCCATGAGGGCCCAGGGACAGCCCAGCTGCCATCTCACCATCCAGCAGGGGGACCTGCCCTAACCCCCTGCACCACACCCACACACACACAGCCCTGCACACACTCCTGGGCTCCCCTGCCTGCAGCCTGCCTCTCAAACAGTCTCCTTCTGCCCCCTAGCCCCCTTACAGCCTCTGCCACGGACCCCCACAGACACCTGGGGATGAGCAGTGCAGACATGCAAACAGCTCCCCTCGCCCCCACTCCAGTTGCTCCAAGGTTGTCAAGAGTCTTTTTTTCATGCTGTAGGGGAGGGAGTTGAGACAGTCCAATGTCCTGGGGAGCAAGACCTGCAAACAGTCCATCTACAATGTAACATTTGTGTCTCAGGCCGCCCAATCCCTAGTGCGCTGTTCAGACCTTTGACTGGAAAAACACCCCATCTGAGCGTGAGATCTGGCTGGGCTAGTGGCTCTTTCTGTGGACTAAGAGACAGACAGACAGAGTTTTCAGGTTCAAAACCTATACTTGCCAGAAGATGGTCATTCACTTCGGTAAAAAAAAAAAAAAAAAAAAAAAAAGGCTTTTAATTTTTTTTCCCCTGCCTGGGTAACCTGTCTGCTGCCTGTTTCAAAGTGAAAAAAGGGAAAAATCTTTTTTGGAGGGAAAAGGACCAAAATGCAGGCAGGTGGACTCCGTGGAGGGTGCATGGGGAGTTGCTCCTGCCCTGGCACTAGAGCCCCAGCTGCTGTTCCAGGTGCTCTCTGATAACAGAGATCTCCGTGTGTCCTGTCATGACACTGTCATCAGGACTGACCCTCAGGATAATGAGGATTCAAAACGAGGCAGGTGATACTGCCTTCAAAAGCAAATCCAGGGAGGTTTGGCGGTATGTCAGAGGGTTAAGGGCTTGTGGCGCTCACGAATAGAGGGGACAGGTGGAGGGATTTGGGGTCTGGCCCCCAGACCGCCACCTGCAGGGGAGTCGCTTTACAGGGGGTGAAGCAGGTCTTTAGGAGCTCTATCTTTCTCTCCCACCCTGTATTTCCTCTGCTCTCTCCTTTTATGTCTGTCAGATGCAAGGTCAGTAACAACAACAACAACAAAAACAATAACCACCACAGTGACCAAGCAACAAGGGCAGCGAAAGGGGAACAAATGGAGTGCAGGAGCTGTGGATTATTCCTGGCGTAGGCACTCAGCTGTGGCAATAACCCCTTGAGGCAATCAATCCATACATGAAGAAGTAATACAGGTAACAGAGACGTATATGTCCCTGTGTGTTTCCACTGAGTTAATGTAAATGCACTTTTATTTACTTCTTCATTTATTTATTACCTTGCCAAGAGAATTTCTTTTCATTGCTAAAAAAAGGGTCCCATCAAGGGTACCAGGTGGTGCCACACCCAGTTAAGCACTCATGTTACAATGCAGGAGGACTGGGCTTCAACACCCTGGTTCCCACCTGCCAGGGGAAATCTTTACAAGTGGTGCGGAAGTGCTGCAGTTGTCTCTCTCTCTGTCTCAAACTCTCTCTACCTCCCTTCCCTCTCAATTCCTGTCTATTTATTCCAGTGAATAATCAAGAAAATAGAAAGTAAAAAAAGAAAAAGGAAAAGGAAATATTCCACGACTTCAAATGGGCTACTCAGGACAATGCTATCCTTGTTAAGATCCGCAAAGCATTCCATATGCAGAAAGGCAAAGACGCCATGTATTTTTTAACCCAGTTTTTATATTTATCTATTTATTTAGGTGCTTATTCATTTTTGTTATTGATGAATTAATGTTTTACATTTGACATTGACTAAGGATCTGACACCAGCGGTCTCCAGTACCCCTAGATGGTACTCTGCCTCTACAAAACCGATCCATTGACCTGTCCATCCATCCATCCATCCATCCACCCATACATCTATCCATCCATTCATCCATCCATTCATCCATCCATCCATCCATCCATCCATCCATCCACCAGTCAACCAAGCTAAGTACAAAAGGAGATCTCTCCTTAATGGTGAGGAGAAACAACGATGCATAGTTAGGTTGCAAAGGCCCAGTTTGGCTGAATAGGGCAGAGGGGCTGAACCAGGGAATGTGTTGGGGCGTGTGGGTTTGGGTGGGGTGAGCCGGAGACCCTGTGAGCTGGGTCACATTAGGGGCAGGCAGGGGGTGGAAGGGGTTGCGAACAGCTGTCACTGGAGAACCATCACAAGTGCTGGAGCTGGTGAGCAGGGCACCTGGAAGAGAGGACAGACAAAGGAGAGAAGCAAAGTGCGGAGGAGAGGAGAGGGGAGAGGATGGTGAGGACAGGAGAGGACAGGAGAGGACAGGATTGGAGGGGACCTGAGAAACCTACCTGGACAAAGGCAGCATACAGACATCCAGGAAGGCAGGCAGGCAGGCATGCAGGCAGCTCTGGCCTGGGCTCCCTGGATCCCGGGAGCACCTCCACCTGTCTTCTCTTGGCTGCCAGCCCTGAGGTCCCTCGTCGGTCAGCACTGTCTTCCCATCCTTCCGTCCCTCTGTGCCAGGGCCCAGGCGTCTGGGCGCTGTTGCCTGACCTAGTGGCAGAGCAGTTGGGCTGCCCAGTGCCAGTGTGGCCAGCACAGATTGCCAGGGGCTAGGACATCACAGAGGGCTCCTGTGGTTGCTAGGCCACGGGGACCCCGCCCATCCAGTTGACCAGCAGCCATGACCCCCACGCTGAACTTGACCTGAGGGGTGGTGGCCAGCCACCAGAGCCAGAGCCCCAGGCCAAAGCAGGTGCTGGTCGGCCGGGCCAAGGGGCTATGGGCAGATTGGTGTGTGTCTGGGCATGGGGCTGGCATCTGACAGTCCAGGGCGGGGGACCAAGGTCCGCCAGGCCCCTGTCCCACCATGTGCACTGACACACAGTCTTGCTGACTGACTGACAGTCCCCGCCCCAGAGATACCCACACCAAGTCCCTGGGTGCCCTGAGCTGCCCCTGAGGGTTGGTGGGTGCCTGCCTGGACACATGCCTCCGTAATGGAGGCCTCCATTAATCCCGTTGCCTATTGACAGCTGCCCTCCTGCCCCTCCTCCTCCTCCTCCTCCGCCTCCTCCTCCTCCTCTTCTTCCTCCTTCTCTTCCTCCTCTTCCTCCTGCTCTTCCTCCTCCTCCTCCTCCACCCCCTCCTCCTCTTCCTCATCCTCAGAGGGACTCACTCAGGGCCCTTGGCCTAGGCAAGCCAGGGCTGCTGCTCTGGCTTCTGCAGCTTCTATCCAGTAGTTCGGGGGGGGGGGTGTAGGAATCGGTTCCTGTCAGTCCCTGATTCCTGGGACCTTCCATGCCTCCAGCTGCCCCCACTCTCTAGTCCTGACCCCTCCTCAAGGATGCCCCCTTTCCCCTTACCCTCTGTCCCCCAGCTCCCAACTAACATCTACTCTGTTCCTCCCTGCGCTACTTTACTGCCACCCTGCTTCTGCCCTTCAGCCATGAGGGCCCAGGGACAGCCCAGCTGCCATCTCACCATCCAGCAGGGGGACCTGCCCTAACCCCCTGCACCACACCCACACACACACAGCCCTGCACACACTCCTGGGCTCCCCTGCCTGCAGCCTGCCTCTCAAACAGTCTCCTTCTGCCCCCTAGCCCCCTTACAGCCTCTGCCACGGACCCCCACAGACACCTGGGCATGAGCAGTGCAGACATGCAAACAGCTCCCCTCGCCCCCACTCCAGTTGCTCCAAGGTTGTCAAGAGTCTTTTTTTCATGCTGTAGGGGAGGGAGTTGAGACAGTCCAATGTCCTGGGGAGCAAGACCTGCAAACAGTCCATCTACAATGTAACATTTGGGTCTCAGGCCGCCCAATCCCTAGTGCGCTGTTCAGACCTTTGACTGGAAAAACACCCCATCTGAGCGTGAGATCTGGCTGGGCTAGTGGCTCTTTCTGTGGACTAAGAGACAGACAGACAGAGTTTTCAGGTTCAAAACCTATACTTGCCAGAAGATGGTCATTCACTTCGGTAAAAAAAAAAAAAAAAAAAAAAAAAAAAAAAGGCTTTTAATTTTTTTTTCCCCTGCCTGGGTAACCTGTCTGCTGCCTGTTTCAAAGTGAAAAAAGGGAAAAATCTTTTTTGGAGGGAAAAGGACCAAAATGCAGGCAGGTGGACTCCGTGGAGGGTGCATGGGGAGTTGCTCCTGCCCTGGCACTAGAGCCCCAGCTGCTGTTCCAGGTGCTCTCTGATAACAGAGATCTCCGTGTGTCCTGTCATGACACTGTCATCAGGACTGACCCTCAGGATAATGAGGATTCAAAACGAGGCAGGTGATACTGCCTTCAAAAGCAAATCCAGGGAGGTTTGGCGGTATGTCAGAGGGTTAAGGGCTTGTGGCGCTCACGAATAGAGGGGACAGGTGGAGGGATTTGGGGTCTGGCCCCCAGACCGCCACCTGCAGGGGAGTCGCTTTACAGGGGGTGAAGCAGGTCTTTAGGAGCTCTATCTTTCTCTCCCACCCTGTATTTCCTCTGCTCTCTCCTTTTATGTCTGTCAGATGCAAGGTCAGTAACAACAACAACAACAAAAACAATAACCACCACAGTGACCAAGCATCAAGGGCAGCGAAAGGGGAACAAATGGAGTGCAGGAGCTGTGGATTATTCCTGGCGTAGGCACTCAGCTGTGGCAATAACCCCTTGAGGCAATCAATCCATACATGAAGAAGTAATACAGGTAACAGAGACGTATATGTCCCTGTGTGTTTCCACTGAGTTAATGTAAATGCACTTTTATTTACTTCTTCATTTATTTATTACCTTGCCAAGCGAATTTCTTTTCATTGCTAAAAAAAGGGTCCCATCAAGGGTACCAGGTGGTGCCACACCCAGTTAAGCACTCATGTTACAATGCAGGAGGACTGGGCTTCAACACCCTGGTTCCCACCTGCCAGGGGAAATCTTTACAAGTGGTACGGAAGTGCTGCAGTTGTCTCTCTCTCTGTCTCAAACTCTCTCTACCTCCCTTCCCTCTCAATTCCTGTCTATTTATTCCAGTGAATAATCAAGAAAATAGAAAGTAAAAAAAGAAAAAGGAAAAGGAAATATTCCACGACTTCAAATGGGCTACTCAGGACAATGCTATCCTTGTTAAGATCCGCACAGCATTCCATATGCAGAAAGGCAAAGACGCCATGTATTTTTTAACCCAGTTTTTATATTTATCTATTTATTTAGGTGCTTATTCATTTTTGTTATTGATGAATTAATGTTTTACATTTGACATTGACTAAGGATCTGACACCAGCGGTCTCCAGTACCCCTAGATGGTACTCTGCCTCTACAAAACCGATCCATTGACCTGTCCATCCATCCATCCATCCATCCACCCATACATCTATCCATCCATTCATCCATCCATTCATCCATCCATCCATCCATCCATCCATCCATCCACCAGTCAACCAAGCTAAGTACAAAAGGAGATCTCTCCTTAATGGTGAGGAGAAACAACGATGCATAGTTAGGTTGCAAAGGCCCAGTTTGGCTGAATAGGGCAGAGGGGCTGAACCAGGGAATGTGTTGGGGCGTGTGGGTTTGGGTGGGGTGAGCCGGAGATCCTGTGAGCTGGGTCACATTAGGGGCAGGCAGGGGGTGGAAGGGGTTGCGAACAGCTGTCACTGGAGAACCATCACAAGTGCTGGAGCTGGTGAGCAGGGCACCTGGAAGAGAGGACAGACAAAGGAGAGAAGCAAAGTGCGGAGGAGAGGAGAGGGGAGAGGATGGTGAGGACAGGAGAGGACAGGAGAGGACAGGATTGGAGGGGACCTGAGAAACCTACCTGGACAAAGGCAGCATACAGACATCCAGGAAGGCAGGCAGGCAGGCATGCAGGCAGCTCTGGCCTGGGCTCCCTGGATCCCGGGAGCACCTCCACCTGTCTTCTCTTGGCTGCCAGCCCTGAGGTCCCTCGTCGGTCAGCACTGTCTTCCCATCCTTCCGTCCCTCTGTGCCAGGGCCCAGGCGTCTGGGCGCTGTTGCCTGACCTAGTGGCAGAGCAGTTGGGCTGCCCAGTGCCAGTGTGGCCAGCACAGATTGCCAGGGGCTAGGACATCACAGAGGGCTCCTGTGGTTGCTAGGCCACGGGGACCCCGCCCATCCAGTTGACCAGCAGCCATGACCCCCACGCTGAACTTGACCTGAGGGGTGGTGGCCAGCCACCAGAGCCAGAGCCCCAGGCCAAAGCAGGTGCTGGTCGGCCGGGCCAAGGGGCTATGGGCAGATTGGTGTGTGTCTGGGCATGGGGCTGGCATCTGACAGTCCAGGGCGGGGGACCAAGGTCCGCCAGGCCCCTGTCCCACCATGTGCACTGACACACAGTCTTGCTGACTGACTGACAGTCCCCGCCCCAGAGATACCCACACCAAGTCCCTGGGTGCCCTGAGCTGCCCCTGAGGGTTGGTGGGTGCCTGCCTGGACACATGCCTCCGTAATGGAGGCCTCCATTAATCCCGTTGCCTATTGACAGCTGCCCTCCTGCCCCTCCTCCTCCTCCTCCTCCGCCTCCTCCTCCTCCTCTTCTTCCTCCTTCTCTTCCTCCTCTTCCTCCTGCTCTTCCTCCTCCTCCTCCTCCACCCCCTCCTCCTCTTCCTCATCCTCAGAGGGACTCACTCAGGGCCCTTGGCCTAGGCAAGCCAGGGCTGCTGCTCTGGCTTCTGCAGCTTCTATCCAGTAGTTCGGGGGGGGGGGTGTAGGAATCGGTTCCTGTCAGTCCCTGATTCCTGGGACCTTCCATGCCTCCAGCTGCCCCCACTCTCTAGTCCTGACCCCTCCTCAAGGATGCCCCCTTTCCCCTTACCCTCTGTCCCCCAGCTCCCAACTAACATCTACTCTGTTCCTCCCTGCGCTACTTTACTGCCACCCTGCTTCTGCCCTTCAGCCATGAGGGCCCAGGGACAGCCCAGCTGCCATCTCACCATCCAGCAGGGGGACCTGCCCTAACCCCCTGCACCACACCCACACACACACAGCCCTGCACACACTCCTGGGCTCCCCTGCCTGCAGCCTGCCTCTCAAACAGTCTCCTTCTGCCCCCTAGCCCCCTTACAGCCTCTGCCACGGACCCCCACAGACACCTGGGCATGAGCAGTGCAGACATGCAAACAGCTCCCCTCGCCCCCACTCCAGTTGCTCCAAGGTTGTCAAGAGTCTTTTTTTCATGCTGTAGGGGAGGGAGTTGAGACAGTCCAATGTCCTGGGGAGCAAGACCTGCAAACAGTCCATCTACAATGTAACATTTGTGTCTCAGGCCGCCCAATCCCTAGTGCGCTGTTCAGACCTTTGACTGGAAAAACACCCCATCTGAGCGTGAGATCTGGCTGGGCTAGTGGCTCTTTCTGTGGACTAAGAGACAGACAGACAGAGTTTTCAGGTTCAAAACCTATACTTGCCAGAAGATGGTCATTCACTTCGGTAAAAAAAAAAAAAAAAAAAAAAAAAAAAAAGGCTTTTAATTTTTTTTTCCCCTGCCTGGGTAACCTGTCTGCTGCCTGTTTCAAAGTGAAAAAAGGGAAAAATCTTTTTTGGAGGGAAAAGGACCAAAATGCAGGCAGGTGGACTCCGTGGAGGGTGCATGGGGAGTTGCTCCTGCCCTGGCACTAGAGCCCCAGCTGCTGTTCCAGGTGCTCTCTGATAACAGAGATCTCCGTGTGTCCTGTCATGACACTGTCATCAGGACTGACCCTCAGGATAATGAGGATTCAAAACGAGGCAGGTGATACTGCCTTCAAAAGCAAATCCAGGGAGGTTTGGCGGTATGTCAGAGGGTTAAGGGCTTGTGGCGCTCACGAATAGAGGGGACAGGTGGAGGGATTTGGGGTCTGGCCCCCAGACCGCCACCTGCAGGGGAGTCGCTTTACAGGGGGTGAAGCAGGTCTTTAGGAGCTCTATCTTTCTCTCCCACCCTGTATTTCCTCTGCTCTCTCCTTTTATGTCTGTCAGATGCAAGGTCAGTAACAACAACAACAACAAAAACAATAACCACCACAGTGACCAAGCAACAAGGGCAGCGAAAGGGGAACAAATGGAGTGCAGGAGCTGTGGATTATTCCTGGCGTAGGCACTCAGCTGTGGCAATAACCCCTTGAGGCAATCAATCCATACATGAAGAAGTAATACAGGTAACAGAGACGTATATGTCCCTGTGTGTTTCCACTGAGTTAATGTAAATGCACTTTTATTTACTTCTTCATTTATTTATTACCTTGCCAAGAGAATTTCTTTTCATTGCTAAAAAAAGGGTCCCATCAAGGGTACCAGGTGGTGCCACACCCAGTTAAGCACTCATGTTACAATGCAGGAGGACTGGGCTTCAACACCCTGGTTCCCACCTGCCAGGGGAAATCTTTACAAGTGGTGCGGAAGTGCTGCAGTTGTCTCTCTCTCTGTCTCAAACTCTCTCTACCTCCCTTCCCTCTCAATTCCTGTCTATTTATTCCAGTGAATAATCAAGAAAATAGAAAGTAAAAAAAGAAAAAGGAAAAGGAAATATTCCACGACTTCAAATGGGCTACTCAGGACAATGCTATCCTTGTTAAGATCCGCACAGCATTCCATATGCAGAAAGGCAAAGACGCCATGTATTTTTTAACCCAGTTTTTATATTTATCTATTTATTTAGGTGCTTATTCATTTTTGTTATTGATGAATTAATGTTTTACATTTGACATTGACTAAGGATCTGACACCAGCGGTCTCCAGTACCCCTAGATGGTACTCTGCCTCTACAAAACCGATCCATTGACCTGTCCATCCATCCATCCATCCATCCACCCATACATCTATCCATCCATTCATCCATCCATTCATCCATCCATCCATCCATCCATCCATCCATCCATCCACCAGTCAACCAAGCTAAGTACAAAAGGAGATCTCTCCTTAATGGTGAGGAGAAACAACGATGCATAGTTAGGTTGCAAAGGCCCAGTTTGGCTGAATAGGGCAGAGGGGCTGAACCAGGGAATGTGTTGGGGCGTGTGGGTTTGGGTGGGGTGAGCCGGAGACCCTGTGAGCTGGGTCACATTAGGGGCAGGCAGGGGGTGGAAGGGGTTGCGAACAGCTGTCACTGGAGAACCATCACAAGTGCTGGAGCTGGTGAGCAGGGCACCTGGAAGAGAGGACAGACAAAGGAGAGAAGCAAAGTGCGGAGGAGAGGAGAGGGGAGAGGATGGTGAGGACAGGAGAGGACAGGAGAGGACAGGATTGGAGGGGACCTGAGAAACCTACCTGGACAAAGGCAGCATACAGACATCCAGGAAGGCAGGCAGGCAGGCATGCAGGCAGCTCTGGCCTGGGCTCCCTGGATCCCGGGAGCACCTCCACCTGTCTTCTCTTGGCTGCCAGCCCTGAGGTCCCTCGTCGGTCAGCACTGTCTTCCCATCCTTCCGTCCCTCTGTGCCAGGGCCCAGGCGTCTGGGCGCTGTTGCCTGACCTAGTGGCAGAGCAGTTGGGCTGCCCAGTGCCAGTGTGGCCAGCACAGATTGCCAGGGGCTAGGACATCACAGAGGGCTCCTGTGGTTGCTAGGCCACGGGGACCCCGCCCATCCAGTTGACCAGCAGCCATGACCCCCACGCTGAACTTGACCTGAGGGGTGGTGGCCAGCCACCAGAGCCAGAGCCCCAGGCCAAAGCAGGTGCTGGTCGGCCGGGCCAAGGGGCTATGGGCAGATTGGTGTGTGTCTGGGCATGGGGCTGGCATCTGACAGTCCAGGGCGGGGGACCAAGGTCCGCCAGGCCCCTGTCCCACCATGTGCACTGACACACAGTCTTGCTGACTGACTGACAGTCCCCGCCCCAGAGATACCCACACCAAGTCCCTGGGTGCCCTGAGCTGCCCCTGAGGGTTGGTGGGTGCCTGCCTGGACACATGCCTCCGTAATGGAGGCCTCCATTAATCCCGTTGCCTATTGACAGCTGCCCTCCTGCCCCTCCTCCTCCTCCTCCTCCGCCTCCTCCTCCTCCTCTTCTTCCTCCTTCTCTTCCTCCTCTTCCTCCTGCTCTTCCTCCTCCTCCTCCTCCACCCCCTCCTCCTCTTCCTCATCCTCAGAGGGACTCACTCAGGGCCCTTGGCCTAGGCAAGCCAGGGCTGCTGCTCTGGCTTCTGCAGCTTCTATCCAGTAGTTCGGGGGGGGGTGTGTAGGAATCGGTTCCTGTCAGTCCCTGATTCCTGGGACCTTCCATGCCTCCAGCTGCCCCCACTCTCTAGTCCTGACCCCTCCTCAAGGATGCCCCCTTTCCCCTTACCCTCTGTCCCCCAGCTCCCAACTAACATCTACTCTGTTCCTCCCTGCGCTACTTTACTGCCACCCTGCTTCTGCCCTTCAGCCATGAGGGCCCAGGGACAGCCCAGCTGCCATCTCACCATCCAGCAGGGGGACCTGCCCTAACCCCCTGCACCACACCCACACACACACAGCCCTGCACACACTCCTGGGCTCCCCTGCCTGCAGCCTGCCTCTCAAACAGTCTCCTTCTGCCCCCTAGCCCCCTTACAGCCTCTGCCACGGACCCCCACAGACACCTGGGCATGAGCAGTGCAGACATGCAAACAGCTCCCCTCGCCCCCACTCCAGTTGCTCCAAGGTTGTCAAGAGTCTTTTTTTCATGCTGTAGGGGAGGGAGTTGAGACAGTCCAATGTCCTGGGGAGCAAGACCTGCAAACAGTCCATCTACAATGTAACATTTGGGTCTCAGGCCGCCCAATCCCTAGTGCGCTGTTCAGACCTTTGACTGGAAAAACACCCCATCTGAGCGTGAGATCTGGCTGGGCTAGTGGCTCTTTCTGTGGACTAAGAGACAGACAGACAGAGTTTTCAGGTTCAAAACCTATACTTGCCAGAAGATGGTCATTCACTTCGGTAAAAAAAAAAAAAAAAAAAAAAAAAAAAAAAGGCTTTTAATTTTTTTTTCCCCTGCCTGGGTAACCTGTCTGCTGCCTGTTTCAAAGTGAAAAAAGGGAAAAATCTTTTTTGGAGGGAAAAGGACCAAAATGCAGGCAGGTGGACTCCGTGGAGGGTGCATGGGGAGTTGCTCCTGCCCTGGCACTAGAGCCCCAGCTGCTGTTCCAGGTGCTCTCTGATAACAGAGATCTCCGTGTGTCCTGTCATGACACTGTCATCAGGACTGACCCTCAGGATAATGAGGATTCAAAACGAGGCAGGTGATACTGCCTTCAAAAGCAAATCCAGGGAGGTTTGGCGGTATGTCAGAGGGTTAAGGGCTTGTGGCGCTCACGAATAGAGGGGACAGGTGGAGGGATTTGGGGTCTGGCCCCCAGACCACCACCTGCAGGGGAGTCGCTTTACAGGGGGTGAAGCAGGTCTTTAGGAGCTCTATCTTTCTCTCCCACCCTGTATTTCCTCTGCTCTCTCCTTTTATGTCTGTCAGATGCAAGGTCAGTAACAACAACAACAACAAAAACAATAACCACCACAGTGACCAAGCAACAAGGGCAGCGAAAGGGGAACAAATGGAGTGCAGGAGCTGTGGATTATTCCTGGCGTAGGCACTCAGCTGTGGCAATAACCCCTTGAGGCAATCAATCCATACATGAAGAAGTAATACAGGTAACAGAGACGTATATGTCCCTGTGTGTTTCCACTGAGTTAATGTAAATGCACTTTTATTTACTTCTTCATTTATTTATTACCTTGCCAAGAGAATTTCTTTTCATTGCTAAAAAAAGGGTCCCATCAAGGGTACCAGGTGGTGCCACACCCAGTTAAGCACTCATGTTACAATGCAGGAGGACTGGGCTTCAACACCCTGGTTCCCACCTGCCAGGGGAAATCTTTACAAGTGGTGCGGAAGTGCTGCAGTTGTCTCTCTCTCTGTCTCAAACTCTCTCTACCTCCCTTCCCTCTCAATTCCTGTCTATTTATTCCAGTGAATAATCAAGAAAATAGAAAGTAAAAAAAGAAAAAGGAAAAGGAAATATTCCACGACTTCAAATGGGCTACTCAGGACAATGCTATCCTTGTTAAGATCCGCACAGCATTCCATATGCAGAAAGGCAAAGACGCCATGTATTTTTTAACCCAGTTTTTATATTTATCTATTTATTTAGGTGCTTATTCATTTTTGTTATTGATGAATTAATGTTTTACATTTGACATTGACTAAGGATCTGACACCAGCGGTCTCCAGTACCCCTAGATGGTACTCTGCCTCTACAAAACCGATCCATTGACCTGTCCATCCATCCATCCATCCATCCACCCATACATCTATCCATCCATTCATCCATCCATTCATCCATCCATCCATCCATCCATCCATCCATCCACCAGTCAACCAAGCTAAGTACAAAAGGAGATCTCTCCTTAATGGTGAGGAGAAACAACGATGCATAGTTAGGTTGCAAAGGCCCAGTTTGGCTGAATAGGGCAGAGGGGCTGAACCAGGGAATGTGTTGGGGCGTGTGGGTTTGGGTGGGGTGAGCCGGAGACCCTGTGAGCTGGGTCACATTAGGGGCAGGCAGGGGGTGGAAGGGGTTGCGAACAGCTGTCACTGGAGAACCATCACAAGTGCTGGAGCTGGTGAGCAGGGCACCTGGAAGAGAGGACAGACAAAGGAGAGAAGCAAAGTGCGGAGGAGAGGAGAGGGGAGAGGATGGTGAGGACAGGAGAGGACAGGAGAGGACAGGATTGGAGGGGACCTGAGAAACCTACCTGGACAAAGGCAGCATACAGACATCCAGGAAGGCAGGCAGGCAGGCATGCAGGCAGCTCTGGCCTGGGCTCCCTGGATCCCGGGAGCACCTCCACCTGTCTTCTCTTGGCTGCCAGCCCTGAGGTCCCTCGTCGGTCAGCACTGTCTTCCCATCCTTCCGTCCCTCTGTGCCAGGGCCCAGGCGTCTGGGCGCTGTTGCCTGACCTAGTGGCAGAGCAGTTGGGCTGCCCAGTGCCAGTGTGGCCAGCACAGATTGCCAGGGGCTAGGACATCACAGAGGGCTCCTGTGGTTGCTAGGCCACGGGGACCCCGCCCATCCAGTTGACCAGCAGCCATGACCCCCACGCTGAACTTGACCTGAGGGGTGGTGGCCAGCCACCAGAGCCAGAGCCCCAGGCCAAAGCAGGTGCTGGTCGGCCGGGCCAAGGGGCTATGGGCAGATTGGTGTGTGTCTGGGCATGGGGCTGGCATCTGACAGTCCAGGGCGGGGGACCAAGGTCCGCCAGGCCCCTGTCCCACCATGTGCACTGACACACAGTCTTGCTGACTGACTGACAGTCCCCGCCCCAGAGATACCCACACCAAGTCCCTGGGTGCCCTGAGCTGCCCCTGAGGGTTGGTGGGTGCCTGCCTGGACACATGCCTCCGTAATGGAGGCCTCCATTAATCCCGTTGCCTATTGACAGCTGCCCTCCTGCCCCTCCTCCTCCTCCTCCTCCGCCTCCTCCTCCTCCTCTTCTTCCTCCTTCTCTTCCTCCTCTTCCTCCTGCTCTTCCTCCTCCTCCTCCTCCACCCCCTCCTCCTCTTCCTCATCCTCAGAGGGACTCACTCAGGGCCCTTGGCCTAGGCAAGCCAGGGCTGCTGCTCTGGCTTCTGCAGCTTCTATCCAGTAGTTCGGGGGGGGGTGTGTAGGAATCGGTTCCTGTCAGTCCCTGATTCCTGGGACCTTCCATGCCTCCAGCTGCCCCCACTCTCTAGTCCTGACCCCTCCTCAAGGATGCCCCCTTTCCCCTTACCCTCTGTCCCCCAGCTCCCAACTAACATCTACTCTGTTCCTCCCTGCGCTACTTTACTGCCACCCTGCTTCTGCCCTTCAGCCATGAGGGCCCAGGGACAGCCCAGCTGCCATCTCACCATCCAGCAGGGGGACCTGCCCTAACCCCCTGCACCACACCCACACACACACAGCCCTGCACACACTCCTGGGCTCCCCTGCCTGCAGCCTGCCTCTCAAACAGTCTCCTTCTGCCCCCTAGCCCCCTTACAGCCTCTGCCACGGACCCCCACAGACACCTGGGCATGAGCAGTGCAGACATGCAAACAGCTCCCCTCGCCCCCACTCCAGTTGCTCCAAGGTTGTCAAGAGTCTTTTTTTCATGCTGTAGGGGAGGGAGTTGAGACAGTCCAATGTCCTGGGGAGCAAGACCTGCAAACAGTCCATCTACAATGTAACATTTGGGTCTCAGGCCGCCCAATCCCTAGTGCGCTGTTCAGACCTTTGACTGGAAAAACACCCCATCTGAGCGTGAGATCTGGCTGGGCTAGTGGCTCTTTCTGTGGACTAAGAGACAGACAGACAGAGTTTTCAGGTTCAAAACCTATACTTGCCAGAAGATGGTCATTCACTTCGGTAAAAAAAAAAAAAAAAAAAAAAAAAAAAAAAGGCTTTTAATTTTTTTTTCCCCTGCCTGGGTAACCTGTCTGCTGCCTGTTTCAAAGTGAAAAAAGGGAAAAATCTTTTTTGGAGGGAAAAGGACCAAAATGCAGGCAGGTGGACTCCGTGGAGGGTGCATGGGGAGTTGCTCCTGCCCTGGCACTAGAGCCCCAGCTGCTGTTCCAGGTGCTCTCTGATAACAGAGATCTCCGTGTGTCCTGTCATGACACTGTCATCAGGACTGACCCTCAGGATAATGAGGATTCAAAACGAGGCAGGTGATACTGCCTTCAAAAGCAAATCCAGGGAGGTTTGGCGGTATGTCAGAGGGTTAAGGGCTTGTGGCGCTCACGAATAGAGGGGACAGGTGGAGGGATTTGGGGTCTGGCCCCCAGACCGCCACCTGCAGGGGAGTCGCTTTACAGGGGGTGAAGCAGGTCTTTAGGAGCTCTATCTTTCTCTCCCACCCTGTATTTCCTCTGCTCTCTCCTTTTATGTCTGTCAGATGCAAGGTCAGTAACAACAACAACAACAAAAACAATAACCACCACAGTGACCAAGCAACAAGGGCAGCGAAAGGGGAACAAATGGAGTGCAGGAGCTGTGGATTATTCCTGGCGTAGGCACTCAGCTGTGGCAATAACCCCTTGAGGCAATCAATCCATACATGAAGAAGTAATACAGGTAACAGAGACGTATATGTCCCTGTGTGTTTCCACTGAGTTAATGTAAATGCACTTTTATTTACTTCTTCATTTATTTATTACCTTGCCAAGAGAATTTCTTTTCATTGCTAAAAAAAGGGTCCCATCAAGGGTACCAGGTGGTGCCACACCCAGTTAAGCACTCATGTTACAATGCAGGAGGACTGGGCTTCAACACCCTGGTTCCCACCTGCCAGGGGAAATCTTTACAAGTGGTGCGGAAGTGCTGCAGTTGTCTCTCTCTCTGTCTCAAACTCTCTCTACCTCCCTTCCCTCTCAATTCCTGTCTATTTATTCCAGTGAATAATCAAGAAAATAGAAAGTAAAAAAAGAAAAAGGAAAAGGAAATATTCCACGACTTCAAATGGGCTACTCAGGACAATGCTATCCTTGTTAAGATCCGCACAGCATTCCATATGCAGAAAGGCAAAGACGCCATGTATTTTTTAACCCAGTTTTTATATTTATCTATTTATTTAGGTGCTTATTCATTTTTGTTATTGATGAATTAATGTTTTACATTTGACATTGACTAAGGATCTGACACCAGCGGTCTCCAGTACCCCTAGATGGTACTCTGCCTCTACAAAACCGATCCATTGACCTGTCCATCCATCCATCCATCCATCCACCCATACATCTATCCATCCATTCATCCATCCATTCATCCATCCATCCATCCATCCATCCATCCATCCATCCATCCATCCACCAGTCAACCAAGCTAAGTACAAAAGGAGATCTCTCCTTAATGGTGAGGAGAAACAACGATGCATAGTTAGGTTGCAAAGGCCCAGTTTGGCTGAATAGGGCAGAGGGGCTGAACCAGGGAATGTGTTGGGGCGTGTGGGTTTGGGTGGGGTGAGCCGGAGACCCTGTGAGCTGGGTCACATTAGGGGCAGGCAGGGGGTGGAAGGGGTTGCGAACAGCTGTCACTGGAGAACCATCACAAGTGCTGGAGCTGGTGAGCAGGGCACCTGGAAGAGAGGACAGACAAAGGAGAGAAGCAAAGTGCGGAGGAGAGGAGAGGGGAGAGGATGGTGAGGACAGGAGAGGACAGGAGAGGACAGGATTGGAGGGGACCTGAGAAACCTACCTGGACAAAGGCAGCATACAGACATCCAGGAAGGCAGGCAGGCAGGCATGCAGGCAGCTCTGGCCTGGGCTCCCTGGATCCCGGGAGCACCTCCACCTGTCTTCTCTTGGCTGCCAGCCCTGAGGTCCCTCGTCGGTCAGCACTGTCTTCCCATCCTTCCGTCCCTCTGTGCCAGGGCCCAGGCGTCTGGGCGCTGTTGCCTGACCTAGTGGCAGAGCAGTTGGGCTGCCCAGTGCCAGTGTGGCCAGCACAGATTGCCAGGGGCTAGGACATCACAGAGGGCTCCTGTGGTTGCTAGGCCACGGGGACCCCGCCCATCCAGTTGACCAGCAGCCATGACCCCCACGCTGAACTTGACCTGAGGGGTGGTGGCCAGCCACCAGAGCCAGAGCCCCAGGCCAAAGCAGGTGCTGGTCGGCCGGGCCAAGGGGCTATGGGCAGATTGGTGTGTGTCTGGGCATGGGGCTGGCATCTGACAGTCCAGGGCGGGGGACCAAGGTCCGCCAGGCCCCTGTCCCACCATGTGCACTGACACACAGTCTTGCTGACTGACTGACAGTCCCCGCCCCAGAGATACCCACACCAAGTCCCTGGGTGCCCTGAGCTGCCCCTGAGGGTTGGTGGGTGCCTGCCTGGACACATGCCTCCGTAATGGAGGCCTCCATTAATCCCGTTGCCTATTGACAGCTGCCCTCCTGCCCCTCCTCCTCCTCCTCCTCCGCCTCCTCCTCCTCCTCTTCTTCCTCCTTCTCTTCCTCCTCTTCCTCCTGCTCTTCCTCCTCCTCCTCCTCCACCCCCTCCTCCTCTTCCTCATCCTCAGAGGGACTCACTCAGGGCCCTTGGCCTAGGCAAGCCAGGGCTGCTGCTCTGGCTTCTGCAGCTTCTATCCAGTAGTTCGGGGGGGGGTGTGTAGGAATCGGTTCCTGTCAGTCCCTGATTCCTGGGACCTTCCATGCCTCCAGCTGCCCCCACTCTCTAGTCCTGACCCCTCCTCAAGGATGCCCCCTTTCCCCTTACCCTCTGTCCCCCAGCTCCCAACTAACATCTACTCTGTTCCTCCCTGCGCTACTTTACTGCCACCCTGCTTCTGCCCTTCAGCCATGAGGGCCCAGGGACAGCCCAGCTGCCATATCACCATCCAGCAGGGGGACCTGCCCTAACCCCCTGCACCACACCCACACACACACAGCCCTGCACACACTCCTGGGCTCCCCTGCCTGCAGCCTGCCTCTCAAACAGTCTCCTTCTGCCCCCTAGCCCCCTTACAGCCTCTGCCACGGACCCCCACAGACACCTGGGCATGAGCAGTGCAGACATGCAAACAGCTCCCCTCGCCCCCACTCCAGTTGCTCCAAGGTTGTCAAGAGTCTTTTTTTCATGCTGTAGGGGAGGGAGTTGAGACAGTCCAATGTCCTGGGGAGCAAGACCTGCAAACAGTCCATCTACAATGTAACATTTGGGTCTCAGGCCGCCCAATCCCTAGTGCGCTGTTCAGACCTTTGACTGGAAAAACACCCCATCTGAGCGTGAGATCTGGCTGGGCTAGTGGCTCTTTCTGTGGACTAAGAGACAGACAGACAGAGTTTTCAGGTTCAAAACCTATACTTGCCAGAAGATGGTCATTCACTTCGGTAAAAAAAAAAAAAAAAAAAAAAGGCTTTTAATTTTTTTTTCCCCTGCCTGGGTAACCTGTCTGCTGCCTGTTTCAAAGTGAAAAAAGGGAAAAATCTTTTTTGGAGGGAAAAGGACCAAAATGCAGGCAGGTGGACTCCGTGGAGGGTGCATGGGGAGTTGCTCCTGCCCTGGCACTAGAGCCCCAGCTGCTGTTCCAGGTGCTCTCTGATAACAGAGATCTCCGTGTGTCCTGTCATGACACTGTCATCAGGACTGACCCTCAGGATAATGAGGATTCAAAACGAGGCAGGTGATACTGCCTTCAAAAGCAAATCCAGGGAGGTTTGGCGGTATGTCAGAGGGTTAAGGGCTTGTGGCGCTCACGAATAGAGGGGACAGGTGGAGGGATTTGGGGTCTGGCCCCCAGACCGCCACCTGCAGGGGAGTCGCTTTACAGGGGGTGAAGCAGGTCTTTAGGAGCTCTATCTTTCTCTCCCACCCTGTATTTCCTCTGCTCTCTCCTTTTATGTCTGTCAGATGCAAGGTCAGTAACAACAACAACAACAAAAACAATAACCACCACAGTGACCAAGCAACAAGGGCAGCGAAAGGGGAACAAATGGAGTGCAGGAGCTGTGGATTATTCCTGGCGTAGGCACTCAGCTGTGGCAATAACCCCTTGAGGCAATCAATCCATACATGAAGAAGTAATACAGGTAACAGAGACGTATATGTCCCTGTGTGTTTCCACTGAGTTAATGTAAATGCACTTTTATTTACTTCTTCATTTATTTATTACCTTGCCAAGAGAATTTCTTTTCATTGCTAAAAAAAGGGTCCCATCAAGGGTACCAGGTGGTGCCACACCCAGTTAAGCACTCATGTTACAATGCAGGAGGACTGGGCTTCAACACCCTGGTTCCCACCTGCCAGGGGAAATCTTTACAAGTGGTGCGGAAGTGCTGCAGTTGTCTCTCTCTCTGTCTCAAACTCTCTCTACCTCCCTTCCCTCTCAATTCCTGTCTATTTATTCCAGTGAATAATCAAGAAAATAGAAAGTAAAAAAAGAAAAAGGAAAAGGAAATATTCCACGACTTCAAATGGGCTACTCAGGACAATGCTATCCTTGTTAAGATCCGCACAGCATTCCATATGCAGAAAGGCAAAGACGCCATGTATTTTTTAACCCAGTTTTTATATTTATCTATTTATTTAGGTGCTTATTCATTTTTGTTATTGATGAATTAATGTTTTACATTTGACATTGACTAAGGATCTGACACCAGCGGTCTCCAGTACCCCTAGATGGTACTCTGCCTCTACAAAACCGATCCATTGACCTGTCCATCCATCCATCCATCCATCCACCCATACATCTATCCATCCATTCATCCATCCATTCATCCATCCATCCATCCATCCATCCATCCATCCATCCACCAGTCAACCAAGCTAAGTACAAAAGGAGATCTCTCCTTAATGGTGAGGAGAAACAACGATGCATAGTTAGGTTGCAAAGGCCCAGTTTGGCTGAATAGGGCAGAGGGGCTGAACCAGGGAATGTGTTGGGGCGTGTGGGTTTGGGTGGGGTGAGCCGGAGACCCTGTGAGCTGGGTCACATTAGGGGCAGGCAGGGGGTGGAAGGGGTTGCGAACAGCTGTCACTGGAGAACCATCACAAGTGCTGGAGCTGGTGAGCAGGGCACCTGGAAGAGAGGACAGACAAAGGAGAGAAGCAAAGTGCGGAGGAGAGGAGAGGGGAGAGGATGGTGAGGACAGGAGAGGACAGGAGAGGACAGGATTGGAGGGGACCTGAGAAACCTACCTGGACAAAGGCAGCATACAGACATCCAGGAAGGCAGGCAGGCAGGCATGCAGGCAGCTCTGGCCTGGGCTCCCTGGATCCCGGGAGCACCTCCACCTGTCTTCTCTTGGCTGCCAGCCCTGAGGTCCCTCGTCGGTCAGCACTGTCTTCCCATCCTTCCGTCCCTCTGTGCCAGGGCCCAGGCGTCTGGGCGCTGTTGCCTGACCTAGTGGCAGAGCAGTTGGGCTGCCCAGTGCCAGTGTGGCCAGACAGATTGCCAGGGGCTAGGACATCACAGAGGGCTCCTGTGGTTGCTAGGCCACGGGGACCCCGCCCATCCAGTTGACCAGCAGCCATGACCCCCACGCTGAACTTGACCTGAGGGGTGGTGGCCAGCCACCAGAGCCAGAGCCCCAGGCCAAAGCAGGTGCTGGTCGGCCGGGCCAAGGGGCTATGGGCAGATTGGTGTGTGTCTGGGCATGGGGCTGGCATCTGACAGTCCAGGGCGGGGGACCAAGGTCCGCCAGGCCCCTGTCCCACCATGTGCACTGACACACAGTCTTGCTGACTGACTGACAGTCCCCGCCCCAGAGATACCCACACCAAGTCCCTGGGTGCCCTGAGCTGCCCCTGAGGGTTGGTGGGTGCCTGCCTGGACACATGCCTCCGTAATGGAGGCCTCCATTAATCCCGTTGCCTATTGACAGCTGCCCTCCTGCCCCTCCTCCTCCTCCTCCTCCGCCTCCTCCTCCTCCTCTTCTTCCTCCTTCTCTTCCTCCTCTTCCTCCTGCTCTTCCTCCTCCTCCTCCTCCACCCCCTCCTCCTCTTCCTCATCCTCAGAGGGACTCACTCAGGGCCCTTGGCCTAGGCAAGCCAGGGCTGCTGCTCTGGCTTCTGCAGCTTCTATCCAGTAGTTCGGGGGGGGGGGTGTAGGAATCGGTTCCTGTCAGTCCCTGATTCCTGGGACCTTCCATGCCTCCAGCTGCCCCCACTCTCTAGTCCTGACCCCTCCTCAAGGATGCCCCCTTTCCCCTTACCCTCTGTCCCCCAGCTCCCAACTAACATCTACTCTGTTCCTCCCTGCGCTACTTTACTGCCACCCTGCTTCTGCCCTTCAGCCATGAGGGCCCAGGGACAGCCCAGCTGCCATCTCACCATCCAGCAGGGGGACCTGCCCTAACCCCCTGCACCACACCCACACACACACAGCCCTGCACACACTCCTGGGCTCCCCTGCCTGCAGCCTGCCTCTCAAACAGTCTCCTTCTGCCCCCTAGCCCCCTTACAGCCTCTGCCACGGACCCCCACAGACACCTGGGCATGAGCAGTGCAGACATGCAAACAGCTCCCCTCGCCCCCACTCCAGTTGCTCCAAGGTTGTCAAGAGTCTTTTTTTCATGCTGTAGGGGAGGGAGTTGAGACAGTCCAATGTCCTGGGGAGCAAGACCTGCAAACAGTCCATCTACAATGTAACATTTGGGTCTCAGGCCGCCCAATCCCTAGTGCGCTGTTCAGACCTTTGACTGGAAAAACACCCCATCTGAGCGTGAGATCTGGCTGGGCTAGTGGCTCTTTCTGTGGACTAAGAGACAGACAGACAGAGTTTTCAGGTTCAAAACCTATACTTGCCAGAAGATGGTCATTCACTTCGGTAAAAAAAAAAAAAAAAAAAAAAGGCTTTTAATTTTTTTTTCCCCTGCCTGGGTAACCTGTCTGCTGCCTGTTTCAAAGTGAAAAAAGGGAAAAATCTTTTTTGGAGGGAAAAGGACCAAAATGCAGGCAGGTGGACTCCGTGGAGGGTGCATGGGGAGTTGCTCCTGCCCTGGCACTAGAGCCCCAGCTGCTGTTCCAGGTGCTCTCTGATAACAGAGATCTCCGTGTGTCCTGTCATGACACTGTCATCAGGACTGACCCTCAGGATAATGAGGATTCAAAACGAGGCAGGTGATACTGCCTTCAAAAGCAAATCCAGGGAGGTTTGGCGGTATGTCAGAGGGTTAAGGGCTTGTGGCGCTCACGAATAGAGGGGACAGGTGGAGGGATTTGGGGTCTGGCCCCCAGACCGCCACCTGCAGGGGAGTCGCTTTACAGGGGGTGAAGCAGGTCTTTAGGAGCTCTATCTTTCTCTCCCACCCTGTATTTCCTCTGCTCTCTCCTTTTATGTCTGTCAGATGCAAGGTCAGTAACAACAACAACAACAAAAACAATAACCACCACAGTGACCAAGCAACAAGGGCAGCGAAAGGGGAACAAATGGAGTGCAGGAGCTGTGGATTATTCCTGGCGTAGGCACTCAGCTGTGGCAATAACCCCTTGAGGCAATCAATCCATACATGAAGAAGTAATACAGGTAACAGAGACGTATATGTCCCTGTGTGTTTCCACTGAGTTAATGTAAATGCACTTTTATTTACTTCTTCATTTATTTATTACCTTGCCAAGAGAATTTCTTTTCATTGCTAAAAAAAGGGTCCCATCAAGGGTACCAGGTGGTGCCACACCCAGTTAAGCACTCATGTTACAATGCAGGAGGACTGGGCTTCAACACCCTGGTTCCCACCTGCCAGGGGAAATCTTTACAAGTGGTGCGGAAGTGCTGCAGTTGTCTCTCTCTCTGTCTCAAACTCTCTCTACCTCCCTTCCCTCTCAATTCCTGTCTATTTATTCCAGTGAATAATCAAGAAAATAGAAAGTAAAAAAAGAAAAAGGAAAAGGAAATATTCCACGACTTCAAATGGGCTACTCAGGACAATGCTATCCTTGTTAAGATCCGCACAGCATTCCATATGCAGAAAGGCAAAGACGCCATGTATTTTTTAACCCAGTTTTTATATTTATCTATTTATTTAGGTGCTTATTCATTTTTGTTATTGATGAATTAATGTTTTACATTTGACATTGACTAAGGATCTGACACCAGCGGTCTCCAGTACCCCTAGATGGTACTCTGCCTCTACAAAACCGATCCATTGACCTGTCCATCCATCCATCCATCCATCCACCCATACATCTATCCATCCATTCATCCATCCATTCATCCATCCATCCATCCATCCATCCATCCATCCATCCATCCACCAGTCAACCAAGCTAAGTACAAAAGGAGATCTCTCCTTAATGGTGAGGAGAAACAACGATGCATAGTTAGGTTGCAAAGGCCCAGTTTGGCTGAATAGGGCAGAGGGGCTGAACCAGGGAATGTGTTGGGGCGTGTGGGTTTGGGTGGGGTGAGCCGGAGACCCTGTGAGCTGGGTCACATTAGGGGCAGGCAGGGGGTGGAAGGGGTTGCGAACAGCTGTCACTGGAGAACCATCACAAGTGCTGGAGCTGGTGAGCAGGGCACCTGGAAGAGAGGACAGACAAAGGAGAGAAGCAAAGTGCGGAGGAGAGGAGAGGGGAGAGGATGGTGAGGACAGGAGAGGACAGGAGAGGACAGGATTGGAGGGGACCTGAGAAACCTACCTGGACAAAGGCAGCATACAGACATCCAGGAAGGCAGGCAGGCAGGCATGCAGGCAGCTCTGGCCTGGGCTCCCTGGATCCCGGGAGCACCTCCACCTGTCTTCTCTTGGCTGCCAGCCCTGAGGTCCCTCGTCGGTCAGCACTGTCTTCCCATCCTTCCGTCCCTCTGTGCCAGGGCCCAGGCGTCTGGGCGCTGTTGCCTGACCTAGTGGCAGAGCAGTTGGGCTGCCCAGTGCCAGTGTGGCCAGTACAGATTGCCAGGGGCTAGGACATCACAGAGGGCTCCTGTGGTTGCTAGGCCACGGGGACCCCGCCCATCCAGTTGACCAGCAGCCATGACCCCCACGCTGAACTTGACCTGAGGGGTGGTGGCCAGCCACCAGAGCCAGAGCCCCAGGCCAAAGCAGGTGCTGGTCGGCCGGGCCAAGGGGCTATGGGAAGATTGGTGTGTGTCTGGGCATGGGGCTGGCATCTGACAGTCCAGGGCGGGGGACCAAGGTCCGCCAGGCCCCTGTCCCACCATGTGCACTGACACACAGTCTTGCTGACTGACTGACAGTCCCCGCCCCAGAGATACCCACACCAAGTCCCTGGGTGCCCTGAGCTGCCCCTGAGGGTTGGTGGGTGCCTGCCTGGACACATGCCTCCGTAATGGAGGCCTCCATTAATCCCGTTGCCTATTGACAGCTGCCCTCCTGCCCCTCCTCCTCCTCCTCCTCCGCCTCCTCCTCCTCCTCTTCTTCCTCCTTCTCTTCCTCCTCTTCCTCCTGCTCTTCCTCCTCCTCCTCCTCCACCCCCTCCTCCTCTTCCTCATCCTCAGAGGGACTCACTCAGGGCCCTTGGCCTAGGCAAGCCAGGGCTGCTGCTCTGGCTTCTACAGCTTCTATCCAGTAGTTCGGGGGGGGGTGTAGGAATCGGTTCCTGTCAGTCCCTGATTCCTGGGACCTTCCATGCCTCCAGCTGCCCCCACTCTCTAGTCCTGACCCCTCCTCAAGGATGCCCCCTTTCCCCTTACCCTCTGTCCCCCAGCTCCCAACTAACATCTACTCTGTTCCTCCCTGCGCTACTTTACTGCCACCCTGCTTCTGCCCTTCAGCCATGAGGGCCCAGGGACAGCCCAGCTGCCATCTCACCATCCAGCAGGGGGACCTGCCCTAACCCCCTGCACCACACCCACACACACACAGCCCTGCACACACTCCTGGGCTCCCCTGCCTGCAGCCTGCCTCTCAAACAGTCTCCTTCTGCCCCCTAGCCCCCTTACAGCCTCTGCCACGGACCCCCACAGACACCTGGGCATGAGCAGTGCAGACATGCAAACAGCTCCCCTCGCCCCCACTCCAGTTGCTCCAAGGTTGTCAAGAGTCTTTTTTTCATGCTGTAGGGGAGGGAGTTGAGACAGTCCAATGTCCTGGGGAGCAAGACCTGCAAACAGTCCATCTACAATGTAACATTTGGGTCTCAGGCCGCCCAATCCCTAGTGCGCTGTGCAGACCTTTGACTGGAAAAGCACCCCATCTGAGCGTGAGATCTGGCTGGGCTAGTGGCTCTTTCTGTGGACTAAGAGACAGACAGACAGAGTTTTCAGGTTCAAAACCTATACTTGCCAGAAGATGGTAATTCACTTCGGTAAAAAAAAAAAAAAAAAAGGCTTTTTATTTTTTTTTCCCCTGCCTGGGTAGCCTGTCTGCTGCCTGTTTCAAAGTGAAAAAAGGGAAAAATCTTTTTTGGAGGGAAAAGGACCAAAATGCAGGCAGGTGGACTCCGTGGAGGGTGCATGGGGAGTTGCTCCTGCCCTGGCACTAGAGCCCCAGCTGCTGTTCCAGGTTGCTCTCTGATAACAGAGATCTCCGTGTGTCCTGTCATGACACTGTCATCAGGACTGACCCTCAGGATAATGAGGATTCAAAACGAGGCAGGTGATACTGCCTTCAAAAGCAAATCCAGGGAGGTTTGGCGGTATGTCAGAGGGTTAAGGGCTTGTGGCGCTCACGAATAGAGGGGACAGGTGGAGGGATTTGGGGTCTGGCCCCCAGACCGCCACCTGCAGGGGACTCGCTTTACAGGGGGTGAAGCAGGTCTTTAGGAGCTCTATCTTTCTCTCCCACCCTGTATTTCCTCTGCTCTCTCCTTTTATGTCTGTCAGATGCAAGGTCAGTAACAACAACAACAACAAAAACAATAACCACCACAGTGACCAAGCAACAAGGGCAGCGAAAGGGGAACAAATGGAGTGCAGGAGCTGTGGATTATTCCTGGTGTAGGCACTCAGCTGTGGCAATAACCCCTTGAGGCAATCAATCCATACATGAAGAAGTAATACAGGTAACAGAGACGTATATGTCCCTGTGTGTTTCCACTGAGTTAATGTAAATGCACTTTTATTTACTTCTTCATTTATTTATTACCTTGCCAAGAGAATTTCTTTTCATTGCTAAAAAAAGGGTCCCATCAAGGGTACCAGGTGGTGCCACACCCAGTTAAGCACTCATGTTACAATGCAGGAGGACTGGGCTTCAACACCCTGGTTCCCACCTGCCAGGGGAAATCTTTACAAGTGGTGCGGAAGTGCTGCAGTTGTCTCTCTCTCTGTCTCAAACTCTCTCTACCTCCCTTCCCTCTCAATTCCTGTCTATCTATTCCAGTGAATAATCAAGAAAATAGAAAGTAAAAAAAGAAAAAGGAAAAGGAAATATTCCACGACTTCAAATGGGCTACTCAGGACAATGCTATCCTTGTTAAGATCCGCACAGCATTCCATATGCAGAAAGGCAAAGACGCCATGTATTTTTTAAACCAGTTTTTATATTTATCTATTTATTTAGGTGCTTATTCATTTTTGTTATTGATGAATTAATGTTTTACATTTGACATTGACTAAGGATCTGACACCAGCGGTCTCCAGTACCCCTAGATGGTACTCTGCCTCTACAAAACCGATCCATTGACCTGTCCATCCATCCATCCATCCATCCACCCATACATCTATCCATCCATTCATCCATCCATTCATCCATCCATCCATCCATCCATCCATCCATCCACCAGTCAACCAAGCTAAGTACAAAAGGAGATCTCTCCTTAATGGTGAGGAGAAACAACGATGCATAGTTAGGTTGCAAAGGCCCAGTTTGGCTGAATAGGGCAGAGGGGCTGAACCAGGGAATGTGTTGGGGCGTGTGGGTTTGGGTGGGGTGAGCCGGAGACCCTGTGAGCTGGGTCACATTAGGGGCAGGCAGGGGGTGGAAGGGGTTGCGAACAGCTGTCACTGGAGAACCATCACAAGTGCTGGAGCTGGTGAGCAGGGCACCTGGAAGAGAGGACAGACAAAGGAGAGAAGCAAAGTGCGGAGGAGAGGAGAGGGGAGAGGATGGTGAGGACAGGAGAGGACAGGAGAGGACAGGATTGGAGGGGACCTGAGAAACCTACCTGGACAAAGGCAGCATACAGACATCCAGGAAGGCAGGCAGGCAGGCATGCAGGCAGCTCTGGCCTGGGCTCCCTGGATCCCGGGAGCACCTCCACCTGTCTTCTCTTGGCTGCCAGCCCTGAGGTCCCTCGTCGGTCAGCACTGTCTTCCCATCCTTCCGTCCCTCTGTGCCAGGGCCCAGGCGTCTGGGCGCTGTTGCCTGACCTAGTGGCAGAGCAGTTGGGCTGCCCAGTGCCAGTGTGGCCAGTACAGATTGCCAGGGGCTAGGACATCACAGAGGGCTCCTGTGGTTGCTAGGCCACGGGGACCCCGCCCATCCAGTTGACCAGCAGCCATGACCCCCACGCTGAACTTGACCTGAGGGGTGGTGGCCAGCCACCAGAGCCAGAGCCCCAGGCCAAAGCAGGTGCTGGTCGGCCGGGCCAAGGGGCTATGGGAAGATTGGTGTGTGTCTGGGCATGGGGCTGGCATCTGACAGTCCAGGGCGGGGGACCAAGGTCCGCCAGGCCCCTGTCCCACCATGTGCACTGACACACAGTCTTGCTGACTGACTGACAGTCCCCGCCCCAGAGATACCCACACCAAGTCCCTGGGTGCCCTGAGCTGCCCCTGAGGGTTGGTGGGTGCCTGCCTGGACACATGCCTCCGTAATGGAGGCCTCCATTAATCCCGTTGCCTATTGACAGCTGCCCTCCTGCCCCTCCTCCTCCTCCTCCTCCGCCTCCTCCTCCTCCTCTTCTTCCTCCTTCTCTTCCTCCTCTTCCTCCTGCTCTTCCTCCTCCTCCTCCTCCACCCCCTCCTCCTCTTCCTCATCCTCAGAGGGACTCACTCAGGGCCCTTGGCCTAGGCAAGCCAGGGCTGCTGCTCTGGCTTCTACAGCTTCTATCCAGTAGTTCGGGGGGGGGTGTAGGAATCGGTTCCTGTCAGTCCCTGATTCCTGGGACCTTCCATGCCTCCAGCTGCCCCCACTCTCTAGTCCTGACCCCTCCTCAAGGATGCCCCCTTTCCCCTTACCCTCTGTCCCCCAGCTCCCAACTAACATCTACTCTGTTCCTCCCTGCGCTACTTTACTGCCACCCTGCTTCTGCCCTTCAGCCATGAGGGCCCAGGGACAGCCCAGCTGCCATCTCACCATCCAGCAGGGGGACCTGCCCTAACCCCCTGCACCACACCCACACACACACAGCCCTGCACACACTCCTGGGCTCCCCTGCCTGCAGCCTGCCTCTCAAACAGTCTCCTTCTGCCCCCTAGCCCCCTTACAGCCTCTGCCACGGACCCCCACAGACACCTGGGCATGAGCAGTGCAGACATGCAAACAGCTCCCCTCGCCCCCACTCCAGTTGCTCCAAGGTTGTCAAGAGTCTTTTTTTCATGCTGTAGGGGAGGGAGTTGAGACAGTCCAATGTCCTGGGGAGCAAGACCTGCAAACAGTCCATCTACAATGTAACATTTGGGTCTCAGGCCGCCCAATCCCTAGTGCGCTGTGCAGACCTTTGACTGGAAAAACACCCCATCTGAGCGTGAGATCTGGCTGGGCTAGTGGCTCTTTCTGTGGACTAAGAGACAGACAGACAGAGTTTTCAGGTTCAAAACCTATACTTGCCAGAAGATGGTCATTCACTTCGGTAAAAAAAAAAAAAAAAAAAAAAAAAAAAAAAAAAAAAAAGGCTTTTAATTTTTTTTCCCCTGCCTGGGTAACCTGTCTGCTGCCTGTTTCAAAGTGAAAAAAGGGAAAAATCTTTTTTGGAGGGAAAAGGACCAAAATGCAGGCAGGTGGACTCCGTGGAGGGTGCATGGGGAGTTGCTCCTGCCCTGGCACTAGAGCCCCAGCTGCTGTTCCAGGTGCTCTCTGATAACAGAGATCTCCGTGTGTCCTGTCATGACACTGTCATCAGGACTGACCCTCAGGATAATGAGGATTCAAAACGAGGCAGGTGATACTGCCTTCAAAAGCAAATCCAGGGAGGTTTGGCGGTATGTCAGAGGGTTAAGGGCTTGTGGCGCTCACGAATAGAGGGGACAGGTGGAGGGATTTGGGGTCTGGCCCCCAGACCGCCACCTGCAGGGGAGTCGCTTTACAGGGGGTGAAGCAGGTCTTTAGGAGCTCTATCTTTCTCTCCCACCCTGTATTTCCTCTGCTCTCTCCTTTTATGTCTGTCAGATGCAAGGTCAGTAACAACAACAACAACAAAAACAATAACCACCACAGTGACCAAGCAACAAGGGCAGCGAAAGGGGAACAAATGGAGTGCAGGAGCTGTGGATTATTCCTGGCGTAGGCACTCAGCTGTGGCAATAACCCCTTGAGGCAATCAATCCATACATGAAGAAGTAATACAGGTAACAGAGACGTATATGTCCCTGTGTGTTTCCACTGAGTTAATGTAAATGCACTTTTATTTACTTCTTCATTTATTTATTACCTTGCCAAGAGAATTTCTTTTCATTGCTAAAAAAAGGGTCCCATCAAGGGTACCAGGTGGTGCCACACCCAGTTAAGCACTCATGTTACAATGCAGGAGGACTGGGCTTCAACACCCTGGTTCCCACCTGCCAGGGGAAATCTTTACAAGTGGTGCGGAAGTGCTGCAGTTGTCTCTCTCTCTGTCTCAAACTCTCTCTACATCCCTTCCCTCTCAATTCCTGTCTATTTATTCCAGTGAATAATCAAGAAAATAGAAAGTAAAAAAAGAAAAAGGAAAAGGAAATATTCCACGACTTCAAATGGGCTACTCAGGACAATGCTATCCTTGTTAAGATCCGCACAGCATTCCATATGCAGAAAGGCAAAGACGCCATGTATTTTTTAACCCAGTTTTTATATTTATCTATTTATTTAGGTGCTTATTCATTTTTGTTATTGATGAATTAATGTTTTACATTTGACATTGACTAAGGATCTGACACCAGCGGTCTCCAGTACCCCTAGATGGTACTCTGCCTCTACAAAACCGATCCATTGACCTGTCCATCCATCCATCCATCCATCCACCCATACATCTATCCATCCATTCATCCATCCATTCATCCATCCATCCATCCATCCATCCATCCATCCATCCATCCATCCACCAGTCAACCAAGCTAAGTACAAAAGGAGATCTCTCCTTAATGGTGAGGAGAAACAACGATGCATAGTTAGGTTGCAAAGGCCCAGTTTGGCTGAATAGGGCAGAGGGGCTGAACCAGGGAATGTGTTGGGGCGTGTGGGTTTGGGTGGGGTGAGCCGGAGACCCTGTGAGCTGGGTCACATTAGGGGCAGGCAGGGGGTGGAAGGGGTTGCGAACAGCTGTCACTGGAGAACCATCACAAGTGCTGGAGCTGGTGAGCAGGGCACCTGGAAGAGAGGACAGACAAAGGAGAGAAGCAAAGTGCGGAGGAGAGGAGAGGGGAGAGGATGGTGAGGACAGGAGAGGACAGGAGAGGACAGGATTGGAGGGGACCTGAGAAACCTACCTGGACAAAGGCAGCATACAGACATCCAGGAAGGCAGGCAGGCAGGCATGCAGGCAGCTCTGGCCTGGGCTCCCTGGATCCCGGGAGCACCTCCACCTGTCTTCTCTTGGCTGCCAGCCCTGAGGTCCCTCGTCGGTCAGCACTGTCTTCCCATCCTTCCGTCCCTCTGTGCCAGGGCCCAGGCGTCTGGGCGCTGTTGCCTGACCTAGTGGCAGAGCAGTTGGGCTGCCCAGTGCCAGTGTGGCCAGTACAGATTGCCAGGGGCTAGGACATCACAGAGGGCTCCTGTGGTTGCTAGGCCACGGGGACCCCGCCCATCCAGTTGACCAGCAGCCATGACCCCCACGCTGAACTTGACCTGAGGGGTGGTGGCCAGCCACCAGAGCCAGAGCCCCAGGCCAAAGCAGGTGCTGGTCGGCCGGGCCAAGGGGCTATGGGAAGATTGGTGTGTGTCTGGGCATGGGGCTGGCATCTGACAGTCCAGGGCGGGGGACCAAGGTCCGCCAGGCCCCTGTCCCACCATGTGCACTGACACACAGTCTTGCTGACTGACTGACAGTCCCCGCCCCAGAGATACCCACACCAAGTCCCTGGGTGCCCTGAGCTGCCCCTGAGGGTTGGTGGGTGCCTGCCTGGACACATGCCTCCGTAATGGAGGCCTCCATTAATCCCGTTGCCTATTGACAGCTGCCCTCCTGCCCCTCCTCCTCCTCCGCCTCCTCCTCCTCCTCTTCTTCCTCCTTCTCTTCCTCCTCTTCCTCCTGCTCTTCCTCCTCCTCCTCCTCCACCCCCTCCTCCTCTTCCTCATCCTCAGAGGGACTCACTCAGGGCCCTTGGCCTAGGCAAGCCAGGGCTGCTGCTCTGGCTTCTGCAGCTTCTATCCAGTAGTTCGGGGGGGGGTGTAGGAATCGGTTCCTGTCAGTCCCTGATTCCTGGGACCTTCCATGCCTCCAGCTGCCCCCACTCTCTAGTCCTGACCCCTCCTCAAGGATGCCCCCTTTCCCCTTACCCTCTGTCCCCCAGCTCCCAACTAACATCTACTCTGTTCCTCCCTGCACTACTTTACTGCCACCCTGCTTCTGCCCTTCAGCCATGAGGGCCCAGGGACAGCCCAGCTGCCATCTCACCATCCAGCAGGGGGACCTGCCCTAACCCCCTGCACCACACCCACACACACACAGCCCTGCACACACTCCTGGGCTCCCCTGCCTGCAGCCTGCCTCTCAAACAGTCTCCTTCTGCCCCCTAGCCCCCTTACAGCCTCTGCCACGGACCCCCACAGACACCTGGGCATGAGCAGTGCAGACATGCAAACAGCTCCCCTCGCCCCCACTCCAGTTGCTCCAAGGTTGTCAAGAGTCTTTTTTTCATGCTGTAGGGGAGGGAGTTGAGACAGTCCAATGTCCTGGGGAGCAAGACCTGCAAACAGTCCATCTACAATGTAACATTTGGGTCTCAGGCCGCCCAATCCCTAGTGCGCTGTGCAGACCTTTGACTGGAAAAACACCCCATCTGAGCGTGAGATCTGGCTGGGCTAGTGGCTCTTTCTGTGGACTAAGAGACAGACAGACAGAGTTTTCAGGTTCAAAACCTATACTTGCCAGAAGATGGTAATTCACTTCGGTAAAAAAAAAAAAAAAAAAGGCTTTTTATTTTTTTTTCCCCTGCCTGGGTAGCCTGTCTGCTGCCTGTTTCAAAGTGAAAAAAGGGAAAAATCTTTTTTGGAGGGAAAAGGACCAAAATGCAGGCAGGTGGACTCCGTGGAGGGTGCATGGGGAGTTGCTCCTGCCCTGGCACTAGAGCCCCAGCTGCTGTTCCAGGTTGCTCTCTGATAACAGAGATCTCCGTGTGTCCTGTCATGACACTGTCATCAGGACTGACCCTCAGGATAATGAGGATTCAAAACGAGGCAGGTGATACTGCCTTCAAAAGCAAATCCAGGGAGGTTTGGCGGTATGTCAGAGGGTTAAGGGCTTGTGGCGCTCACGAATAGAGGGGACAGGTGGAGGGATTTGGGGTCTGGCCCCCAGACCGCCACCTGCAGGGGACTCGCTTTACAGGGGGTGAAGCAGGTCTTTAGGAGCTCTATCTTTCTCTCCCACCCTGTATTTCCTCTGCTCTCTCCTTTTATGTCTGTCAGATGCAAGGTCAGTAACAACAACAACAACAAAAACAATAACCACCACAGTGACCAAGCAACAAGGGCAGCGAAAGGGGAACAAATGGAGTGCAGGAGCTGTGGATTATTCCTGGTGTAGGCACTCAGCTGTGGCAATAACCCCTTGAGGCAATCAATCCATACATGAAGAAGTAATACAGGTAACAGAGACGTATATGTCCCTGTGTGTTTCCACTGAGTTAATGTAAATGCACTTTTATTTACTTCTTCATTTATTTATTACCTTGCCAAGAGAATTTCTTTTCATTGCTAAAAAAAGGGTCCCATCAAGGGTACCAGGTGGTGCCACACCCAGTTAAGCACTCATGTTACAATGCAGGAGGACTGGGCTTCAACACCCTGGTTCCCACCTGCCAGGGGAAATCTTTACAAGTGGTGCGGAAGTGCTGCAGTTGTCTCTCTCTGTCTCAAACTCTCTCTACCTCCCTTCCCTCTCAATTCCTGTCTATCTATTCCAGTGAATAATCAAGAAAATAGAAAGTAAAAAAAGAAAAAGGAAAAGGAAATATTCCACGACTTCAAATGGGCTACTCAGGACAATGCTATCCTTGTTAAGATCCGCACAGCATTCCATATGCAGAAAGGCAAAGACGCCATGTATTTTTTAAACCAGTTTTTATATTTATCTATTTATTTAGGTGCTTATTCATTTTTGTTATTGATGAATTAATGTTTTACATTTGACATTGACTAAGGATCTGACACCAGCGGTCTCCAGTACCCCTAGATGGTACTCTGCCTCTACAAAACCGATCCATTGACCTGTCCATCCATCCATCCATCCATCCACCCATACATCTATCCATCCATTCATCCATCCATTCATCCATCCATCCATCCATCCATCCATCCATCCATCCATCCACCAGTCAACCAAGCTAAGTACAAAAGGAGATCTCTCCTTAATGGTGAGGAGAAACAACGATGCATAGTTAGGTTGCAAAGGCCCAGTTTGGCTGAATAGGGCAGAGGGGCTGAACCAGGGAATGTGTTGGGGCGTGTGGGTTTGGGTGGGGTGAGCCGGAGACCCTGTGAGCTGGGTCACATTAGGGGCAGGCAGGGGGTGGAAGGGGTTGCGAACAGCTGTCACTGGAGAACCATCACAAGTGCTGGAGCTGGTGAGCAGGGCACCTGGAAGAGAGGACAGACAAAGGAGAGAAGCAAAGTGCGGAGGAGAGGAGAGGGGAGAGGATGGTGAGGACAGGAGAGGACAGGAGAGGACAGGATTGGAGGGGACCTGAGAAACCTACCTGGACAAAGGCAGCATACAGACATCCAGGAAGGCAGGCAGGCAGGCATGCAGGCAGCTCTGGCCTGGGCTCCCTGGATCCCGGGAGCACCTCCACCTGTCTTCTCTTGGCTGCCAGCCCTGAGGTCCCTCGTCGGTCAGCACTGTCTTCCCATCCTTCCGTCCCTCTG
Organism: Erinaceus europaeus; assembly: GCF_950295315.1. Taxonomy (NCBI): domain Eukaryota; kingdom Metazoa; phylum Chordata; class Mammalia; order Eulipotyphla; family Erinaceidae; genus Erinaceus; species Erinaceus europaeus. Next base: position 1,779,324 of record NW_026647125.1, on the reverse strand, counting down.
TGCCAGGGCCCAGGCGTCTGGGCGCTGTTGCCTGACCTAGTGGCAGAGCAGTTGGGCTGCCCAGTGCCAGTGTGGCCAGCACAGATTGCCAGGGGCTAGGACATCACAGAGGGCTCCTGTGGTTGCTAGGCCACGGGGACCCCGCCCATCCAGTTGACCAGCAGCCATGACCCCCACGCTGAACTTGACCTGAGGGGTGGTGGCCAGCCACCAGAGCCAGAGCCCCAGGCCAAAGCAGGTGCTGGTCGGCCGGGCCAAGGGGCTATGGGCAGATTGGTGTGTGTCTGGGCATGGGGCTGGCATCTGACAGTCCAGGGCGGGGGACCAAGGTCCGCCAGGCCCCTGTCCCACCATGTGCACTGACACACAGTCTTGCTGACTGACTGACAGTCCCCGCCCCAGAGATACCCACACCAAGTCCCTGGGTGCCCTGAGCTGCCCCTGAGGGTTGGTGGGTGCCTGCCTGGACACATGCCTCTGTAATGGAGGCCTCCATTAATCCCGTTGCCTATTGACAGCTGCCCTCCTTCCCCTCCTCCTCCTCCTCCTCCGCCTCCTCCTCCTCCTCTTCTTCCTCCTTCTCTTCCTCCTCTTCCTCCTGCTCTTCCTCCTCCTCCTCCTCCACCCCCTCCTCCTCTTCCTCTTCCTCAGAGGGACTCACTCAGGGCCCTTGGCCTAGGCAAGCCAGGGCTGCTGCTCTGGCTTCTGCAGCTTCTATCCAGTAGTTCGGGGGGGGGTGTAGGAATCGGTTCCTGTCAGTCCCTGATTCCTGGGACCTTCCATGCCTCCAGCTGCCCCCACTCTCTAGTCCTGACCCCTCCTCAAGGATGCCCCCTTTCCCCTTACCCTCTGTCCCCCAGCTCCCAACTAACATCTACTCTGTTCCTCCCTGCGCTACTTTACTGCCACCCTGCTTCTGCCCTTCAGCCATGAGGGCCCAGGGACAGCCCAGCTGCCATCTCACCATCCAGCAGGGGGACCTGCCCTAACCCCCTGCACCACACCCACACACACACAGCCCTGCACACACTCCTGGGCTCCCCTGCCTGCAGCCTGCCTCTCAAACAGTCTCCTTCTGCCCCCTAGCCCCCTTACAGCCTCTGCCACGGACCCCCACAGACACCTGGGCATGAGCAGTGCAGACATGCAAACAGCTCCCCTCGCCCCCACTCCAGTTGCTCCAAGGTTGTCAAGAGTCTTTTTTTCATGCTGTAGGGGAGGGAGTTGAGACAGTCCAATGTCCTGGGGAGCAAGACCTGCAAACAGTCCATCTACAATGTAACATTTGGGTCTCAGGCCGCCCAATCCCTAGTGCGCTGTGCAGACCTTTGACTGGAAAAACACCCCATCTGAGCGTGAGATCTGGCTGGGCTAGTGGCTCTTTCTGTGGACTAAGAGACAGACAGACAGAGTTTTCAGGTTCAAAACCTATACTTGCCAGAAGATGGTCATTCACTTCGGTAAAAAAAAAAAAAAAAAGGCTTTTTATTTTTTTTTTCCCCTGCCTGGGTAACCTGTCTGCTGCCTGTTTCAAAGTGAAAAAAGGGAAAAAATCTTTTTTGGAGGGAAAAGGACCAAAATGCAGGCAGGTGGACTCCGTGGAGGGTGCATGGGGAGTTGCTCCTGCCCTGGCACTAGAGCCCCAGCTGCTGTTCCAGGTTGCTCTCTGATAACAGAGATCTCCGTGTGTCCTGTCATGACACTGTCATCAGGACTGACCCTCAGGATAATGAGGATTCAAAACGAGGCAGGTGATACTGCCTTCAAAAGCAAATCCAGGGAGGTTTGGCGGTATGTCAGAGGGTTAAGGGCTTGTGGCGCTCACGAATAGAGGGGACAGGTGGAGGGATTTGGGGTCTGGCCCCCAGACCGCCACCTGCAGGGGACTCGCTTTACAGGGGGTGAAGCAGGTCTTTAGGAGCTCTATCTTTCTCTCCCACCCTGTATTTCCTCTGCTCTCTCCTTTTATGTCTGTCAGATGCAAGGTCAGTAACAACAACAACAACAAAAACAATAACCACCACAGTGACCAAGCAACAAGGGCAGCGAAAGGGGAACAAATGGAGTGCAGGAGCTGTGGATTATTCCTGGCGTAGGCACTCAGCTGTGGCAATAACCCCTTGAGGCAATCAATCCATACATGAAGAAGTAATACAGGTAACAGAGACGTATATGTCCCTGTGTGTTTCCACTGAGTTAATGTAAATGCACTTTTATTTACTTCTTCATTTATTTATTACCTTGCCAAGAGAATTTCTTTTCATTGCTAAAAAAAGGGTCCCATCAAGGGTACCAGGTGGTGCCACACCCAGTTAAGCACTCATGTTACAATGCAGGAGGACTGGGCTTCAACACCCTGGTTCCCACCTGCCAGGGGAAATCTTTACAAGTGGTGCGGAAGTGCTGCAGTTGTCTCTCTCTCTGTCTCAAACTCTCTCTACCTCCCTTCCCTCTCAATTCCTGTCTATTTATTCCAGTGAATAATCAAGAAAATAGAAAGTAAAAAAAGAAAAAGGAAAAGGAAATATTCCACGACTTCAAATGGGCTACTCAGGACAATGCTATCCTTGTTAAGATCCGCACAGCATTCCATATGCAGAAAGGCAAAGACGCCATGTATTTTTTAACCCAGTTTTTATATTTATCTATTTATTTAGGTGCTTATTCATTTTTGTTATTGATGAATTAATGTTTTACATTTGACATTGACTAAGGATCTGACACCAGCGGTCTCCAGTACCCCTAGATGGTACTCTGCCTCTACAAAACCGATCCATTGACCTGTCCATCCATCCATCCATCCATCCACCCATACATCTATCCATCCATTCATCCATCCATTCATCCATCCATCCATCCATCCATCCATCCATCCACCAGTCAACCAAGCTAAGTACAAAAGGAGATCTCTCCTTAATGGTGAGGAGAAACAACGATGCATAGTTAGGTTGCAAAGGCCCAGTTTGGCTGAATAGGGCAGAGGGGCTGAACCAGGGAATGTGTTGGGGCGTGTGGGTTTGGGTGGGGTGAGCCGGAGACCCTGTGAGCTGGGTCACATTAGGGGCAGGCAGGGGGTGGAAGGGGTTGCGAACAGCTGTCACTGGAGAACCATCACAAGTGCTGGAGCTGGTGAGCAGGGCACCTGGAAGAGAGGACAGACAAAGGAGAGAAGCAAAGTGCGGAGGAGAGGAGAGGGGAGAGGATGGTGAGGACAGGAGAGGACAGGAGAGGACAGGATTGGAGGGGACCTGAGAAACCTACCTGGACAAAGGCAGCATACAGACATCCAGGAAGGCAGGCAGGCAGGCATGCAGGCAGCTCTGGCCTGGGCTCCCTGGATCCCGGGAGCACCTCCACCTGTCTTCTCTTGGCTGCCAGCCCTGAGGTCCCTCGTCGGTCAGCACTGTCTTCCCATCCTTCCGTCCCTCTGTGCCAGGGCCCAGGCGTCTGGGCGCTGTTGCCTGACCTAGTGGCAGAGCAGTTGGGCTGCCCAGTGCCAGTGTGGCCAGCACAGATTGCCAGGGGCTAGGACATCACAGAGGGCTCCTGTGGTTGCTAGGCCACGGGGACCCCGCCCATCCAGTTGACCAGCAGCCATGACCCCCACGCTGAACTTGACCTGAGGGGTGGTGGCCAGCCACCAGAGCCAGAGCCCCAGGCCAAAGCAGGTGATGGTCGGCCGGGCCAAGGGGCTATGGGCAGATTGGTGTGTGTCTGGGCATGGGGCTGGCATCTGACAGTCCAGGGCGGGGGACCAAGGTCCGCCAGGCCCCTGTCCCACCATGTGCACTGACACACAGTCTTGCTGACTGACTGACAGTCCCCGCCCCAGAGATACCCACACCAAGTCCCTGGGTGCCCTGAGCTGCCCCTGAGGGTTGGTGGGTGCCTGCCTGGACACATGCCTCCGTAATGGAGGCCTCCATTAATCCCGTTGCCTATTGACAGCTGCCCTCCTGCCCCTCCTCCTCCTCCTCCTCCGCCTCCTCCTCTTCTTCCTCCTTCTCTTCCTCCTCTTCCTCCTGCTCTTCCTCCTCCTCCTCCTCCACCCCCTCCTCCTCTTCCTCATCCTCAGAGGGACTCACTCAGGGCCCTTGGCCTAGGCAAGCCAGGGCTGCTGCTCTGGCTTCTGCAGCTTCTATCCAGTAGTTCGGGGGGGGGGGGTGTAGGAATCGGTTCCTGTCAGTCCCTGATTCCTGGGACCTTCCATGCCTCCAGCTGCCCCCACTCTCTAGTCCTGACCCCTCCTCAAGGATGCCCCCTTTCCCCTTACCCTCTGTCCCCCAGCTCCCAACTAACATCTACTCTGTTCCTCCCTGCGCTACTTTACTGCCACCCTGCTTCTGCCCTTCAGCCATGAGGGCCCAGGGACAGCCCAGCTGCCATCTCACCATCCAGCAGGGGGACCTGCCCTAACCCCCTGCACCACACCCACACACACACAGCCCTGCACACACTCCTGGGCTCCCCTGCCTGCAGCCTGCCTCTCAAACAGTCTCCTTCTGCCCCCTAGCCCCCTTACAGCCTCTGCCACGGACCCCCACAGACACCTGGGCATGAGCAGTGCAGACATGCAAACAGCTCCCCTCGCCCCCACTCCAGTTGCTCCAAGGTTGTCAAGAGTCTTTTTTTCATGCTGTAGGGGAGGGAGTTGAGACAGTCCAATGTCCTGGGGAGCAAGACCTGCAAACAGTCCATCTACAATGTAACATTTGGGTCTCAGGCCGCCCAATCCCTAGTGCGCTGTTCAGACCTTTGACTGGAAAAACACCCCATCTGAGCGTGAGATCTGGCTGGGCTAGTGGCTCTTTCTGTGGACTAAGAGACAGACAGACAGAGTTTTCAGGTTCAAAACCTATACTTGCCAGAAGATGGTCATTCACTTCGGTAAAAAAAAAAAAAAAAAAAAAAAAAAAAAAAAAAAAAAAAAAAAGGCTTTTAATTTTTTTTCCCCTGCCTGGGTAACCTGTCTGCTGCCTGTTTCAAAGTGAAAAAAGGGAAAAATCTTTTTTGGAGGGAAAAGGACCAAAATGCAGGCAGGTGGACTCCGTGGAGGGTGCATGGGGAGTTGCTCCTGCCCTGGCACTAGAGCCCCAGCTGCTGTTCCAGGTGCTCTCTGATAACAGAGATCTCCGTGTGTCCTGTCATGACACTGTCATCAGGACTGACCCTCAGGATAATGAGGATTCAAAACGAGGCAGGTGATACTGCCTTCAAAAGCAAATCCAGGGAGGTTTGGCGGTATGTCAGAGGGTTAAGGGCTTGTGGCGCTCACGAATAGAGGGGACAGGTGGAGGGATTTGGGGTCTGGCCCCCAGACCGCCACCTGCAGGGGAGTCGCTTTACAGGGGGTGAAGCAGGTCTTTAGGAGCTCTATCTTTCTCTCCCACCCTGTATTTCCTCTGCTCTCTCCTTTTATGTCTGTCAGATGCAAGGTCAGTAACAACAACAACAACAAAAACAATAACCACCACAGTGACCAAGCAACAAGGGCAGCGAAAGGGGAACAAATGGAGTGCAGGAGCTGTGGATTATTCCTGGCGTAGGCACTCAGCTGTGGCAATAACCCCTTGAGGCAATCAATCCATACATGAAGAAGTAATACAGGTAACAGAGACGTATATGTCCCTGTGTGTTTCCACTGAGTTAATGTAAATGCACTTTTATTTACTTCTTCATTTATTTATTACCTTGCCAAGAGAATTTCTTTTCATTGCTAAAAAAAGGGTCCCATCAAGGGTACCAGGTGGTGCCACACCCAGTTAAGCACTCATGTTACAATGCAGGAGGACTGGGCTTCAACACCCTGGTTCCCACCTGCCAGGGGAAATCTTTACAAGTGGTGCGGAAGTGCTGCAGTTGTCTCTCTCTCTGTCTCAAACTCTCTCTACCTCCCTTCCCTCTCAATTCCTGTCTATTTATTCCAGTGAATAATCAAGAAAATAGAAAGTAAAAAAAGAAAAAGGAAAAGGAAATATTCCACGACTTCAAATGGGCTACTCAGGACAATGCTATCCTTGTTAAGATCCGCACAGCATTCCATATGCAGAAAGGCAAAGACGCCATGTATTTTTTAACCCAGTTTTTATATTTATCTATTTATTTAGGTGCTTATTCATTTTTGTTATTGATGAATTAATGTTTTACATTTGACATTGACTAAGGATCTGACACCAGCGGTCTCCAGTACCCCTAGATGGTACTCTGCCTCTACAAAACCGATCCATTGACCTGTCCATCCATCCATCCATCCATCCACCCATACATCTATCCATCCATTCATCCATCCATTCATCCATCCATCCATCCATCCATCCATCCATCCATCCATCCATCCATCCACCAGTCAACCAAGCTAAGTACAAAAGGAGATCTCTCCTTAATGGTGAGGAGAAACAACGATGCATAGTTAGGTTGCAAAGGCCCAGTTTGGCTGAATAGGGCAGAGGGGCTGAACCAGGGAATGTGTTGGGGCGTGTGGGTTTGGGTGGGGTGAGCCGGAGACCCTGTGAGCTGGGTCACATTAGGGGCAGGCAGGGGGTGGAAGGGGTTGCGAACAGCTGTCACTGGAGAACCATCACAAGTGCTGGAGCTGGTGAGCAGGGCACCTGGAAGAGAGGACAGACAAAGGAGAGAAGCAAAGTGCGGAGGAGAGGAGAGGGGAGAGGATGGTGAGGACAGGAGAGGACAGGAGAGGACAGGATTGGAGGGGACCTGAGAAACCTACCTGGACAAAGGCAGCATACAGACATCCAGGAAGGCAGGCAGGCAGGCATGCAGGCAGCTCTGGCCTGGGCTCCCTGGATCCCGGGAGCACCTCCACCTGTCTTCTCTTGGCTGCCAGCCCTGAGGTCCCTCGTCGGTCAGCACTGTCTTCCCATCCTTCCGTCCCTCTGTGCCAGGGCCCAGGCGTCTGGGCGCTGTTGCCTGACCTAGTGGCAGAGCAGTTGGGCTGCCCAGTGCCAGTGTGGCCAGTACAGATTGCCAGGGGCTAGGACATCACAGAGGGCTCCTGTGGTTGCTAGGCCACGGGGACACCGCCCATCCAGTTGACCAGCAGCCATGACCCCCACGCTGAACTTGACCTGAGGGGTGGTGGCCAGCCACCAGAGCCAGAGCCCCAGGCCAAAGCAGGTGCTGGTCGGCCGGGCCAAGGGGCTATGGGAAGATTGGTGTGTGTCTGGGCATGGGGCTGGCATCTGACAGTCCAGGGCGGGGGACCAAGGTCCGCCAGGCCCCTGTCCCACCATGTGCACTGACACACAGTCTTGCTGACTGACTGACAGTCCCCGCCCCAGAGATACCCACACCAAGTCCCTGGGTGCCCTGAGCTGCCCCTGAGGGTTGGTGGGTGCCTGCCTGGACACATGCCTCCGTAATGGAGGCCTCCATTAATCCCGTTGCCTATTGACAGCTGCCCTCCTGCCCCTCCTCCTCCTCCGCCTCCTCCTCCTCCTCTTCTTCCTCCTTCTCTTCCTCCTCTTCCTCCTGCTCTTCCTCCTCCTCCTCCTCCACCCCCTCCTCCTCTTCCTCATCCTCAGAGGGACTCACTCAGGGCCCTTGGCCTAGGCAAGCCAGGGCTGCTGCTCTGGCTTCTGCAGCTTCTATCCAGTAGTTCGGGGGGGGGGGTGTAGGAATCGGTTCCTGTCAGTCCCTGATTCCTGGGACCTTCCATGCCTCCAGCTGCCCCCACTCTCTAGTCCTGACCCCTCCTCAAGGATGCCCCCTTTCCCCTTACCCTCTGTCCCCCAGCTCCCAACTAACATCTACTCTGTTCCTCCCTGCGCTACTTTACTGCCACCCTGCTTCTGCCCTTCAGCCATGAGGGCCCAGGGACAGCCCAGCTGCCATCTCACCATCCAGCAGGGGGACCTGCCCTAACCCCCTGCACCACACCCACACACACACAGCCCTGCACACACTCCTGGGCTCCCCTGCCTGCAGCCTGCCTCTCAAACAGTCTCCTTCTGCCCCCTAGCCCCCTTACAGCCTCTGCCACGGACCCCCACAGACACCTGGGCATGAGCAGTGCAGACATGCAAACAGCTCCCCTCGCCCGCACTCCAGTTGCTCCAAGGTTGTCAAGAGTCTTTTTTTCATGCTGTAGGGGAGGGAGTTGAGACAGTCCAATGTCCTGGGGAGCAAGACCTGCAAACAGTCCATCTACAATGTAACATTTGGGTCTCAGGCCGCCCAATCCCTAGTGCGCTGTGCAGACCTTTGACTGGAAAAACACCCCATCTGAGCGTGAGATCTGGCTGGGCTAGTGGCTCTTTCTGTGGACTAAGAGACAGACAGACAGAGTTTTCAGGTTCAAAACCTATACTTGCCAGAAGATGGTCATTCACTTCGGTAAAAAAAAAAAAAAAAAAAGGCTTTTTATTTTTTTTTCCCCTGCCTGGGTAGCCTGTCTGCTGCCTGTTTCAAAGTGAAAAAAGGGAAAAATCTTTTTTGGAGGGAAAAGGACCAAAATGCAGGCAGGTGGACTCCGTGGAGGGTGCATGGGGAGTTGCTCCTGCCCTGGCACTAGAGCCCCAGCTGCTGTTCCAGGTTGCTCTCTGATAACAGAGATCTCCGTGTGTCCTGTCATGACACTGTCATCAGGACTGACCCTCAGGATAATGAGGATTCAAAACGAGGCAGGTGATACTGCCTTCAAAAGCAAATCCAGGGAGGTTTGGCGGTATGTCAGAGGGTTAAGGGCTTGTGGCGCTCACGAATAGAGGGGACAGGTGGAGGGATTTGGGGTCTGGCCCCCAGACCGCCACCTGCAGGGGACTCGCTTTACAGGGGGTGAAGCAGGTCTTTAGGAGCTCTATCTTTCTCTCCCACCCTGTATTTCCTCTGCTCTCTCCTTTTATGTCTGTCAGATGCAAGGTCAGTAACAACAACAACAACAAAAACAATAACCACCACAGTGACCAAGCAACAAGGGCAGCGAAAGGGGAACAAATGGAGTGCAGGAGCTGTGGATTATTCCTGGTGTAGGCACTCAGCTGTGGCAATAACCCCTTGAGGCAATCAATCCATACATGAAGAAGTAATACAGGTAACAGAGACATATATGTCCCTGTGTGTTTCCACTGAGTTAATGTAAATGCACTTTTATTTACTTCTTCATTTATTTATTACCTTGCCAAGAGAATTTCTTTTCATTGCTAAAAAAAGGGTCCCATCAAGGGTACCAGGTGGTGCCACACCCAGTTAAGCACTCATGTTACAATGCAGGAGGACTGGGCTTCAACACCCTGGTTCCCACCTGCCAGGGGAAATCTTTACAAGTGGTGCGGAAGTGCTGCAGTTGTCTCTCTCTCTGTCTCAAACTCTCTCTACCTCCCTTCCCTCTCAATTCCTGTCTATCTATTCCAGTGAATAATCAAGAAAATAGAAAGTAAAAAAAGAAAAAGGAAAAGGAAATATTCCACGACTTCAAATGGGCTACTCAGGACAATGCTATCCTTGTTAAGATCCGCACAGCATTCCATATGCAGAAAGGCAAAGACGCCATGTATTTTTTAAACCAGTTTTTATATTTATCTATTTATTTAGGTGCTTATTCATTTTTGTTATTGATGAATTAATGTTTTACATTTGACATTGACTAAGGATCTGACACCAGCGGTCTCCAGTACCCCTAGATGGTACTCTGCCTCTACAAAACCGATCCATTGACCTGTCCATCCATCCATCCATCCATCCACCCATACATCTATCCATCCATTCATCCATCCATTCATCCATCCATCCATCCATCCATCCATCCATCCATCCACCAGTCAACCAAGCTAAGTACAAAAGTAGATCTCTCCTTAATGGTGAGGAGAAACAACGATGCATAGTTAGGTTGCAAAGGCCCAGTTTGGCTGAATAGGGCAGAGGGGCTGAACCAGGGAATGTGTTGGGGCGTGTGGGTTTGGGTGGGGTGAGCCGGAGACCCTGTGAGCTGGGTCACATTAGGGGCAGGCAGGGGGTGGAAGGGGTTGCGAACAGCTGTCACTGGAGAACCATCACAAGTGCTGGAGCTGGTGAGCAGGGCACCTGGAAGAGAGGACAGACAAAGGAGAGAAGCAAAGTGCGGAGGAGAGGAGAGGGGAGAGGATGGTGAGGACAGGAGAGGACAGGAGAGGACAGGATTGGAGGGGACCTGAGAAACCTACCTGGACAAAGGCAGCATACAGACATCCAGGAAGGCAGGCAGGCAGGCATGCAGGCAGCTCTGGCCTGGGCTCCCTGGATCCCGGGAGCACCTCCACCTGTCTTCTCTTGGCTGCCAGCCCTGAGGTCCCTCGTCGGTCAGCACTGTCTTCCCATCCTTCCGTCCCTCTGTGCCAGGGCCCAGGCGTCTGGGCGCTGTTGCCTGACCTAGTGGCAGAGCAGTTGGGCTGCCCAGTGCCAGTGTGGCCAGCACAGATTGCCAGGGGCTAGGACATCACAGAGGGCTCCTGTGGTTGCTAGGCCACGGGGACCCCGCCCATCCAGTTGACCAGCAGCCATGACCCCCACGCTGAACTTGACCTGAGGGGTGGTGGCCAGCCACCAGAGCCAGAGCCCCAGGCCAAAGCAGGTGCTGGTCGGCCGGGCCAAGGGGCTATGGGCAGATTGGTGTGTGTCTGGGCATGGGGCTGGCATCTGACAGTCCAGGGCGGGGGACCAAGGTCCGCCAGGCCCCTGTCCCACCATGTGCACTGACACACAGTCTTGCTGACTGACTGACAGTCCCCGCCCCAGAGATACCCACACCAAGTCCCTGGGTGCCCTGAGCTGCCCCTGAGGGTTGGTGGGTGCCTGCCTGGACACATGCCTCTGTAATGGAGGCCTCCATTAATCCCGTTGCCTATTGACAGCTGCCCTCCTTCCCCTCCTCCTCCTCCTCCTCCGCCTCCTCCTCCTCCTCTTCTTCCTCCTTCTCTTCCTCCTCTTCCTCCTGCTCTTCCTCCTCCTCCTCCTCCACCCCCTCCTCCTCTTCCTCATCCTCAGAGGGACTCACTCAGGGCCCTTGGCCTAGGCAAGCCAGGGCTGCTGCTCTGGCTTCTGCAGCTTCTATCCAGTAGTTCGGGGGGGGGTGTAGGAATCGGTTCCTGTCAGTCCCTGATTCCTGGGACCTTCCATGCCTCCAGCTGCCCCCACTCTCTAGTCCTGACCCCTCCTCAAGGATGCCCCCTTTCCCCTTACCCTCTGTCCCCCAGCTCCCAACTAACATCTACTCTGTTCCTCCCTGCGCTACTTTACTGCCACCCTGCTTCTGCCCTTCAGCCATGAGGGCCCAGGGACAGCCCAGCTGCCATCTCACCATCCAGCAGGGGGACCTGCCCTAACCCCCTGCACCACACCCACACACACACAGCCCTGCACACACTCCTGGGCTCCCCTGCCTGCAGCCTGCCTCTCAAACAGTCTCCTTCTGCCCCCTAGCCCCCTTACAGCCTCTGCCACGGACCCCCACAGACACCTGGGCATGAGCAGTGCAGACATGCAAACAGCTCCCCTCGCCCCCACTCCAGTTGCTCCAAGGTTGTCAAGAGTCTTTTTTTCATGCTGTAGGGGAGGGAGTTGAGACAGTCCAATGTCCTGGGGAGCAAGACCTGCAAACAGTCCATCTACAATGTAACATTTGGGTCTCAGGCCGCCCAATCCCTAGTGCGCTGTGCAGACCTTTGACTGGAAAAACACCCCATCTGAGCGTGAGATCTGGCTGGGCTACTGGCTCTTTCTGTGGACTAAGAGACAGACAGACAGAGTTTTCAGGTTCAAAACCTATACTTGCCAGAAGATGGTCATTCACTTCGGTAAAAAAAAAAAAAAAAAGGCTTTTTATTTTTTTTTTCCCTGCCTGGGTAACCTGTCTGCTGCCTGTTTCAAAGTGAAAAAAGGGAAAAAATCTTTTTTGGAGGGAAAAGGACCAAAATGCAGGCAGGTGGACTCCGTGGAGGGTGCATGGGGAGTTGCTCCTGCCCTGGCACTAGAGCCCCAGCTGCTGTTCCAGGTTGCTCTCTGATAACAGAGATCTCCGTGTGTCCTGTCATGACACTGTCATCAGGACTGACCCTCAGGATAATGAGGATTCAAAACGAGGCAGGTGATACTGCCTTCAAAAGCAAATCCAGGGAGGTTTGGCGGTATGTCAGAGGGTTAAGGGCTTGTGGCGCTCACGAATAGAGGGGACAGGTGGAGGGATTTGGGGTCTGGCCCCCAGACCGCCACCTGCAGGGGACTCGCTTTACAGGGGGTGAAGCAGGTCTTTAGGAGCTCTATCTTTCTCTCCCACCCTGTATTTCCTCTGCTCTCTCCTTTTATGTCTGTCAGATGCAAGGTCAGTAACAACAACAACAACAAAAACAATAACCACCACAGTGACCAAGCAACAAGGGCAGCGAAAGGGGAACAAATGGAGTGCAGGAGCTGTGGATTATTCCTGGCGTAGGCACTCAGCTGTGGCAATAACCCCTTGAGGCAATCAATCCATACATGAAGAAGTAATACAGGTAACAGAGACGTATATGTCCCTGTGTGTTTCCACTGAGTTAATGTAAATGCACTTTTATTTACTTCTTCATTTATTTATTACCTTGCCAAGAGAATTTCTTTTCATTGCTAAAAAAAGGGTCCCATCAAGGGTACCAGGTGGTGCCACACCCAGTTAAGCACTCATGTTACAATGCAGGAGGACTGGGCTTCAACACCCTGGTTCCCACCTGCCAGGGGAAATCTTTACAAGTGGTGCGGAAGTGCTGCAGTTGTCTCTCTCTCTGTCTCAAACTCTCTCTACCTCCCTTCCCTCTCAATTCCTGTCTATTTATTCCAGTGAATAATCAAGAAAATAGAAAGTAAAAAAAGAAAAAGGAAAAGGAAATATTCCACGACTTCAAATGGGCTACTCAGGACAATGCTATCCTTGTTAAGATCCGCACAGCATTCCATATGCAGAAAGGCAAAGACGCCATGTATTTTTTAACCCAGTTTTTATATTTATCTATTTATTTAGGTGCTTATTCATTTTTGTTATTGATGAATTAATGTTTTACATTTGACATTGACTAAGGATCTGACACCAGCGGTCTCCAGTACCCCTAGATGGTACTCTGCCTCTACAAAACCGATCCATTGACCTGTCCATCCATCCATCCATCCATCCACCCATACATCTATCCATCCATTCATCCATCCATTCATCCATCCATCCATCCATCCATCCATCCATCCACCAGTCAACCAAGCTAAGTACAAAAGGAGATCTCTCCTTAATGGTGAGGAGAAACAACGATGCATAGTTAGGTTGCAAAGGCCCAGTTTGGCTGAATAGGGCAGAGGGGCTGAACCAGGGAATGTGTTGGGGCGTGTGGGTTTGGGTGGGGTGAGCCGGAGACCCTGTGAGCTGGGTCACATTAGGGGCAGGCAGGGGGTGGAAGGGGTTGCGAACAGCTGTCACTGGAGAACCATCACAAGTGCTGGAGCTGGTGAGCAGGGCACCTGGAAGAGAGGACAGACAAAGGAGAGAAGCAAAGTGCGGAGGAGAGGAGAGGGGAGAGGATGGTGAGGACAGGAGAGGACAGGAGAGGACAGGATTGGAGGGGACCTGAGAAACCTACCTGGACAAAGGCAGCATACAGACATCCAGGAAGGCAGGCAGGCAGGCATGCAGGCAGCTCTGGCCTGGGCTCCCTGGATCCCGGGAGCACCTCCACCTGTCTTCTCTTGGCTGCCAGCCCTGAGGTCCCTCGTCGGTCAGCACTGTCTTCCCATCCTTCCGTCCCTCTGTGCCAGGGCCCAGGCGTCTGGGCGCTGTTGCCTGACCTAGTGGCAGAGCAGTTGGGCTGCCCAGTGCCAGTGTGGCCAGCACAGATTGCCAGGGGCTAGGACATCACAGAGGGCTCCTGTGGTTGCTAGGCCACGGGGACCCCGCCCATCCAGTTGACCAGCAGCCATGACCCCCACGCTGAACTTGACCTGAGGGGTGGTGGCCAGCCACCAGAGCCAGAGCCCCAGGCCAAAGCAGGTGATGGTCGGCCGGGCCAAGGGGCTATGGGCAGATTGGTGTGTGTCTGGGCATGGGGCTGGCATCTGACAGTCCAGGGCGGGGGACCAAGGTCCGCCAGGCCCCTGTCCCACCATGTGCACTGACACACAGTCTTGCTGACTGACTGACAGTCCCCGCCCCAGAGATACCCACACCAAGTCCCTGGGTGCCCTGAGCTGCCCCTGAGGGTTGGTGGGTGCCTGCCTGGACACATGCCTCCGTAATGGAGGCCTCCATTAATCCCGTTGCCTATTGACAGCTGCCCTCCTGCCCCTCCTCCTCCTCCTCCTCCGCCTCCTCCTCTTCTTCCTCCTTCTCTTCCTCCTCTTCCTCCTGCTCTTCCTCCTCCTCCTCCTCCACCCCCTCCTCCTCTTCCTCATCCTCAGAGGGACTCACTCAGGGCCCTTGGCCTAGGCAAGCCAGGGCTGCTGCTCTGGCTTCTGCAGCTTCTATCCAGTAGTTCGGGGGGGGGGGTGTAGGAATCGGTTCCTGTCAGTCCCTGATTCCTGGGACCTTCCATGCCTCCAGCTGCCCCCACTCTCTAGTCCTGACCCCTCCTCAAGGATGCCCCCTTTCCCCTTACCCTCTGTCCCCCAGCTCCCAACTAACATCTACTCTGTTCCTCCCTGCGCTACTTTACTGCCACCCTGCTTCTGCCCTTCAGCCATGAGGGCCCAGGGACAGCCCAGCTGCCATCTCACCATCCAGCAGGGGGACCTGCCCTAACCCCCTGCACCACACCCACACACACACAGCCCTGCACACACTCCTGGGCTCCCCTGCCTGCAGCCTGCCTCTCAAACAGTCTCCTTCTGCCCCCTAGCCCCCTTACAGCCTCTGCCACGGACCCCCACAGACACCTGGGCATGAGCAGTGCAGACATGCAAACAGCTCCCCTCGCCCCCACTCCAGTTGCTCCAAGGTTGTCAAGAGTCTTTTTTTCATGCTGTAGGGGAGGGAGTTGAGACAGTCCAATGTCCTGGGGAGCAAGACCTGCAAACAGTCCATCTACAATGTAACATTTGGGTCTCAGGCCGCCCAATCCCTAGTGCGCTGTGCAGACCTTTGACTGGAAAAACACCCCATCTGAGCGTGAGATCTGGCTGGGCTAGTGGCTCTTTCTGTGGACTAAGAGACAGACAGACAGAGTTTTCAGGTTCAAAACCTATACTTGCCAGAAGATGGTCATTCACTTCAGTAAAAAAAAAAAAAAAGGCTTTTTATTTTTTTTTTCCCCTGCCTGGGTAACCTGTCTGCTGCCTGTTTCAAAGTGAAAAAAGGGAAAAATCTTTTTTGGAGGGAAAAGGACCAAAATGCAGGCAGGTGGACTCCGTGGAGGGTGCATGGGGAGTTGCTCCTGCCCTGGCACTAGAGCCCCAGCTGCTGTTCCAGGTTGCTCTCTGATAACAGAGATCTCCGTGTGTCCTGTCATGACACTGTCATCAGGACTGACCCTCAGGATAATGAGGATTCAAAACGAGGCAGGTGATACTGCCTTCAAAAGCAAATCCAGGGAGGTTTGGCGGTATGTCAGAGGGTTAAGGGCTTGTGGCGCTCACGAATAGAGGGGACAGGTGGAGGGATTTGGGGTCTGGCCCCCAGACCGCCACCTGCAGGGGACTCGCTTTACAGGGGGTGAAGCAGGTCTTTAGGAGCTCTATCTTTCTCTCCCACCCTGTATTTCCTCTGCTCTCTCCTTTTATGTCTGTCAGATGCAAGGTCAGTAACAACAACAACAACAAAAACAATAACCACCACAGTGACCAAGCAACAAGGGCAGCGAAAGGGGAACAAATGGAGTGCAGGAGCTGTGGATTATTCCTGGCGTAGGCACTCAGCTGTGGCAATAACCCCTTGAGGCAATCAATCCATACATGAAGAAGTAATACAGGTAACAGAGACGTATATGTCCCTGTGTGTTTCCACTGAGTTAATGTAAATGCACTTTTATTTACTTCTTCATTTATTTATTACCTTGCCAAGAGAATTTCTTTTCATTGCTAAAAAAAGGGTCCCATCAAGGGTACCAGGTGGTGCCACACCCAGTTAAGCACTCATGTTACAATGCAGGAGGACTGGGCTTCAACACCCTGGTTCCCACCTGCCAGGGGAAATCTTTACAAGTGGTGCGGAAGTGCTGCAGTTGTCTCTCTCTCTGTCTCAAACTCTCTCTACCTCCCTTCCCTCTCAATTCCTGTCTATTTATTCCAGTGAATAATCAAGAAAATAGAAAGTAAAAAAAGAAAAAGGAAAAGGAAATATTCCACGACTTCAAATGGGCTACTCAGGACAATGCTATCCTTGTTAAGATCCGCACAGCATTCCATATGCAGAAAGGCAAAGACGCCATGTATTTTTTAACCCAGTTTTTATATTTATCTATTTATTTAGGTGCTTATTCATTTTTGTTATTGATGAATTAATGTTTTACATTTGACATTGACTAAGGATCTGACACCAGCGGTCTCCAGTACCCCTAGATGGTACTCTGCCTCTACAAAACCGATCCATTGACCTGTCCATCCATCCATCCATCCATCCACCCATACATCTATCCATCCATTCATCCATCCATTCATCCATCCATCCATCCATCCATTCATCCATCCATCCATCCATCCACCAGTCAACCAAGCTAAGTACAAAAGGAGATCTCTCCTTAAGGGTGAGGAGAAACAACGATGCATAGTTAGGTTGCAAAGGCCCAGTTTGGCTGAATAGGGCAGAGGGGCTGAACCAGGGAATGTGTTGGGGCGTGTGGGTTTGGGTGGGGTGAGCCGGAGACCCTGTGAGCTGGGTCACATTAGGGGCAGGCAGGGGGTGGAAGGGGTTGCGAACAGCTGTCACTGGAGAACCATCACAAGTGCTGGAGCTGGTGAGCAGGGCACCTGGAAGAGAGGACAGACAAAGGAGAGAAGCAAAGTGCGGAGGAGAGGAGAGGGGAGAGGATGGTGAGGACAGGAGAGGACAGGAGAGGACAGGATTGGAGGGGACCTGAGAAACCTACCTGGACAAAGGCAGCATACAGACATCCAGGAAGGCAGGCAGGCAGGCATGCAGGCAGCTCTGGCCTGGGCTCCCTGGATCCCGGGAGCACCTCCACCTGTCTTCTCTTGGCTGCCAGCCCTGAGGTCCCTCGTCGGTCAGCACTGTCTTCCCATCCTTCCGTCCCTCTGTGCCAGGGCCCAGGCGTCTGGGCGCTGTTGCCTGACCTAGTGGCAGAGCAGTTGGGCTGCCCAGTGCCAGTGTGGCCAGCACAGATTGCCAGGGGCTAGGACATCACAGAGGGCTCCTGTGGTTGCTAGGCCACGGGGACCCCGCCCATCCAGTTGACCAGCAGCCATGACCCCCACGCTGAACTTGACCTGAGGGGTGGTGGCCAGCCACCAGAGCCAGAGCCCCAGGCCAAAGCAGGTGATGGTCGGCCGGGCCAAGGGGCTATGGGCAGATTGGTGTGTGTCTGGGCATGGGGCTGGCATCTGACAGTCCAGGGCGGGGGACCAAGGTCCGCCAGGCCCCTGTCCCACCATGTGCACTGACACACAGTCTTGCTGACTGACTGACAGTCCCCGCCCCAGAGATACCCACACCAAGTCCCTGGGTGCCCTGAGCTGCCCCTGAGGGTTGGTGGGTGCCTGCCTGGACACATGCCTCCGTAATGGAGGCCTCCATTAATCCCGTTGCCTATTGACAGCTGCCCTCCTGCCCCTCCTCCTCCTCCTCCTCCGCCTCCTCCTCCTCCTCTTCTTCCTCCTTCTCTTCCTCCTCTTCCTCCTGCTCTTCCTCCTCCTCCTCCTCCACCCCCTCCTCCTCTTCCTCATCCTCAGAGGGACTCACTCAGGGCCCTTGGCCTAGGCAAGCCAGGGCTGCTGCTCTGGCTTCTGCAGCTTCTATCCAGTAGTTCGGGGGGGGGGGTGTAGGAATCGGTTCCTGTCAGTCCCTGATTCCTGGGACCTTCCATGCCTCCAGCTGCCCCCACTCTCTAGTCCTGACCCCTCCTCAAGGATGCCCCCTTTCCCCTTACCCTCTGTCCCCCAGCTCCCAACTAACATCTACTCTGTTCCTCCCTGCGCTACTTTACTGCCACCCTGCTTCTGCCCTTCAGCCATGAGGGCCCAGGGACAGCCCAGCTGCCATCTCACCATCCAGCAGGGGGACCTGCCCTAACCCCCTGCACCACACCCACACACACACAGCCCTGCACACACTCCTGGGCTCCCCTGCCTGCAGCCTGCCTCTCAAACAGTCTCCTTCTGCCCCCTAGCCCCCTTACAGCCTCTGCCACGGACCCCCACAGACACCTGGGCATGAGCAGTGCAGACATGCAAACAGCTCCCCTCGCCCCCACTCCAGTTGCTCCAAGGTTGTCAAGAGTCTTTTTTTCATGCTGTAGGGGAGGGAGTTGAGACAGTCCAATGTCCTGGGGAGCAAGACCTGCAAACAGTCCATCTACAATGTAACATTTGGGTCTCAGGCCGCCCAATCCCTAGTGCGCTGTGCAGACCTTTGACTGGAAAAACACCCCATCTGAGCGTGAGATCTGGCTGGGCTAGTGGCTCTTTCTGTGGACTAAGAGACAGACAGACAGAGTTTTCAGGTTCAAAACCTATACTTGCCAGAAGATGGTCATTCACTTCGGTAAAAAAAAAAAAAAGGCTTTTTATTTTTTTTTCCCCTGCCTGGGTAACCTGTCTGCTGCCTGTTTCAAAGTGAAAAAAGGGAAAAATCTTTTTTGGAGGGAAAAGGACCAAAATGCAGGCAGGTGGACTCCGTGGAGGGTGCATGGGGAGTTGCTCCTGCCCTGGCACTAGAGCCCCAGCTGCTGTTCCAGGTTGCTCTCTGATAACAGAGATCTCCGTGTGTCCTGTCATGACACTGTCATCAGGACTGACCCTCAGGATAATGAGGATTCAAAACGAGGCAGGTGATACTGCCTTCAAAAGCAAATCCAGGGAGGTTTGGCGGTATGTCAGAGGGTTAAGGGCTTGTGGCGCTCACGAATAGAGGGGACAGGTGGAGGGATTTGGGGTCTGGCCCCCAGACCGCCACCTGCAGGGGACTCGCTTTACAGGGGGTGAAGCAGGTCTTTAGGAGCTCTATCTTTCTCTCCCACCCTGTATTTCCTCTGCTCTCTCCTTTTATGTCTGTCAGATGCAAGGTCAGTAACAACAACAACAACAAAAACAATAACCACCACAGTGACCAAGCAACAAGGGCAGCGAAAGGGGAACAAATGGAGTGCAGGAGCTGTGGATTATTCCTGGCGTAGGCACTCAGCTGTGGCAATAACCCCTTGAGGCAATCAATCCATACATGAAGAAGTAATACAGGTAACAGAGACGTATATGTCCCTGTGTGTTTCCACTGAGTTAATGTAAATGCACTTTTATTTACTTCTTCATTTATTTATTACCTTGCCAAGAGAATTTCTTTTCATTGCTAAAAAAAGGGTCCCATCAAGGGTACCAGGTGGTGCCACACCCAGTTAAGCACTCATGTTACAATGCAGGAGGACTGGGCTTCAACACCCTGGTTCCCACCTGCCAGGGGAAATCTTTACAAGTGGTGCGGAAGTGCTGCAGTTGTCTCTCTCTCTGTCTCAAACTCTCTCTACCTCCCTTCCCTCTCAATTCCTGTCTATTTATTCCAGTGAATAATCAAGAAAATAGAAAGTAAAAAAAGAAAAAGGAAAAGGAAATATTCCACGACTTCAAATGGGCTACTCAGGACAATGCTATCCTTGTTAAGATCCGCACAGCATTCCATATGCAGAAAGGCAAAGACGCCATGTATTTTTTAACCCAGTTTTTATATTTATCTATTTATTTAGGTGCTTATTCATTTTTGTTATTGATGAATTAATGTTTTACATTTGACATTGACTAAGGATCTGACACCAGCGGTCTCCAGTACCCCTAGATGGTACTCTGCCTCTACAAAACCGATCCATTGACCTGTCCATCCATCCATCCATCCATCCACCCATACATCTATCCATCCATTCATCCATCCATTCATCCATCCATCCATCCATCCATTCATCCATCCATCCATCCATCCACCAGTCAACCAAGCTAAGTACAAAAGGAGATCTCTCCTTAAGGGTGAGGAGAAACAACGATGCATAGTTAGGTTGCAAAGGCCCAGTTTGGCTGAATAGGGCAGAGGGGCTGAACCAGGGAATGTGTTGGGGCGTGTGGGTTTGGGTGGGGTGAGCCGGAGACCCTGTGAGCTGGGTCACATTAGGGGCAGGCAGGGGGTGGAAGGGGTTGCGAACAGCTGTCACTGGAGAACCATCACAAGTGCTGGAGCTGGTGAGCAGGGCACCTGGAAGAGAGGACAGACAAAGGAGAGAAGCAAAGTGCGGAGGAGAGGAGAGGGGAGAGGATGGTGAGGACAGGAGAGGACAGGAGAGGACAGGATTGGAGGGGACCTGAGAAACCAACCTGGACAAAGGCAGCATACAGACATCCAGGAAGGCAGGCAGGCAGGCATGCAGGCAGCTCTGGCCTGGGCTCCCTGGATCCCGGGAGCACCTCCACCTGTCTTCTCTTGGCTGCCAGCCCTGAGGTCCCTCGTCGGTCAGCACTGTCTTCCCATCCTTCCGTCCCTCTGTGCCAGGGCCCAGGCGTCTGGGCGCTGTTGCCTGACCTAGTGGCAGAGCAGTTGGGCTGCCCAGTGCCAGTGTGGCCAGCACAGATTGCCAGGGGCTAGGACATCACAGAGGGCTCCTGTGGTTGCTAGGCCACGGGGACCCCGCCCATCCAGTTGACCAGCAGCCATGACCCCCACGCTGAACTTGACCTGAGGGGTGGTGGCCAGCCACCAGAGCCAGAGCCCCAGGCCAAAGCAGGTGCTGGTCGGCCGGGCCAAGGGGCTATGGGCAGATTGGTGTGTGTCTGGGCATGGGGCTGGCATCTGACAGTCCAGGGCGGGGGACCAAGGTCCGCCAGGCCCCTGTCCCACCATGTGCACTGACACACAGTCTTGCTGACTGACTGACAGTCCCCGCCCCAGAGATACCCACACCAAGTCCCTGGGTGCCCTGAGCTGCCCCTGAGGGTTGGTGGGTGCCTGCCTGGACACATGCCTCCGTAATGGAGGCCTCCATTAATCCCGTTGCCTATTGACAGCTGCCCTCCTGCCCCTCCTCCTCCTCCTCCTCCGCCTCCTCCTCCTCCTCTTCTTCCTCCTTCTCTTCCTCCTCTTCCTCCTGCTCTTCCTCCTCCTCCTCCTCCACCCCCTCCTCCTCTTCCTCATCCTCAGAGGGACTCACTCAGGGCCCTTGGCCTAGGCAAGCCAGGGCTGCTGCTCTGGCTTCTGCAGCTTCTATCCAGTAGTTCGGGGGGGGGTGTAGGAATCGGTTCCTGTCAGTCCCTGATTCCTGGGACCTTCCATGCCTCCAGCTGCCCCCACTCTCTAGTCCTGACCCCTCCTCAAGGATGCCCCCTTTCCCCTTACCCTCTGTCCCCCAGCTCCCAACTAACATCTACTCTGTTCCTCCCTGCGCTACTTTACTGCCACCCTGCTTCTGCCCTTCAGCCATGAGGGCCCAGGGACAGCCCAGCTGCCATCTCACCATCCAGCAGGGGGACCTGCCCTAACCCCCTGCACCACACCCACACACACACAGCCCTGCACACACTCCTGGGCTCCCCTGCCTGCAGCCTGCCTCTCAAACAGTCTCCTTCTGCCCCCTAGCCCCCTTACAGCCTCTGCCACGGACCCCCACAGACACCTGGGCATGAGCAGTGCAGACATGCAAACAGCTCCCCTCGCCCCACTCCAGTTGCTCCAAGGTTGTCAAGAGTCTTTTTTTCATGCTGTAGGGGAGGGAGTTGAGACAGTCCAATGTCCTGGGGAGCAAGACCTGCAAACAGTCCATCTACAATGTAACATTTGGGTCTCAGGCCGCCCAATCCCTAGTGCGCTGTGCAGACCTTTGACTGGAAAAACACCCCATCTGAGCGTGAGATCTGGCTGGGCTAGTGGCTCTTTCTGTGGACTAAGAGACAGACAGACAGAGTTTTCAGGTTCAAAACCTATACTTGCCAGAAGATGGTCATTCACTTCGGTAAAAAAAAAAAAAAAGGCTTTTTATTTTTTTTTCCCCTGCCTGGGTAACCTGTCTGCTGCCTGTTTCAAAGTGAAAAAAGGGAAAAATCTTTTTTGGAGGGAAAAGGACCAAAATGCAGGCAGGTGGACTCCGTGGAGGGTGCATGGGGAGTTGCTCCTGCCCTGGCACTAGAGCCCCAGCTGCTGTTCCAGGTTGCTCTCTGATAACAGAGATCTCCGTGTGTCCTGTCATGACACTGTCATCAGGACTGACCCTCAGGATAATGAGGATTCAAAACGAGGCAGGTGATACTGCCTTCAAAAGCAAATCCAGGGAGGTTTGGCGGTATGTCAGAGGGTTAAGGGCTTGTGGCGCTCACGAATAGAGGGGACAGGTGGAGGGATTTGGGGTCTGGCCCCCAGACCGCCACCTGCAGGGGACTCGCTTTACAGGGGGTGAAGCAGGTCTTTAGGAGCTCTATCTTTCTCTCCCACCCTGTATTTCCTCTGCTCTCTCCTTTTATGTCTGTCAGATGCAAGGTCAGTAACAACAACAACAACAAAAACAATAACCACCACAGTGACCAAGCAACAAGGGCAGCGAAAGGGGAACAAATGGAGTGCAGGAGCTGTGGATTATTCCTGGCGTAGGCACTCAGCTGTGGCAATAACCCCTTGAGGCAATCAATCCATACATGAAGAAGTAATACAGGTAACAGAGACGTATATGTCCCTGTGTGTTTCCACTGAGTTAATGTAAATGCACTTTTATTTACTTCTTCATTTATTTATTACCTTGCCAAGAGAATTTCTTTTCATTGCTAAAAAAAGGGTCCCATCAAGGGTACCAGGTGGTGCCACACCCAGTTAAGCACTCATGTTACAATGCAGGAGGACTGGGCTTCAACACCCTGGTTCCCACCTGCCAGGGGAAATCTTTACAAGTGGTGCGGAAGTGCTGCAGTTGTCTCTCTCTCTGTCTCAAACTCTCTCTACCTCCCTTCCCTCTCAATTCCTGTCTATTTATTCCAGTGAATAATCAAGAAAATAGAAAGTAAAAAAAGAAAAAGGAAAAGGAAATATTCCACGACTTCAAATGGGCTACTCAGGACAATGCTATCCTTGTTAAGATCCGCACAGCATTCCATATGCAGAAAGGCAAAGACGCCATGTATTTTTTAACCCAGTTTTTATATTTATCTATTTATTTAGGTGCTTATTCATTTTTGTTATTGATGAATTAATGTTTTACATTTGACATTGACTAAGGATCTGACACCAGCGGTCTCCAGTACCCCTAGATGGTACTCTGCCTCTACAAAACCGATCCATTGACCTGTCCATCCATCCATCCATCCATCCACCCATACATCTATCCATCCATTCATCCATCCATTCATCCATCCATCCATCCATCCATCCATCCATCCATCCATCCACCAGTCAACCAAGCTAAGTACAAAAGGAGATCTCTCCTTAATGGTGAGGAGAAACAACGATGCATAGTTAGGTTGCAAAGGCCCAGTTTGGCTGAATAGGGCAGAGGGGCTGAACCAGGGAATGTGTTGGGGCGTGTGGGTTTGGGTGGGGTGAGCCGGAGACCCTGTGAGCTGGGTCACATTAGGGGCAGGCAGGGGGTGGAAGGGGTTGCGAACAGCTGTCACTGGAGAACCATCACAAGTGCTGGAGCTGGTGAGCAGGGCACCTGGAAGAGAGGACAGACAAAGGAGAGAAGCAAAGTGCGGAGGAGAGGAGAGGGGAGAGGATGGTGAGGACAGGAGAGGACAGGAGAGGACAGGATTGGAGGGGACCTGAGAAACCTACCTGGACAAAGGCAGCATACAGACATCCAGGAAGGCAGGCAGGCAGGCATGCAGGCAGCTCTGGCCTGGGCTCCCTGGATCCCGGGAGCACCTCCACCTGTCTTCTCTTGGCTGCCAGCCCTGAGGTCCCTCGTCGGTCAGCACTGTCTTCCCATCCTTCCGTCCCTCTGTGCCAGGGCCCAGGCGTCTGGGCGCTGTTGCCTGACCTAGTGGCAGAGCAGTTGGGCTGCCCAGTGCCAGTGTGGCCAGCACAGATTGCCAGGGGCTAGGACATCACAGAGGGCTCCTGTGGTTGCTAGGCCACGGGGACCCCGCCCATCCAGTTGACCAGCAGCCATGACCCCCACGCTGAACTTGACCTGAGGGGTGGTGGCCAGCCACCAGAGCCAGAGCCCCAGGCCAAAGCAGGTGCTGGTCGGCCGGGCCAAGGGGCTATGGGCAGATTGGTGTGTGTCTGGGCATGGGGCTGGCATCTGACAGTCCAGGGCGGGGGACCAAGGTCCGCCAGGCCCCTGTCCCACCATGTGCACTGACACACAGTCTTGCTGACTGACTGACAGTCCCCGCCCCAGAGATACCCACACCAAGTCCCTGGGTGCCCTGAGCTGCCCCTGAGGGTTGGTGGGTGCCTGCCTGGACACATGCCTCCGTAATGGAGGCCTCCATTAATCCCGTTGCCTATTGACAGCTGCCCTCCTGCCCCTCCTCCTCCTCCTCCTCCGCCTCCTCCTCCTCCTCTTCTTCCTCCTTCTCTTCCTCCTCTTCCTCCTGCTCTTCCTCCTCCTCCTCCTCCACCCCCTCCTCCTCTTCCTCATCCTCAGAGGGACTCACTCAGGGCCCTTGGCCTAGGCAAGCCAGGGCTGCTGCTCTGGCTTCTGCAGCTTCTATCCAGTAGTTCGGGGGGAGGGGTGTAGGAATCGGTTCCTGTCAGTCCCTGATTCCTGGGACCTTCCATGCCTCCAGCTGCCCCCACTCTCTAGTCCTGACCCCTCCTCAAGGATGCCCCCTTTCCCCTTACCCTCTGTCCCCCAGCTCCCAACTAACATCTACTCTGTTCCTCCCTGCGCTACTTTACTGCCACCCTGCTTCTGCCCTTCAGCCATGAGGGCCCAGGGACAGCCCAGCTGCCATCTCACCATCCAGCAGGGGGACCTGCCCTAACCCCCTGCACCACACCCACACACACACAGCCCTGCACACACTCCTGGGCTCCCCTGCCTGCAGCCTGCCTCTCAAACAGTCTCCTTCTGCCCCCTAGCCCCCTTACAGCCTCTGCCACGGACCCCCACAGACACCTGGGCATGAGCAGTGCAGACATGCAAACAGCTCCACTCGCCCCCACTCCAGTTGCTCCAAGGTTGTCAAGAGTCTTTTTTTCATGCTGTAGGGGAGGGAGTTGAGACAGTCCAATGTCCTGGGGAGCAAGACCTGCAAACAGTCCATCTACAATGTAACATTTGGGTCTCAGGCCGCCCAATCCCTAGTGCGCTGTGCAGACCTTTGACTGGAAAAACACCCCATCTGAGCGTGAGATCTGGCTGGGCTAGTGGCTCTTTCTGTGGACTAAGAGACAGACAGACAGAGTTTTCAGGTTCAAAACCTATACTTGCCAGAAGATGGTCATTCACTTCGGTAAAAAAAAAAAAAAAAAAGGCTTTTTATTTTTTTTTCCCCTGCCTGGGTAACCTGTCTGCTGCCTGTTTCAAAGTGAAAAAAGGGAAAAAATCTTTTTTGGAGGGAAAAGGACCAAAATGCAGGCAGGTGGACTCCGTGGAGGGTGCATGGGGAGTTGCTCCTGCCCTGGCACTAGAGCCCCAGCTGCTGTTCCAGGTTGCTCTCTGATAACAGAGATCTCCGTGTGTCCTGTCATGACACTGTCATCAGGACTGACCCTCAGGATAATGAGGATTCAAAACGAGGCAGGTGATACTGCCTTCAAAAGCAAATCCAGGGAGGTTTGGCGGTATGTCAGAGGGTTAAGGGCTTGTGGCGCTCACGAATAGAGGGGACAGGTGGAGGGATTTGGGGTCTGGCCCCCAGACCGCCACCTGCAGGGGACTCGCTTTACAGGGGGTGAAGCAGGTCTTTAGGAGCTCTATCTTTCTCTCCCACCCTGTATTTCCTCTGCTCTCTCCTTTTATGTCTGTCAGATGCAAGGTCAGTAACAACAACAACAACAAAAACAATAACCACCACAGTGACCAAGCAACAAGGGCAGCGAAAGGGGAACAAATGGAGTGCAGGAGCTGTGGATTATTCCTGGCGTAGGCACTCAGCTGTGGCAATAACCCCTTGAGGCAATCAATCCATACATGAAGAAGTAATACAGGTAACAGAGACGTATATGTCCCTGTGTGTTTCCACTGAGTTAATGTAAATGCACTTTTATTTACTTCTTCATTTATTTATTACCTTGCCAAGAGAATTTCTTTTCATTGCTAAAAAAAGGGTCCCATCAAGGGTACCAGGTGGTGCCACACCCAGTTAAGCACTCATGTTACAATGCAGGAGGACTGGGCTTCAACACCCTGGTTCCCACCTGCCAGGGGAAATCTTTACAAGTGGTGCGGAAGTGCTGCAGTTGTCTCTCTCTCTGTCTCAAACTCTCTCTACCTCCCTTCCCTCTCAATTCCTGTCTATTTATTCCAGTGAATAATCAAGAAAATAGAAAGTAAAAAAAGAAAAAGGAAAAGGAAATATTCCACGACTTCAAATGGGCTACTCAGGACAATGCTATCCTTGTTAAGATCCGCACAGCATTCCATATGCAGAAAGGCAAAGACGCCATGTATTTTTTAACCCAGTTTTTATATTTATCTATTTATTTAGGTGCTTATTCATTTTTGTTATTGATGAATTAATGTTTTACATTTGACATTGACTAAGGATCTGACACCAGCGGTCTCCAGTACCCCTAGATGGTACTCTGCCTCTACAAAACCGATCCATTGACCTGTCCATCCATCCATCCATCCATCCACCCATACATCTATCCATCCATTCATCCATCCATCCATCCATCCATTCATCCATCCATCCATCCATCCACCAGTCAACCAAGCTAAGTACAAAAGGAGATCTCTCCTTAAGGGTGAGGAGAAACAACGATGCATAGTTAGGTTGCAAAGGCCCAGTTTGGCTGAATAGGGCAGAGGGGCTGAACCAGGGAATGTGTTGGGGCGTGTGGGTTTGGGTGGGGTGAGCCGGAGACCCTGTGAGCTGGGTCACATTAGGGGCAGGCAGGGGGTGGAAGGGGTTGCGAACAGCTGTCACTGGAGAACCATCACAAGTGCTGGAGCTGGTGAGCAGGGCACCTGGAAGAGAGGACAGACAAAGGAGAGAAGCAAAGTGCGGAGGAGAGGAGAGGGGAGAGGATGGTGAGGACAGGAGAGGACAGGAGAGGACAGGATTGGAGGGGACCTGAGAAACCTACCTGGACAAAGGCAGCATACAGACATCCAGGAAGGCAGGCAGGCAGGCATGCAGGCAGCTCTGGCCTGGGCTCCCTGGATCCCGGGAGCACCTCCACCTGTCTTCTCTTGGCTGCCAGCCCTGAGGTCCCTCGTCGGTCAGCACTGTCTTCCCATCCTTCCGTCCCTCTGTGCCAGGGCCCAGGCGTCTGGGCGCTGTTGCCTGACCTAGTGGCAGAGCAGTTGGGCTGCCCAGTGCCAGTGTGGCCAGCACAGATTGCCAGGGGCTAGGACATCACAGAGGGCTCCTGTGGTTGCTAGGCCACGGGGACCCCGCCCATCCAGTTGACCAGCAGCCATGACCCCCACGCTGAACTTGACCTGAGGGGTGGTGGCCAGCCACCAGAGCCAGAGCCCCAGGCCAAAGCAGGTGCTGGTCGGCCGGGCCAAGGGGCTATGGGCAGATTGGTGTGTGTCTGGGCATGGGGCTGGCATCTGACAGTCCAGGGCGGGGGACCAAGGTCCGCCAGGCCCCTGTCCCACCATGTGCACTGACACACAGTCTTGCTGACTGACTGACAGTCCCCGCCCCAGAGATACCCACACCAAGTCCCTGGGTGCCCTGAGCTGCCCCTGAGGGTTGGTGGGTGCCTGCCTGGACACATGCCTCCGTAATGGAGGCCTCCATTAATCCCGTTGCCTATTGACAGCTGCCCTCCTGCCCCTCCTCCTCCTCCTCCTCCGCCTCCTCCTCCTCCTCTTCTTCCTCCTTCTCTTCCTCCTCTTCCTCCTGCTCTTCCTCCTCCTCCTCCTCCACCCCCTCCTCCTCTTCCTCATCCTCAGAGGGACTCACTCAGGGCCCTTGGCCTAGGCAAGCCAGGGCTGCTGCTCTGGCTTCTGCAGCTTCTATCCAGTAGTTCGGGGGGGGGGTGTAGGAATCGGTTCCTGTCAGTCCCTGATTCCTGGGACCTTCCATGCCTCCAGCTGCCCCCACTCTCTAGTCCTGACCCCTCCTCAAGGATGCCCCCTTTCCCCTTACCCTCTGTCCCCCAGCTCCCAACTAACATCTACTCTGTTCCTCCCTGCGCTACTTTACTGCCACCCTGCTTCTGCCCTTCAGCCATGAGGGCCCAGGGACAGCCCAGCTGCCATCTCACCATCCAGCAGGGGGACCTGCCCTAACCCCCTGCACCACACCCACACACACACAGCCCTGCACACACTCCTGGGCTCCCCTGCCTGCAGCCTGCCTCTCAAACAGTCTCCTTCTGCCCCCTAGCCCCCTTACAGCCTCTGCCACGGACCCCCACAGACACCTGGGCATGAGCAGTGCAGACATGCAAACAGCTCCCCTCGCCCCCACTCCAGTTGCTCCAAGGTTGTCAAGAGTCTTTTTTTCATGCTGTAGGGGAGGGAGTTGAGACAGTCCAATGTCCTGGGGAGCAAGACCTGCAAACAGTCCATCTACAATGTAACATTTGGGTCTCAGGCCGCCCAATCCCTAGTGCGCTGTGCAGACCTTTGACTGGAAAAACACCCCATCTGAGCGTGAGATCTGGCTGGGCTACTGGCTCTTTCTGTGGACTAAGAGACAGACAGACAGAGTTTTCAGGTTCAAAACCTATACTTGCCAGAAGATGGTCATTCACTTCGGTAAAAAAAAAAAAAAAAAAAGGCTTTTTATTTTTTTTTTCCCCTGCCTGGGTAACCTGTCTGCTGCCTGTTTCAAAGTGAAAAAAGGGAAAAAATCTTTTTTGGAGGGAAAAGGACCAAAATGCAGGCAGGTGGACTCCGTGGAGGGTGCATGGGGAGTTGCTCCTGCCCTGGCACTAGAGCCCCAGCTGCTGTTCCAGGTTGCTCTCTGATAACAGAGATCTCCGTGTGTCCTGTCATGACACTGTCATCAGGACTGACCCTCAGGATAATGAGGATTCAAAACGAGGCAGGTGATACTGCCTTCAAAAGCAAATCCAGGGAGGTTTGGCGGTATGTCAGAGGGTTAAGGGCTTGTGGCGCTCACGAATAGAGGGGACAGGTGGAGGGATTTGGGGTCTGGCCCCCAGACCGCCACCTGCAGGGGACTCGCTTTACAGGGGGTGAAGCAGGTCTTTAGGAGCTCTATCTTTCTCTCCCACCCTGTATTTCCTCTGCTCTCTCCTTTTATGTCTGTCAGATGCAAGGTCAGTAACAACAACAACAACAACAAAAACAATAACCACCACAGTGACCAAGCAACAAGGGCAGCGAAAGGGGAACAAATGGAGTGCAGGAGCTGTGGATTATTCCTGGCGTAGGCACTCAGCTGTGGCAATAACCCCTTGAGGCAATCAATCCATACATGAAGAAGTAATACAGGTAACAGAGACGTATATGTCCCTGTGTGTTTCCACTGAGTTAATGTAAATGCACTTTTATTTACTTCTTCATTTATTTATTACCTTGCCAAGAGAATTTCTTTTCATTGCTAAAAAAAGGGTCCCATCAAGGGTACCAGGTGGTGCCACACCCAGTTAAGCACTCATGTTACAATGCAGGAGGACTGGGCTTCAACACCCTGGTTCCCACCTGCCAGGGGAAATCTTTACAAGTGGTGCGGAAGTGCTGCAGTTGTCTCTCTCTCTGTCTCAAACTCTCTCTACCTCCCTTCCCTCTCAATTCCTGTCTATTTATTCCAGTGAATAATCAAGAAAATAGAAAGTAAAAAAAGAAAAAGGAAAAGGAAATATTCCACGACTTCAAATGGGCTACTCAGGACAATGCTATCCTTGTTAAGATCCGCACAGCATTCCATATGCAGAAAGGCAAAGACGCCATGTATTTTTTAACCCAGTTTTTATATTTATCTATTTATTTAGGTGCTTATTCATTTTTGTTATTGATGAATTAATGTTTTACATTTGACATTGACTAAGGATCTGACACCAGCGGTCTCCAGTACCCCTAGATGGTACGCTGCCTCTACAAAACCGATCCATTGACCTGTCCATCCATCCATCCATCCATCCACCCATACATCTATCCATCCATTCATCCATCCATTCATCCATCCATCCATCCATCCATCCATCCATCCACCAGTCAACCAAGCTAAGTACAAAAGGAGATCTCTCCTTAATGGTGAGGAGAAACAACGATGCATAGTTAGGTTGCAAAGGCCCAGTTTGGCTGAATAGGGCAGAGGGGCTGAACCAGGGAATGTGTTGGGGCGTGTGGGTTTGGGTGGGGTGAGCCGGAGACCCTGTGAGCTGGGTCACATTAGGGGCAGGCAGGGGGTGGAAGGGGTTGCGAACAGCTGTCACTGGAGAACCATCACAAGTGCTGGAGCTGGTGAGCAGGGCACCTGGAAGAGAGGACAGACAAAGGAGAGAAGCAAAGTGCGGAGGAGAGGAGAGGGGAGAGGATGGTGAGGACAGGAGAGGACAGGAGAGGACAGGATTGGAGGGGACCTGAGAAACCTACCTGGACAAAGGCAGCATACAGACATCCAGGAAGGCAGGCAGGCAGGCATGCAGGCAGCTCTGGCCTGGGCTCCCTGGATCCCGGGAGCACCTCCACCTGTCTTCTCTTGGCTGCCAGCCCTGAGGTCCCTCGTCGGTCAGCACTGTCTTCCCATCCTTCCGTCCCTCTGTGCCAGGGCCCAGGCGTCTGGGCGCTGTTGCCTGACCTAGTGGCAGAGCAGTTGGGCTGCCCAGTGCCAGTGTGGCCAGCACAGATTGCCAGGGGCTAGGACATCACAGAGGGCTCCTGTGGTTGCTAGGCCACGGGGACCCCGCCCATCCAGTTGACCAGCAGCCATGACCCCCACGCTGAACTTGACCTGAGGGGTGGTGGCCAGCCACCAGAGCCAGAGCCCCAGGCCAAAGCAGGTGCTGGTCGGCCGGGCCAAGGGGCTATGGGCAGATTGGTGTGTGTCTGGGCATGGGGCTGGCATCTGACAGTCCAGGGCGGGGGACCAAGGTCCGCCAGGCCCCTGTCCCACCATGTGCACTGACACACAGTCTTGCTGACTGACTGACAGTCCCCGCCCCAGAGATACCCACACCAAGTCCCTGGGTGCCCTGAGCTGCCCCTGAGGGTTGGTGGGTGCCTGCCTGGACACATGCCTCCGTAATGGAGGCCTCCATTAATCCCGTTGCCTATTGACAGCTGCCCTCCTGCCCCTCCTCCTCCTCCTCCTCCGCCTCCTCCTCCTCCTCTTCTTCCTCCTTCTCTTCCTCCTCTTCCTCCTGCTCTTCCTCCTCCTCCTCCTCCACCCCCTCCTCCTCTTCCTCATCCTCAGAGGGACTCACTCAGGGCCCTTGGCCTAGGCAAGCCAGGGCTGCTGCTCTGGCTTCTGCAGCTTCTATCCAGTAGTTCGGGGGGAGGGGTGTAGGAATCGGTTCCTGTCAGTCCCTGATTCCTGGGACCTTCCATGCCTCCAGCTGCCCCCACTCTCTAGTCCTGACCCCTCCTCAAGGATGCCCCCTTTCCCCTTACCCTCTGTCCCCCAGCTCCCAACTAACATCTACTCTGTTCCTCCCTGCGCTACTTTACTGCCACCCTGCTTCTGCCCTTCAGCCATGAGGGCCCAGGGACAGCCCAGCTGCCATCTCACCATCCAGCAGGGGGACCTGCCCTAACCCCCTGCACCACACCCACACACACACAGCCCTGCACACACTCCTGGGCTCCCCTGCCTGCAGCCTGCCTCTCAAACAGTCTCCTTCTGCCCCCTAGCCCCCTTACAGCCTCTGCCACGGACCCCCACAGACACCTGGGCATGAGCAGTGCAGACATGCAAACAGCTCCCCTCGCCCCCACTCCAGTTGCTCCAAGGTTGTCAAGAGTCTTTTTTTCATGCTGTAGGGGAGGGAGTTGAGACAGTCCAATGTCCTGGGGAGCAAGACCTGCAAACAGTCCATCTACAATGTAACATTTGGGTCTCAGGCCGCCCAATCCCTAGTGCGCTGTGCAGACCTTTGACTGGAAAAACACCCCATCTGAGCGTGAGATCTGGCTGGGCTACTGGCTCTTTCTGTGGACTAAGAGACAGACAGACAGAGTTTTCAGGTTCAAAACCTATACTTGCCAGAAGATGGTCATTCACTTCGGTAAAAAAAAAAAAAAAAAAAGGCTTTTTATTTTTTTTTCCCCTGCCTGGGTAACCTGTCTGCTGCCTGTTTCAAAGTGAAAAAAGGGAAAAAATCTTTTTTGGAGGGAAAAGGACCAAAATGCAGGCAGGTGGACTCCGTGGAGGGTGCATGGGGAGTTGCTCCTGCCCTGGCACTAGAGCCCCAGCTGCTGTTCCAGGTTGCTCTCTGATAACAGAGATCTCCGTGTGTCCTGTCATGACACTGTCATCAGGACTGACCCTCAGGATAATGAGGATTCAAAACGAGGCAGGTGATACTGCCTTCAAAAGCAAATCCAGGGAGGTTTGGCGGTATGTCAGAGGGTTAAGGGCTTGTGGCGCTCACGAATAGAGGGGACAGGTGGAGGGATTTGGGGTCTGGCCCCCAGACCGCCACCTGCAGGGGACTCGCTTTACAGGGGGTGAAGCAGGTCTTTAGGAGCTCTATCTTTCTCTCCCACCCTGTATTTCCTCTGCTCTCTCCTTTTATGTCTGTCAGATGCAAGGTCAGTAACAACAACAACAACAAAAACAATAACCACCACAGTGACCAAGCAACAAGGGCAGCGAAAGGGGAACAAATGGAGTGCAGGAGCTGTGGATTATTCCTGGCGTAGGCACTCAGCTGTGGCAATAACCCCTTGAGGCAATCAATCCATACATGAAGAAGTAATACAGGTAACAGAGACGTATATGTCCCTGTGTGTTTCCACTGAGTTAATGTAAATGCACTTTTATTTACTTCTTCATTTATTTATTACCTTGCCAAGAGAATTTCTTTTCATTGCTAAAAAAAGGGTCCCATCAAGGGTACCAGGTGGTGCCACACCCAGTTAAGCACTCATGTTACAATGCAGGAGGACTGGGCTTCAACACCCTGGTTCCCACCTGCCAGGGGAAATCTTTACAAGTGGTGCGGAAGTGCTGCAGTTGTCTCTCTCTCTGTCTCAAACTCTCTCTACCTCCCTTCCCTCTCAATTCCTGTCTATTTATTCCAGTGAATAATCAAGAAAATAGAAAGTAAAAAAAGAAAAAGGAAAAGGAAATATTCCACGACTTCAAATGGGCTACTCAGGACAATGCTATCCTTGTTAAGATCCGCACAGCATTCCATATGCAGAAAGGCAAAGACGCCATGTATTTTTTAACCCAGTTTTTATATTTATCTATTTATTTAGGTGCTTATTCATTTTTGTTATTGATGAATTAATGTTTTACATTTGACATTGACTAAGGATCTGACACCAGCGGTCTCCAGTACCCCTAGATGGTACTCTGCCTCTACAAAACCGATCCATTGACCTGTCCATCCATCCATCCATCCATCCACCCATACATCTATCCATCCATTCATCCATCCATCCATCCATCCATTCATCCATCCATCCATCCATCCACCAGTCAACCAAGCTAAGTACAAAAGGAGATCTCTCCTTAAGGGTGAGGAGAAACAACGATGCATAGTTAGGTTGCAAAGGCCCAGTTTGGCTGAATAGGGCAGAGGGGCTGAACCAGGGAATGTGTTGGGGCGTGTGGGTTTGGGTGGGGTGAGCCGGAGACCCTGTGAGCTGGGTCACATTAGGGGCAGGCAGGGGGTGGAAGGGGTTGCGAACAGCTGTCACTGGAGAACCATCACAAGTGCTGGAGCTGGTGAGCAGGGCACCTGGAAGAGAGGACAGACAAAGGAGAGAAGCAAAGTGCGGAGGAGAGGAGAGGGGAGAGGATGGTGAGGACAGGAGAGGACAGGAGAGGACAGGATTGGAGGGGACCTGAGAAACCTACCTGGACAAAGGCAGCATACAGACATCCAGGAAGGCAGGCAGGCAGGCATGCAGGCAGCTCTGGCCTGGGCTCCCTGGATCCCGGGAGCACCTCCACCTGTCTTCTCTTGGCTGCCAGCCCTGAGGTCCCTCGTCGGTCAGCACTGTCTTCCCATCCTTCCGTCCCTCTGTGCCAGGGCCCAGGCGTCTGGGCGCTGTTGCCTGACCTAGTGGCAGAGCAGTTGGGCTGCCCAGTGCCAGTGTGGCCAGCACAGATTGCCAGGGGCTAGGACATCACAGAGGGCTCCTGTGGTTGCTAGGCCACGGGGACCCCGCCCATCCAGTTGACCAGCAGCCATGACCCCCACGCTGAACTTGACCTGAGGGGTGGTGGCCAGCCACCAGAGCCAGAGCCCCAGGCCAAAGCAGGTGCTGGTCGGCCGGGCCAAGGGGCTATGGGCAGATTGGTGTGTGTCTGGGCATGGGGCTGGCATCTGACAGTCCAGGGCGGGGGACCAAGGTCCGCCAGGCCCCTGTCCCACCATGTGCACTGACACACAGTCTTGCTGACTGACTGACAGTCCCCGCCCCAGAGATACCCACACCAAGTCCCTGGGTGCCCTGAGCTGCCCCTGAGGGTTGGTGGGTGCCTGCCTGGACACATGCCTCCGTAATGGAGGCCTCCATTAATCCCGTTGCCTATTGACAGCTGCCCTCCTGCCCCTCCTCCTCCTCCTCCTCCGCCTCCTCCTCCTCCTCTTCTTCCTCCTTCTCTTCCTCCTCTTCCTCCTGCTCTTCCTCCTCCTCCTCCTCCACCCCCTCCTCCTCTTCCTCATCCTCAGAGGGACTCACTCAGGGCCCTTGGCCTAGGCAAGCCAGGGCTGCTGCTCTGGCTTCTGCAGCTTCTATCCAGTAGTTCGGGGGGGGGGTGTAGGAATCGGTTCCTGTCAGTCCCTGATTCCTGGGACCTTCCATGCCTCCAGCTGCCCCCACTCTCTAGTCCTGACCCCTCCTCAAGGATGCCCCCTTTCCCCTTACCCTCTGTCCCCCAGCTCCCAACTAACATCTACTCTGTTCCTCCCTGCGCTACTTTACTGCCACCCTGCTTCTGCCCTTCAGCCATGAGGGCCCAGGGACAGCCCAGCTGCCATCTCACCATCCAGCAGGGGGACCTGCCCTAACCCCCTGCACCACACCCACACACACACAGCCCTGCACACACTCCTGGGCTCCCCTGCCTGCAGCCTGCCTCTCAAACAGTCTCCTTCTGCCCCCTAGCCCCCTTACAGCCTCTGCCACGGACCCCCACAGACACCTGGGCATGAGCAGTGCAGACATGCAAACAGCTCCCCTCGCCCCCACTCCAGTTGCTCCAAGGTTGTCAAGAGTCTTTTTTTCATGCTGTAGGGGAGGGAGTTGAGACAGTCCAATGTCCTGGGGAGCAAGACCTGCAAACAGTCCATCTACAATGTAACATTTGGGTCTCAGGCCGCCCAATCCCTAGTGCGCTGTGCAGACCTTTGACTGGAAAAACACCCCATCTGAGCGTGAGATCTGGCTGGGCTACTGGCTCTTTCTGTGGACTAAGAGACAGACAGACAGAGTTTTCAGGTTCAAAACCTATACTTGCCAGAAGATGGTCATTCACTTCGGTAAAAAAAAAAAAAAAAAAGGCTTTTTATTTTTTTTTTCCCCTGCCTGGGTAACCTGTCTGCTGCCTGTTTCAAAGTGAAAAAAGGGAAAAAATCTTTTTTGGAGGGAAAAGGACCAAAATGCAGGCAGGTGGACTCCGTGGAGGGTGCATGGGGAGTTGCTCCTGCCCTGGCACTAGAGCCCCAGCTGCTGTTCCAGGTTGCTCTCTGATAACAGAGATCTCCGTGTGTCCTGTCATGACACTGTCATCAGGACTGACCCTCAGGATAATGAGGATTCAAAACGAGGCAGGTGATACTGCCTTCAAAAGCAAATCCAGGGAGGTTTGGCGGTATGTCAGAGGGTTAAGGGCTTGTGGCGCTCACGAATAGAGGGGACAGGTGGAGGGATTTGGGGTCTGGCCCCCAGACCGCCACCTGCAGGGGACTCGCTTTACAGGGGGTGAAGCAGGTCTTTAGGAGCTCTATCTTTCTCTCCCACCCTGTATTTCCTCTGCTCTCTCCTTTTATGTCTGTCAGATGCAAGGTCAGTAACAACAACAACAACAAAAACAATAACCACCACAGTGACCAAGCAACAAGGGCAGCGAAAGGGGAACAAATGGAGTGCAGGAGCTGTGGATTATTCCTGGCGTAGGCACTCAGCTGTGGCAATAACCCCTTGAGGCAATCAATCCATACATGAAGAAGTAATACAGGTAACAGAGACGTATATGTCCCTGTGTGTTTCCACTGAGTTAATGTAAATGCACTTTTATTTACTTCTTCATTTATTTATTACCTTGCCAAGAGAATTTCTTTTCATTGCTAAAAAAAGGGTCCCATCAAGGGTACCAGGTGGTGCCACACCCAGTTAAGCACTCATGTTACAATGCAGGAGGACTGGGCTTCAACACCCTGGTTCCCACCTGCCAGGGGAAATCTTTACAAGTGGTGCGGAAGTGCTGCAGTTGTCTCTCTCTCTGTCTCAAACTCTCTCTACCTCCCTTCCCTCTCAATTCCTGTCTATTTATTCCAGTGAATAATCAAGAAAATAGAAAGTAAAAAAAGAAAAAGGAAAAGGAAATATTCCACGACTTCAAATGGGCTACTCAGGACAATGCTATCCTTGTTAAGATCCGCACAGCATTCCATATGCAGAAAGGCAAAGACGCCATGTATTTTTTAACCCAGTTTTTATATTTATCTATTTATTTAGGTGCTTATTCATTTTTGTTATTGATGAATTAATGTTTTACATTTGACATTGACTAAGGATCTGACACCAGCGGTCTCCAGTACCCCTAGATGGTACTCTGCCTCTACAAAACCGATCCATTGACCTGTCCATCCATCCATCCATCCATCCACCCATACATCTATCCATCCATTCATCCATCCATCCATCCATCCATTCATCCATCCATCCATCCATCCACCAGTCAACCAAGCTAAGTACAAAAGGAGATCTCTCCTTAAGGGTGAGGAGAAACAACGATGCATAGTTAGGTTGCAAAGGCCCAGTTTGGCTGAATAGGGCAGAGGGGCTGAACCAGGGAATGTGTTGGGGCGTGTGGGTTTGGGTGGGGTGAGCCGGAGACCCTGTGAGCTGGGTCACATTAGGGGCAGGCAGGGGGTGGAAGGGGTTGCGAACAGCTGTCACTGGAGAACCATCACAAGTGCTGGAGCTGGTGAGCAGGGCACCTGGAAGAGAGGACAGACAAAGGAGAGAAGCAAAGTGCGGAGGAGAGGAGAGGGGAGAGGATGGTGAGGACAGGAGAGGACAGGAGAGGACAGGATTGGAGGGGACCTGAGAAACCTACCTGGACAAAGGCAGCATACAGACATCCAGGAAGGCAGGCAGGCAGGCATGCAGGCAGCTCTGGCCTGGGCTCCCTGGATCCCGGGAGCACCTCCACCTGTCTTCTCTTGGCTGCCAGCCCTGAGGTCCCTCGTCGGTCAGCACTGTCTTCCCATCCTTCCGTCCCTCTGTGCCAGGGCCCAGGCGTCTGGGCGCTGTTGCCTGACCTAGTGGCAGAGCAGTTGGGCTGCCCAGTGCCAGTGTGGCCAGCACAGATTGCCAGGGGCTAGGACATCACAGAGGGCTCCTGTGGTTGCTAGGCCACGGGGACCCCGCCCATCCAGTTGACCAGCAGCCATGACCCCCACGCTGAACTTGACCTGAGGGGTGGTGGCCAGCCACCAGAGCCAGAGCCCCAGGCCAAAGCAGGTGCTGGTCGGCCGGGCCAAGGGGCTATGGGCAGATTGGTGTGTGTCTGGGCATGGGGCTGGCATCTGACAGTCCAGGGCGGGGGACCAAGGTCCGCCAGGCCCCTGTCCCACCATGTGCACTGACACACAGTCTTGCTGACTGACTGACAGTCCCCGCCCCAGAGATACCCACACCAAGTCCCTGGG
This sequence comes from Erinaceus europaeus, assembly GCF_950295315.1. Taxonomy (NCBI): domain Eukaryota; kingdom Metazoa; phylum Chordata; class Mammalia; order Eulipotyphla; family Erinaceidae; genus Erinaceus; species Erinaceus europaeus. The sequence goes on along the minus strand of NW_026647125.1, from coordinate 1,741,103 downwards.
TGCCCTGAGCTGCCCCTGAGGGTTGGTGGGTGCCTGCCTGGACACATGCCTCCGTAATGGAGGCCTCCATTAATCCCGTTGCCTATTGACAGCTGCCCTCCTGCCCCTCCTCCTCCTCCTCCTCCGCCTCCTCCTCCTCCTCTTCTTCCTCCTTCTCTTCCTCCTCTTCCTCCTGCTCTTCCTCCTCCTCCTCCTCCACCCCCTCCTCCTCTTCCTCATCCTCAGAGGGACTCACTCAGGGCCCTTGGCCTAGGCAAGCCAGGGCTGCTGCTCTGGCTTCTGCAGCTTCTATCCAGTAGTTCGGGGGGGGGGTGTAGGAATCGGTTCCTGTCAGTCCCTGATTCCTGGGACCTTCCATGCCTCCAGCTGCCCCCACTCTCTAGTCCTGACCCCTCCTCAAGGATGCCCCCTTTCCCCTTACCCTCTGTCCCCCAGCTCCCAACTAACATCTACTCTGTTCCTCCCTGCGCTACTTTACTGCCACCCTGCTTCTGCCCTTCAGCCATGAGGGCCCAGGGACAGCCCAGCTGCCATCTCACCATCCAGCAGGGGGACCTGCCCTAACCCCCTGCACCACACCCACACACACACAGCCCTGCACACACTCCTGGGCTCCCCTGCCTGCAGCCTGCCTCTCAAACAGTCTCCTTCTGCCCCCTAGCCCCCTTACAGCCTCTGCCACGGACCCCCACAGACACCTGGGCATGAGCAGTGCAGACATGCAAACAGCTCCCCTCGCCCCCACTCCAGTTGCTCCAAGGTTGTCAAGAGTCTTTTTTTCATGCTGTAGGGGAGGGAGTTGAGACAGTCCAATGTCCTGGGGAGCAAGACCTGCAAACAGTCCATCTACAATGTAACATTTGGGTCTCAGGCCGCCCAATCCCTAGTGCGCTGTGCAGACCTTTGACTGGAAAAACACCCCATCTGAGCGTGAGATCTGGCTGGGCTACTGGCTCTTTCTGTGGACTAAGAGACAGACAGACAGAGTTTTCAGGTTCAAAACCTATACTTGCCAGAAGATGGTCATTCACTTCGGTAAAAAAAAAAAAAAAAAAGGCTTTTTATTTTTTTTTTCCCCTGCCTGGGTAACCTGTCTGCTGCCTGTTTCAAAGTGAAAAAAGGGAAAAAATCTTTTTTGGAGGGAAAAGGACCAAAATGCAGGCAGGTGGACTCCGTGGAGGGTGCATGGGGAGTTGCTCCTGCCCTGGCACTAGAGCCCCAGCTGCTGTTCCAGGTTGCTCTCTGATAACAGAGATCTCCGTGTGTCCTGTCATGACACTGTCATCAGGACTGACCCTCAGGATAATGAGGATTCAAAACGAGGCAGGTGATACTGCCTTCAAAAGCAAATCCAGGGAGGTTTGGCGGTATGTCAGAGGGTTAAGGGCTTGTGGCGCTCACGAATAGAGGGGACAGGTGGAGGGATTTGGGGTCTGGCCCCCAGACCGCCACCTGCAGGGGACTCGCTTTACAGGGGGTGAAGCAGGTCTTTAGGAGCTCTATCTTTCTCTCCCACCCTGTATTTCCTCTGCTCTCTCCTTTTATGTCTGTCAGATGCAAGGTCAGTAACAACAACAACAACAACAAAAACAATAACCACCACAGTGACCAAGCAACAAGGGCAGCGAAAGGGGAACAAATGGAGTGCAGGAGCTGTGGATTATTCCTGGCGTAGGCACTCAGCTGTGGCAATAACCCCTTGAGGCAATCAATCCATACATGAAGAAGTAATACAGGTAACAGAGACGTATATGTCCCTGTGTGTTTCCACTGAGTTAATGTAAATGCACTTTTATTTACTTCTTCATTTATTTATTACCTTGCCAAGAGAATTTCTTTTCATTGCTAAAAAAAGGGTCCCATCAAGGGTACCAGGTGGTGCCACACCCAGTTAAGCACTCATGTTACAATGCAGGAGGACTGGGCTTCAACACCCTGGTTCCCACCTGCCAGGGGAAATCTTTACAAGTGGTGCGGAAGTGCTGCAGTTGTCTCTCTCTCTGTCTCAAACTCTCTCTACCTCCCTTCCCTCTCAATTCCTGTCTATTTATTCCAGTGAATAATCAAGAAAATAGAAAGTAAAAAAAGAAAAAGGAAAAGGAAATATTCCACGACTTCAAATGGGCTACTCAGGACAATGCTATCCTTGTTAAGATCCGCACAGCATTCCATATGCAGAAAGGCAAAGACGCCATGTATTTTTTAACCCAGTTTTTATATTTATCTATTTATTTAGGTGCTTATTCATTTTTGTTATTGATGAATTAATGTTTTACATTTGACATTGACTAAGGATCTGACACCAGCGGTCTCCAGTACCCCTAGATGGTACTCTGCCTCTACAAAACCGATCCATTGACCTGTCCATCCATCCATCCATCCATCCACCCATACATCTATCCATCCATTCATCCATCCATTCATCCATCCATCCATCCATCCATTCATCCATCCATCCATCCATCCACCAGTCAACCAAGCTAAGTACAAAAGGAGATCTCTCCTTAAGGGTGAGGAGAAACAACGATGCATAGTTAGGATGCAAAGGCCCAGTTTGGCTGAATAGGGCAGAGGGGCTGAACCAGGGAATGTGTTGGGGCGTGTGGGTTTGGGTGGGGTGAGCCGGAGACCCTGTGAGCTGGGTCACATTAGGGGCAGGCAGGGGGTGGAAGGGGTTGCGAACAGCTGTCACTGGAGAACCATCACAAGTGCTGGAGCTGGTGAGCAGGGCACCTGGAAGAGAGGACAGACAAAGGAGAGAAGCAAAGTGCGGAGGAGAGGAGAGGGGAGAGGATGGTGAGGACAGGAGAGGACAGGAGAGGACAGGATTGGAGGGGACCTGAGAAACCTACCTGGACAAAGGCAGCATACAGACATCCAGGAAGGCAGGCAGGCAGGCATGCAGGCAGCTCTGGCCTGGGCTCCCTGGATCCCGGGAGCACCTCCACCTGTCTTCTCTTGGCTGCCAGCCCTGAGGTCCCTCGTCGGTCAGCACTGTCTTCCCATCCTTCCGTCCCTCTGTGCCAGGGCCCAGGCGTCTGGGCGCTGTTGCCTGACCTAGTGGCAGAGCAGTTGGGCTGCCCAGTGCCAGTGTGGCCAGCACAGATTGCCAGGGGCTAGGACATCACAGAGGGCTCCTGTGGTTGCTAGGCCACGGGGACCCCGCCCATCCAGTTGACCAGCAGCCATGACCCCCACGCTGAACTTGACCTGAGGGGTGGTGGCCAGCCACCAGAGCCAGAGCCCCAGGCCAAAGCAGGTGCTGGTCGGCCGGGCCAAGGGGCTATGGGCAGATTGGTGTGTGTCTGGGCATGGGGCTGGCATCTGACAGTCCAGGGCGGGGGACCAAGGTCCGCCAGGCCCCTGTCCCACCATGTGCACTGACACACAGTCTTGCTGACTGACTGACAGTCCCCGCCCCAGAGATACCCACACCAAGTCCCTGGGTGCCCTGAGCTGCCCCTGAGGGTTGGTGGGTGCCTGCCTGGACACATGCCTCCGTAATGGAGGCCTCCATTAATCCCGTTGCCTATTGACAGCTGCCCTCCTGCCCCTCCTCCTCCTCCTCCTCCGCCTCCTCCTCCTCCTCTTCTTCCTCCTTCTCTTCCTCCTCTTCCTCCTGCTCTTCCTCCTCCTCCTCCTCCACCCCCTCCTCCTCTTCCTCATCCTCAGAGGGACTCACTCAGGGCCCTTGGCCTAGGCAAGCCAGGGCTGCTGCTCTGGCTTCTGCAGCTTCTATCCAGTAGTTCGGGGGGGGGGGTGTAGGAATCGGTTCCTGTCAGTCCCTGATTCCTGGGACCTTCCATGCCTCCAGCTGCCCCCACTCTCTAGTCCTGACCCCTCCTCAAGGATGCCCCCTTTCCCCTTACCCTCTGTCCCCCAGCTCCCAACTAACATCTACTCTGTTCCTCCCTGCGCTACTTTACTGCCACCCTGCTTCTGCCCTTCAGCCATGAGGGCCCAGGGACAGCCCAGCTGCCATCTCACCATCCAGCAGGGGGACCTGCCCTAACCCCCTGCACCACACCCACACACACACAGCCCTGCACACACTCCTGGGCTCCCCTGCCTGCAGCCTGCCTCTCAAACAGTCTCCTTCTGCCCCCTAGCCCCCTTACAGCCTCTGCCACGGACCCCCACAGACACCTGGGCATGAGCAGTGCAGACATGCAAACAGCTCCCCTCGCCCCCACTCCAGTTGCTCCAAGGTTGTCAAGAGTCTTTTTTTCATGCTGTAGGGGAGGGAGTTGAGACAGTCCAATGTCCTGGGGAGCAAGACCTGCAAACAGTCCATCTACAATGTAACATTTGGGTCTCAGGCCGCCCAATCCCTAGTGCGCTGTGCAGACCTTTGACTGGAAAAACACCCCATCTGAGCGTGAGATCTGGCTGGGCTACTGGCTCTTTCTGTGGACTAAGAGACAGACAGACAGAGTTTTCAGGTTCAAAACCTATACTTGCCAGAAGATGGTCATTCACTTCGGTAAAAAAAAAAAAAAAAAGGCTTTTTATTTTTTTTTTCCCCTGCCTGGGTAACCTGTCTGCTGCCTGTTTCAAAGTGAAAAAAGGGAAAAAATCTTTTTTGGAGGGAAAAGGACCAAAATGCAGGCAGGTGGACTCCGTGGAGGGTGCATGGGGAGTTGCTCCTGCCCTGGCACTAGAGCCCCAGCTGCTGTTCCAGGTTGCTCTCTGATAACAGAGATCTCCGTGTGTCCTGTCATGACACTGTCATCAGGACTGACCCTCAGGATAATGAGGATTCAAAACGAGGCAGGTGATACTGCCTTCAAAAGCAAATCCAGGGAGGTTTGGCGGTATGTCAGAGGGTTAAGGGCTTGTGGCGCTCACGAATAGAGGGGACAGGTGGAGGGATTTGGGGTCTGGCCCCCAGACCGCCACCTGCAGGGGACTCGCTTTACAGGGGGTGAAGCAGGTCTTTAGGAGCTCTATCTTTCTCTCCCACCCTGTATTTCCTCTGCTCTCTCCTTTTATGTCTGTCAGATGCAAGGTCAGTAACAACAACAACAACAACAAAAACAATAACCACCACAGTGACCAAGCAACAAGGGCAGCGAAAGGGGAACAAATGGAGTGCAGGAGCTGTGGATTATTCCTGGCGTAGGCACTCAGCTGTGGCAATAACCCCTTGAGGCAATCAATCCATACATGAAGAAGTAATACAGGTAACAGAGACGTATATGTCCCTGTGTGTTTCCACTGAGTTAATGTAAATGCACTTTTATTTACTTCTTCATTTATTTATTACCTTGCCAAGAGAATTTCTTTTCATTGCTAAAAAAAGGGTCCCATCAAGGGTACCAGGTGGTGCCACACCCAGTTAAGCACTCATGTTACAATGCAGGAGGACTGGGCTTCAACACCCTGGTTCCCACCTGCCAGGGGAAATCTTTACAAGTGGTGCGGAAGTGCTGCAGTTGTCTCTCTCTCTGTCTCAAACTCTCTCTACCTCCCTTCCCTCTCAATTCCTGTCTATTTATTCCAGTGAATAATCAAGAAAATAGAAAGTAAAAAAAGAAAAAGGAAAAGGAAATATTCCACGACTTCAAATGGGCTACTCAGGACAATGCTATCCTTGTTAAGATCCGCACAGCATTCCATATGCAGAAAGGCAAAGACGCCATGTATTTTTTAACCCAGTTTTTATATTTATCTATTTATTTAGGTGCTTATTCATTTTTGTTATTGATGAATTAATGTTTTACATTTGACATTGACTAAGGATCTGACACCAGCGGTCTCCAGTACCCCTAGATGGTACTCTGCCTCTACAAAACCGATCCATTGACCTGTCCATCCATCCATCCATCCATCCACCCATACATCTATCCATCCATTCATCCATCCATTCATCCATCCATCCATCCATCCATTCATCCATCCATCCATCCATCCACCAGTCAACCAAGCTAAGTACAAAAGGAGATCTCTCCTTAAGGGTGAGGAGAAACAACGATGCATAGTTAGGTTGCAAAGGCCCAGTTTGGCTGAATAGGGCAGAGGGGCTGAACCAGGGAATGTGTTGGGGCGTGTGGGTTTGGGTGGGGTGAGCCGGAGACCCTGTGAGCTGGGTCACATTAGGGGCAGGCAGGGGGTGGAAGGGGTTGCGAACAGCTGTCACTGGAGAACCATCACAAGTGCTGGAGCTGGTGAGCAGGGCACCTGGAAGAGAGGACAGACAAAGGAGAGAAGCAAAGTGCGGAGGAGAGGAGAGGGGAGAGGATGGTGAGGACAGGAGAGGACAGGAGAGGACAGGATTGGAGGGGACCTGAGAAACCTACCTGGACAAAGGCAGCATACAGACATCCAGGAAGGCAGGCAGGCAGGCATGCAGGCAGCTCTGGCCTGGGCTCCCTGGATCCCGGGAGCACCTCCACCTGTCTTCTCTTGGCTGCCAGCCCTGAGGTCCCTCGTCGGTCAGCACTGTCTTCCCATCCTTCCGTCCCTCTGTGCCAGGGCCCAGGCGTCTGGGCGCTGTTGCCTGACCTAGTGGCAGAGCAGTTGGGCTGCCCAGTGCCAGTGTGGCCAGCACAGATTGCCAGGGGCTAGGACATCACAGAGGGCTCCTGTGGTTGCTAGGCCACGGGGACCCCGCCCATCCAGTTGACCAGCAGCCATGACCCCCACGCTGAACTTGACCTGAGGGGTGGTGGCCAGCCACCAGAGCCAGAGCCCCAGGCCAAAGCAGGTGCTGGTCGGCCGGGCCAAGGGGCTATGGGCAGATTGGTGTGTGTCTGGGCATGGGGCTGGCATCTGACAGTCCAGGGCGGGGGACCAAGGTCCGCCAGGCCCCTGTCCCACCATGTGCACTGACACACAGTCTTGCTGACTGACTGACAGTCCCCGCCCCAGAGATACCCACACCAAGTCCCTGGGTGCCCTGAGCTGCCCCTGAGGGTTGGTGGGTGCCTGCCTGGACACATGCCTCCGTAATGGAGGCCTCCATTAATCCCGTTGCCTATTGACAGCTGCCCTCCTGCCCCTCCTCCTCCTCCTCCTCCGCCTCCTCCTCCTCCTCTTCTTCCTCCTTCTCTTCCTCCTCTTCCTCCTGCTCTTCCTCCTCCTCCTCCTCCACCCCCTCCTCCTCTTCCTCATCCTCAGAGGGACTCACTCAGGGCCCTTGGCCTAGGCAAGCCAGGGCTGCTGCTCTGGCTTCTGCAGCTTCTATCCAGTAGTTCGGGGGGGGTGTAGGAATCGGTTCCTGTCAGTCCCTGATTCCTGGGACCTTCCATGCCTCCAGCTGCCCCCACTCTCTAGTCCTGACCCCTCCTCAAGGATGCCCCCTTTCCCCTTACCCTCTGTCCCCCAGCTCCCAACTAACATCTACTCTGTTCCTCCCTGCGCTACTTTACTGCCACCCTGCTTCTGCCCTTCAGCCATGAGGGCCCAGGGACAGCCCAGCTGCCATCTCACCATCCAGCAGGGGGACCTGCCCTAACCCCCTGCACCACACCCACACACACACAGCCCTGCACACACTCCTGGGCTCCCCTGCCTGCAGCCTGCCTCTCAAACAGTCTCCTTCTGCCCCCTAGCCCCCTTACAGCCTCTGCCACGGACCCCCACAGACACCTGGGCATGAGCAGTGCAGACATGCAAACAGCTCCCCTCGCCCCCACTCCAGTTGCTCCAAGGTTGTCAAGAGTCTTTTTTTCATGCTGTAGGGGAGGGAGTTGAGACAGTCCAATGTCCTGGGGAGCAAGACCTGCAAACAGTCCATCTACAATGTAACATTTGGGTCTCAGGCCGCCCAATCCCTAGTGCGCTGTGCAGACCTTTGACTGGAAAAACACCCCATCTGAGCGTGAGATCTGGCTGGGCTAGTGGCTCTTTCTGTGGACTAAGAGACAGACAGACAGAGTTTTCAGGTTCAAAACCTATACTTGCCAGAAGATGGTCATTCACTTCGGTAAAAAAAAAAAAAAAGGCTTTTTATTTTTTTTTCCCCTGCCTGGGTAACCTGTCTGCTGCCTGTTTCAAAGTGAAAAAAGGGAAAAATCTTTTTTGGAGGGAAAAGGACCAAAATGCAGGCAGGTGGACTCCGTGGAGGGTGCATGGGGAGTTGCTCCTGCCCTGGCACTAGAGCCCCAGCTGCTGTTCCAGGTTGCTCTCTGATAACAGAGATCTCCGTGTGTCCTGTCATGACACTGTCATCAGGACTGACCCTCAGGATAATGAGGATTCAAAACGAGGCAGGTGATACTGCCTTCAAAAGCAAATCCAGGGAGGTTTGGCGGTATGTCAGAGGGTTAAGGGCTTGTGGCGCTCACGAATAGAGGGGACAGGTGGAGGGATTTGGGGTCTGGCCCCCAGACCGCCACCTGCAGGGGACTCGCTTTACAGGGGGTGAAGCAGGTCTTTAGGAGCTCTATCTTTCTCTCCCACCCTGTATTTCCTCTGCTCTCTCCTTTTATGTCTGTCAGATGCAAGGTCAGTAACAACAACAACAACAACAAAAACAATAACCACCACAGTGACCAAGCAACAAGGGCAGCGAAAGGGGAACAAATGGAGTGCAGGAGCTGTGGATTATTCCTGGCGTAGGCACTCAGCTGTGGCAATAACCCCTTGAGGCAATCAATCCATACATGAAGAAGTAATACAGGTAACAGAGACGTATATGTCCCTGTGTGTTTCCACTGAGTTAATGTAAATGCACTTTTATTTACTTCTTCATTTATTTATTACCTTGCCAAGAGAATTTCTTTTCATTGCTAAAAAAAGGGTCCCATCAAGGGTACCAGGTGGTGCCACACCCAGTTAAGCACTCATGTTACAATGCAGGAGGACTGGGCTTCAACACCCTGGTTCCCACCTGCCAGGGGAAATCTTTACAAGTGGTGCGGAAGTGCTGCAGTTGTCTCTCTCTCTGTCTCAAACTCTCTCTACCTCCCTTCCCTCTCAATTCCTGTCTATTTATTCCAGTGAATAATCAAGAAAATAGAAAGTAAAAAAAGAAAAAGGAAAAGGAAATATTCCACGACTTCAAATGGGCTACTCAGGACAATGCTATCCTTGTTAAGATCCGCACAGCATTCCATATGCAGAAAGGCAAAGACGCCATGTATTTTTTAACCCAGTTTTTATATTTATCTATTTATTTAGGTGCTTATTCATTTTTGTTATTGATGAATTAATGTTTTACATTTGACATTGACTAAGGATCTGACACCAGCGGTCTCCAGTACCCCTAGATGGTACTCTGCCTCTACAAAACCGATCCATTGACCTGTCCATCCATCCATCCATCCATCCACCCATACATCTATCCATCCATTCATCCATCCATTCATCCATCAATCCATCCATCCATCCATCCATCCATCCACCAGTCAACCAAGCTAAGTACAAAAGGAGATCTCTCCTTAATGGTGAGGAGAAACAACGATGCATAGTTAGGTTGCAAAGGCCCAGTTTGGCTGAATAGGGCAGAGGGGCTGAACCAGGGAATGTGTTGGGGCGTGTGGGTTTGGGTGGGGTGAGCCGGAGACCCTGTGAGCTGGGTCACATTAGGGGCAGGCAGGGGGTGGAAGGGGTTGCGAACAGCTGTCACTGGAGAACCATCACAAGTGCTGGAGCTGGTGAGCAGGGCACCTGGAAGAGAGGACAGACAAAGGAGAGAAGCAAAGTGCGGAGGAGAGGAGAGGGGAGAGGATGGTGAGGACAGGAGAGGACAGGAGAGGACAGGATTGGAGGGGACCTGAGAAACCTACCTGGACAAAGGCAGCATACAGACATCCAGGAAGGCAGGCAGGCAGGCATGCAGGCAGCTCTGGCCTGGGCTCCCTGGATCCCGGGAGCACCTCCACCTGTCTTCTCTTGGCTGCCAGCCCTGAGGTCCCTCGTCGGTCAGCACTGTCTTCCCATCCTTCCGTCCCTCTGTGCCAGGGCCCAGGCGTCTGGGCGCTGTTGCCTGACCTAGTGGCAGAGCAGTTGGGCTGCCCAGTGCCAGTGTGGCCAGCACAGATTGCCAGGGGCTAGGACATCACAGAGGGCTCCTGTGGTTGCTAGGCCACGGGGACCCCGCCCATCCAGTTGACCAGCAGCCATGACCCCCACGCTGAACTTGACCTGAGGGGTGGTGGCCAGCCACCAGAGCCAGAGCCCCAGGCCAAAGCAGGTGCTGGTCGGCCGGGCCAAGGGTCTATGGGCAGATTGGTGTGTGTCTGGGCATGGGGCTGGCATCTGACAGTCCAGGGCGGGGGACCAAGGTCCGCCAGGCCCCTGTCCCACCATGTGCACTGACACACAGTCTTGCTGACTGACTGACAGTCCCCGCCCCAGAGATACCCACACCAAGTCCCTGGGTGCCCTGAGCTGCCCCTGAGGGTTGGTGGGTGCCTGCCTGGACACATGCCTCCGTAATGGAGGCCTCCATTAATCCCGTTGCCTATTGACAGCTGCCCTCCTGCCCCTCCTCCTCCTCCTCCTCCGCCTCCTCCTCCTCCTCTTCTTCCTCCTTCTCTTCCTCCTCTTCCTCCTGCTCTTCCTCCTCCTCCTCCTCCACCCCCTCCTCCTCTTCCTCATCCTCAGAGGGACTCACTCAGGGCCCTTGGCCTAGGCAAGCCAGGGCTGCTGCTCTGGCTTCTGCAGCTTCTATCCAGTAGTTCGGGGGGGGGTGTAGGAATCGGTTCCTGTCAGTCCCTGATTCCTGGGACCTTCCATGCCTCCAGCTGCCCCCACTCTCTAGTCCTGACCCCTCCTCAAGGATGCCCCCTTTCCCCTTACCCTCTGTCCCCCAGCTCCCAACTAACATCTACTCTGTTCCTCCCTGCGCTACTTTACTGCCACCCTGCTTCTGCCCTTCAGCCATGAGGGCCCAGGGACAGCCCAGCTGCCATCTCACCATCCAGCAGGGGGACCTGCCCTAACCCCCTGCACCACACCCACACACACACAGCCCTGCACACACTCCTGGGCTCCCCTGCCTGCAGCCTGCCTCTCAAACAGTCTCCTTCTGCCCCCTAGCCCCCTTACAGCCTCTGCCACGGACCCCCACAGACACCTGGGCATGAGCAGTGCAGACATGCAAACAGCTCCCCTCGCCCCCACTCCAGTTGCTCCAAGGTTGTCAAGAGTCTTTTTTTCATGCTGTAGGGGAGGGAGTTGAGACAGTCCAATGTCCTGGGGAGCAAGACCTGCAAACAGTCCATCTACAATGTAACATTTGGGTCTCAGGCCGCCCAATCCCTAGTGCGCTGTGCAGACCTTTGACTGGAAAAACACCCCATCTGAGCGTGAGATCTGGCTGGGCTAGTGGCTCTTTCTGTGGACTAAGAGACAGACAGACAGAGTTTTCAGGTTCAAAACCTATACTTGCCAGAAGATGGTCATTCACTTCGGTAAAAAAAAAAAAAAAGGCTTTTTATTTTTTTTTCCCCTGCCTGGGTAACCTGTCTGCTGCCTGTTTCAAAGTGAAAAAAGGGAAAAATCTTTTTTGGAGGGAAAAGGACCAAAATGCAGGCAGGTGGACTCCGTGGAGGGTGCATGGGGAGTTGCTCCTGCCCTGGCACTAGAGCCCCAGCTGCTGTTCCAGGTTGCTCTCTGATAACAGAGATCTCCGTGTGTCCTGTCATGACACTGTCATCAGGACTGACCCTCAGGATAATGAGGATTCAAAACGAGGCAGGTGATACTGCCTTCAAAAGCAAATCCAGGGAGGTTTGGCGGTATGTCAGAGGGTTAAGGGCTTGTGGCGCTCACGAATAGAGGGGACAGGTGGAGGGATTTGGGGTCTGGCCCCCAGACCGCCACCTGCAGGGGACTCGCTTTACAGGGGGTGAAGCAGGTCTTTAGGAGCTCTATCTTTCTCTCCCACCCTGTATTTCCTCTGCTCTCTCCTTTTATGTCTGTCAGATGCAAGGTCAGTAACAACAACAACAACAAAAACAATAACCACCACAGTGACCAAGCAACAAGGGCAGCGAAAGGGGAACAAATGGAGTGCAGGAGCTGTGGATTATTCCTGGCGTAGGCACTCAGCTGTGGCAATAACCCCTTGAGGCAATCAATCCATACATGAAGAAGTAATACAGGTAACAGAGACGTATATGTCCCTGTGTGTTTCCACTGAGTTAATGTAAATGCACTTTTATTTACTTCTTCATTTATTTATTACCTTGCCAAGAGAATTTCTTTTCATTGCTAAAAAAAGGGTCCCATCAAGGGTACCAGGTGGTGCCACACCCAGTTAAGCACTCATGTTACAATGCAGGAGGACTGGGCTTCAACACCCTGGTTCCCACCTGCCAGGGGAAATCTTTACAAGTGGTGCGGAAGTGCTGCAGTTGTCTCTCTCTCTGTCTCAAACTCTCTCTACCTCCCTTCCCTCTCAATTCCTGTCTATTTATTCCAGTGAATAATCAAGAAAATAGAAAGTAAAAAAAGAAAAAGGAAAAGGAAATATTCCACGACTTCAAATGGGCTACTCAGGACAATGCTATCCTTGTTAAGATCCGCACAGCATTCCATATGCAGAAAGGCAAAGACGCCATGTATTTTTTAACCCAGTTTTTATATTTATCTATTTATTTAGGTGCTTATTCATTTTTGTTATTGATGAATTAATGTTTTACATTTGACATTGACTAAGGATCTGACACCAGCGGTCTCCAGTACCCCTAGATGGTACTCTGCCTCTACAAAACCGATCCATTGACCTGTCCATCCATCCATCCATCCATCCACCCATACATCTATCCATCCATTCATCCATCCATTCATCCATCAATCCATCCATCCATCCATCCATCCATCCACCAGTCAACCAAGCTAAGTACAAAAGGAGATCTCTCCTTAATGGTGAGGAGAAACAACGATGCATAGTTAGGTTGCAAAGGCCCAGTTTGGCTGAATAGGGCAGAGGGGCTGAACCAGGGAATGTGTTGGGGCGTGTGGGTTTGGGTGGGGTGAGCCGGAGACCCTGTGAGCTGGGTCACATTAGGGGCAGGCAGGGGGTGGAAGGGGTTGCGAACAGCTGTCACTGGAGAACCATCACAAGTGCTGGAGCTGGTGAGCAGGGCACCTGGAAGAGAGGACAGACAAAGGAGAGAAGCAAAGTGCGGAGGAGAGGAGAGGGGAGAGGATGGTGAGGACAGGAGAGGACAGGAGAGGACAGGATTGGAGGGGACCTGAGAAACCTACCTGGACAAAGGCAGCATACAGACATCCAGGAAGGCAGGCAGGCAGGCATGCAGGCAGCTCTGGCCTGGGCTCCCTGGATCCCGGGAGCACCTCCACCTGTCTTCTCTTGGCTGCCAGCCCTGAGGTCCCTCGTCGGTCAGCACTGTCTTCCCATCCTTCCGTCCCTCTGTGCCAGGGCCCAGGCGTCTGGGCGCTGTTGCCTGACCTAGTGGCAGAGCAGTTGGGCTGCCCAGTGCCAGTGTGGCCAGCACAGATTGCCAGGAGCTAGGACATCACAGAGGGCTCCTGTGGTTGCTAGGCCACGGGGACCCCGCCCATCCAGTTGACCAGCAGCCATGACCCCCACGCTGAACTTGACCTGAGGGGTGGTGGCCAGCCACCAGAGCCAGAGCCCCAGGCCAAAGCAGGTGCTGGTCGGCCGGGCCAAGGGGCTATGGGCAGATTGGTGTGTGTCTGGGCATGGGGCTGGCATCTGACAGTCCAGGGCGGGGGACCAAGGTCCGCCAGGCCCCTGTCCCACCATGTGCACTGACACACAGTCTTGCTGACTGACTGACAGTCCCCGCCCCAGAGATACCCACACCAAGTCCCTGGGTGCCCTGAGCTGCCCCTGAGGGTTGGTGGGTGCCTGCCTGGACACATGCCTCCGTAATGGAGGCCTCCATTAATCCCGTTGCCTATTGACAGCTGCCCTCCTGCCCCTCCTCCTCCTCCTCCTCCGCCTCCTCCTCCTCCTCTTCTTCCTCCTTCTCTTCCTCCTCTTCCTCCTGCTCTTCCTCCTCCTCCTCCTCCACCCCCTCCTCCTCTTCCTCATCCTCAGAGGGACTCACTCAGGGCCCTTGGCCTAGGCAAGCCAGGGCTGCTGCTCTGGCTTCTGCAGCTTCTATCCAGTAGTTCGGGGGGAGGGGTGTAGGAATCGGTTCCTGTCAGTCCCTGATTCCTGGGACCTTCCATGCCTCCAGCTGCCCCCACTCTCTAGTCCTGACCCCTCCTCAAGGATGCCCCCTTTCCCCTTACCCTCTGTCCCCCAGCTCCCAACTAACATCTACTCTGTTCCTCCCTGCGCTACTTTACTGCCACCCTGCTTCTGCCCTTCAGCCATGAGGGCCCAGGGACAGCCCAGCTGCCATCTCACCATCCAGCAGGGGGACCTGCCCTAACCCCCTGCACCACACCCACACACACACAGCCCTGCACACACTCCTGGGCTCCCCTGCCTGCAGCCTGCCTCTCAAACAGTCTCCTTCTGCCCCCTAGCCCCCTTACAGCCTCTGCCACGGACCCACACAGACACCTGGGCATGAGCAGTGCAGACATGCAAACAGCTCCCCTCGCCCCCACTCCAGTTGCTCCAAGGTTGTCAAGAGTCTTTTTTTCATGCTGTAGGGGAGGGAGTTGAGACAGTCCAATGTCCTGGGGAGCAAGACCTGCAAACAGTCCATCTACAATGTAACATTTGGGTCTCAGGCCGCCCAATCCCTAGTGCGCTGTGCAGACCTTTGACTGGAAAAACACCCCATCTGAGCGTGAGATCTGGCTGGGCTAGTGGCTCTTTCTGTGGACTAAGAGACAGACAGACAGAGTTTTCAGGTTCAAAACCTATACTTGCCAGAAGATGGTCATTCACTTCGGTAAAAAAAAAAAAAAAAAGGCTTTTTATTTTTTTTTTCCCCTGCCTGGGTAACCTGTCTGCTGCCTGTTTCAAAGTGAAAAAAGGGAAAAAATCTTTTTTGGAGGGAAAAGGACCAAAATGCAGGCAGGTGGACTCCGTGGAGGGTGCATGGGGAGTTGCTCCTGCCCTGGCACTAGAGCCCCAGCTGCTGTTCCAGGTTGCTCTCTGATAACAGAGATCTCCGTGTGTCCTGTCATGACACTGTCATCAGGACTGACCCTCAGGATAATGAGGATTCAAAACGAGGCAGGTGATACTGCCTTCAAAAGCAAATCCAGGGAGGTTTGGCGGTATGTCAGAGGGTTAAGGGCTTGTGGCGCTCACGAATAGAGGGGACAGGTGGAGGGATTTGGGGTCTGGCCCCCAGACCGCCACCTGCAGGGGACTCGCTTTACAGGGGGTGAAGCAGGTCTTTAGGAGCTCTATCTTTCTCTCCCACCCTGTATTTCCTCTGCTCTCTCCTTTTATGTCTGTCAGATGCAAGGTCAGTAACAACAACAACAACAAAAACAATAACCACCACAGTGACCAAGCAACAAGGGCAGCGAAAGGGGAACAAATGGAGTGCAGGAGCTGTGGATTATTCCTGGCGTAGGCACTCAGCTGTGGCAATAACCCCTTGAGGCAATCAATCCATACATGAAGAAGTAATACAGGTAACAGAGACGTATATGTCCCTGTGTGTTTCCACTGAGTTAATGTAAATGCACTTTTATTTACTTCTTCATTTATTTATTATCTTGCCAAGAGAATTTCTTTTCATTGCTAAAAAAAGGGTCCCATCAAGGGTACCAGGTGGTGCCACACCCAGTTAAGCACTCATGTTACAATGCAGGAGGACTGGGCTTCAACACCCTGGTTCCCACCTGCCAGGGGAAATCTTTACAAGTGGTGCGGAAGTGCTGCAGTTGTCTCTCTCTCTGTCTCAAACTCTCTCTACCTCCCTTCCCTCTCAATTCCTGTCTATTTATTCCAGTGAATAATCAAGAAAATAGAAAGTAAAAAAAGAAAAAGGAAAAGGAAATATTCCACGACTTCAAATGGGCTACTCAGGACAATGCTATCCTTGTTAAGATCCGCACAGCATTCCATATGCAGAAAGGCAAAGACGCCATGTATTTTTTAACCCAGTTTTTATATTTATCTATTTATTTAGGTGCTTATTCATTTTTGTTATTGATGAATTAATGTTTTACATTTGACATTGACTAAGGATCTGACACCAGCGGTCTCCAGTACCCCTAGATGGTACTCTGCCTCTACAAAACCGATCCATTGACCTGTCCATCCATCCATCCATCCATCCACCCATACATCTATCCATCCATTCATCCATCCATTCATCCATCCATCCATCCATCCATTCATCCATCCATCCTTCCATCCACCAGTCAACCAAGCTAAGTACAAAAGGAGATCTCTCCTTAAGGGTGAGGAGAAACAACGATGCATAGTTAGGTTGCAAAGGCCCAGTTTGGCTGAATAGGGCAGAGGGGCTGAACCAGGGAATGTGTTGGGGCGTGTGGGTTTGGGTGGGGTGAGCCGGAGACCCTGTGAGCTGGGTCACATTAGGGGCAGGCAGGGGGTGGAAGGGGTTGCGAACAGCTGTCACTGGAGAACCATCACAAGTGCTGGAGCTGGTGAGCAGGGCACCTGGAAGAGAGGACAGACAAAGGAGAGAAGCAAAGTGCGGAGGAGAGGAGAGGGGAGAGGATGGTGAGGACAGGAGAGGACAGGAGAGGACAGGATTGGAGGGGACCTGAGAAACCTACCTGGACAAAGGCAGCATACAGACATCCAGGAAGGCAGGCAGGCAGGCATGCAGGCAGCTCTGGCCTGGGCTCCCTGGATCCCGGGAGCACCTCCACCTGTCTTCTCTTGGCTGCCAGCCCTGAGGTCCCTCGTCGGTCAGCACTGTCTTCCCATCCTTCCGTCCCTCTGTGCCAGGGCCCAGGCGTCTGGGCGCTGTTGCCTGACCTAGTGGCAGAGCAGTTGGGCTGCCCAGTGCCAGTGTGGCCAGCACAGATTGCCAGGGGCTAGGACATCACAGAGGGCTCCTGTGGTTGCTAGGCCACGGGGACCCCGCCCATCCAGTTGACCAGCAGCCATGACCCCCACGCTGAACTTGACCTGAGGGGTGGTGGCCAGCCACCAGAGCCAGAGCCCCAGGCCAAAGCAGGTGCTGGTCGGCCGGGCCAAGGGGCTATGGGCAGATTGGTGTGTGTCTGGGCATGGGGCTGGCATCTGACAGTCCAGGGCGGGGGACCAAGGTCCGCCAGGCCCCTGTCCCACCATGTGCACTGACACACAGTCTTGCTGACTGACTGACAGTCCCCGCCCCAGAGATACCCACACCAAGTCCCTGGGTGCCCTGAGCTGCCCCTGAGGGTTGGTGGGTGCCTGCCTGGACACATGCCTCCTTAATGGAGGCCTCCATTAATCCCGTTGCCTATTGACAGCTGCCCTCCTGCCCCTCCTCCTCCTCCTCCTCCGCCTCCTCCTCCTCCTCTTCTTCCTCCTTCTCTTCCTCCTCTTCCTCCTGCTCTTCCTCCTCCTCCTCCTCCACCCCCTCCTCCTCTTCCTCATCCTCAGAGGGACTCACTCAGGGCCCTTGGCCTAGGCAAGCCAGGGCTGCTGCTCTGGCTTCTGCAGCTTCTATCCAGTAGTTCGGGGGGGGGGGTGTAGGAATCGGTTCCTGTCAGTCCCTGATTCCTGGGACCTTCCATGCCTCCAGCTGCCCCCACTCTCTAGTCCTGACCCCTCCTCAAGGATGCCCCCTTTCCCCTTACCCTCTGTCCCCCAGCTCCCAACTAACATCTACTCTGTTCCTCCCTGCGCTACTTTACTGCCACCCTGCTTCTGCCCTTCAGCCATGAGGGCCCAGGGACAGCCCAGCTGCCATCTCACCATCCAGCAGGGGGACCTGCCCTAACCCCCTGCACCACACCCACACACACACAGCCCTGCACACACTCCTGGGCTCCCCTGCCTGCAGCCTGCCTCTCAAACAGTCTCCTTCTGCCCCCTAGCCCCCTTACAGCCTCTGCCACGGACCCCCACAGACACCTGGGCATGAGCAGTGCAGACATGCAAACAGCTCCCCTCGCCCCCACTCCAGTTGCTCCAAGGTTGTCAAGAGTCTTTTTTTCATGCTGTAGGGGAGGGAGTTGAGACAGTCCAATGTCCTGGGGAGCAAGACCTGCAAACAGTCCATCTACAATGTAACATTTGGGTCTCAGGCCGCCCAATCCCTAGTGCGCTGTGCAGACCTTTGACTGGAAAAACACCCCATCTGAGCGTGAGATCTGGCTGGGCTAGTGGCTCTTTCTGTGGACTAAGAGACAGACAGACAGAGTTTTCAGGTTCAAAACCTATACTTGCCAGAAGATGGTCATTCACTTCGGTAAAAAAAAAAAAAAAAAAAAAAAAGGCTTTTTATTTTTTTTTCCCCTGCCTGGGTAACCTGTCTGCTGCCTGTTTCAAAGTGAAAAAAGGGAAAAATCTTTTTTGGAGGGAAAAGGACCAAAATGCAGGCAGGTGGACTCCGTGGAGGGTGCATGGGGAGTTGCTCCTGCCCTGGCACTAGAGCCCCAGCTGCTGTTCCAGGTTGCTCTCTGATAACAGAGATCTCCGTGTGTCCTGTCATGACACTGTCATCAGGACTGACCCTCAGGATAATGAGGATTCAAAACGAGGCAGGTGATACTGCCTTCAAAAGCAAATCCAGGGAGGTTTGGCGGTATGTCAGAGGGTTAAGGGCTTGTGGCGCTCACGAATAGAGGGGACAGGTGGAGGGATTTGGGGTCTGGCCCCCAGACCGCCACCTGCAGGGGACTCGCTTTACAGGGGGTGAAGCAGGTCTTTAGGAGCTCTATCTTTCTCTCCCACCCTGTATTTCCTCTGCTCTCTCCTTTTATGTCTGTCAGATGCAAGGTCAGTAACAACAACAACAACAAAAACAATAACCACCACAGTGACCAAGCAACAAGGGCAGCGAAAGGGGAACAAATGGAGTGCAGGAGCTGTGGATTATTCCTGGCGTAGGCACTCAGCTGTGGCAATAACCCCTTGAGGCAATCAATCCATACATGAAGAAGTAATACAGGTAACAGAGACGTATATGTCCCTGTGTGTTTCCACTGAGTTAATGTAAATGCACTTTTATTTACTTCTTCATTTATTTATTATCTTGCCAAGAGAATTTCTTTTCATTGCTAAAAAAAGGGTCCCATCAAGGGTACCAGGTGGTGCCACACCCAGTTAAGCACTCATGTTACAATGCAGGAGGACTGGGCTTCAACACCCTGGTTCCCACCTGCCAGGGGAAATCTTTACAAGTGGTGCGGAAGTGCTGCAGTTGTCTCTCTCTCTGTCTCAAACTCTCTCTACCTCCCTTCCCTCTCAATTCCTGTCTATTTATTCCAGTGAATAATCAAGAAAATAGAAAGTAAAAAAAGAAAAAGGAAAAGGAAATATTCCACGACTTCAAATGGGCTACTCAGGACAATGCTATCCTTGTTAAGATCCGCACAGCATTCCATATGCAGAAAGGCAAAGACGCCATGTATTTTTTAACCCAGTTTTTATATTTATCTATTTATTTAGGTGCTTATTCATTTTTGTTATTGATGAATTAATGTTTTACATTTGACATTGACTAAGGATCTGACACCAGCGGTCTCCAGTACCCCTAGATGGTACTCTGCCTCTACAAAACCGATCCATTGACCTGTCCATCCATCCATCCATCCATCCACCCATACATCTATCCATCCATTCATCCATCCATTCATCCATCCATCCATCCATCCATCCATCCATCCACCAGTCAACCAAGCTAAGTACAAAAGGAGATCTCTCCTTAAGGGTGAGGAGAAACAACGATGCATAGTTAGGTTGCAAAGGCCCAGTTTGGCTGAATAGGGCAGAGGGGCTGAACCAGGGAATGTGTTGGGGCGTGTGGGTTTGGGTGGGGTGAGCCGGAGACCCTGTGAGCTGGGTCACATTAGGGGCAGGCAGGGGGTGGAAGGGGTTGCGAACAGCTGTCACTGGAGAACCATCACAAGTGCTGGAGCTGGTGAGCAGGGCACCTGGAAGAGAGGACAGACAAAGGAGAGAAGCAAAGTGCGGAGGAGAGGAGAGGGGAGAGGATGGTGAGGACAGGAGAGGACAGGAGAGGACAGGATTGGAGGGGACCTGAGAAACCTACCTGGACAAAGGCAGCATACAGACATCCAGGAAGGCAGGCAGGCAGGCATGCAGGCAGCTCTGGCCTGGGCTCCCTGGATCCCGGGAGCACCTCCACCTGTCTTCTCTTGGCTGCCAGCCCTGAGGTCCCTCGTCGGTCAGCACTGTCTTCCCATCCTTCCGTCCCTCTGTGCCAGGGCCCAGGCGTCTGGGCGCTGTTGCCTGACCTAGTGGCAGAGCAGTTGGGCTGCCCAGTGCCAGTGTGGCCAGCACAGATTGCCAGGGGCTAGGACATCACAGAGGGCTCCTGTGGTTGCTAGGCCACGGGGACCCCGCCCATCCAGTTGACCAGCAGCCATGACCCCCACGCTGAACTTGACCTGAGGGGTGGTGGCCAGCCACCAGAGCCAGAGCCCCAGGCCAAAGCAGGTGCTGGTCGGCCGGGCCAAGGGGCTATGGGCAGATTGGTGTGTGTCTGGGCATGGGGCTGGCATCTGACAGTCCAGGGCGGGGGACCAAGGTCCGCCAGGCCCCTGTCCCACCATGTGCACTGACACACAGTCTTGCTGACTGACTGACAGTCCCCGCCCCAGAGATACCCACACCAAGTCCCTGGGTGCCCTGAGCTGCCCCTGAGGGTTGGTGGGTGCCTGCCTGGACACATGCCTCCTTAATGGAGGCCTCCATTAATCCCGTTGCCTATTGACAGCTGCCCTCCTGCCCCTCCTCCTCCTCCTCCTCCGCCTCCTCCTCCTCCTCTTCTTCCTCCTTCTCTTCCTCCTCTTCCTCCTGCTCTTCCTCCTCCTCCTCCTCCACCCCCTCCTCCTCTTCCTCATCCTCAGAGGGACTCACTCAGGGCCCTTGGCCTAGGCAAGCCAGGGCTGCTGCTCTGGCTTCTGCAGCTTCTATCCAGTAGTTCGGGGGGGGGGGGTGTAGGAATCGGTTCCTGTCAGTCCCTGATTCCTGGGACCTTCCATGCCTCCAGCTGCCCCCACTCTCTAGTCCTGACCCCTCCTCAAGGATGCCCCCTTTCCCCTTACCCTCTGTCCCCCAGCTCCCAACTAACATCTACTCTGTTCCTCCCTGCGCTACTTTACTGCCACCCTGCTTCTGCCCTTCAGCCATGAGGGCCCAGGGACAGCCCAGCTGCCATCTCACCATCCAGCAGGGGGACCTGCCCTAACCCCCTGCACCACACCCACACACACACAGCCCTGCACACACTCCTGGGCTCCCCTGCCTGCAGCCTGCCTCTCAAACAGTCTCCTTCTGCCCCCTAGCCCCCTTACAGCCTCTGCCACGGACCCCCACAGACACCTGGGCATGAGCAGTGCAGACATGCAAACAGCTCCCCTCGCCCCCACTCCAGTTGCTCCAAGGTTGTCAAGAGTCTTTTTTTCATGCTGTAGGGGAGGGAGTTGAGACAGTCCAATGTCCTGGGGAGCAAGACCTGCAAACAGTCCATCTACAATGTAACATTTGGGTCTCAGGCCGCCCAATCCCTAGTGCGCTGTGCAGACCTTTGACTGGAAAAACACCCCATCTGAGCGTGAGATCTGGCTGGGCTACTGGCTCTTTCTGTGGACTAAGAGACAGACAGACAGAGTTTTCAGGTTCAAAACCTATACTTGCCAGAAGATGGTCATTCACTTCGGTAAAAAAAAAAAAAAAAAAAAAAAAGGCTTTTTATTTTTTTTTCCCCTGCCTGGGTAACCTGTCTGCTGCCTGTTTCAAAGTGAAAAAAGGGAAAAATCTTTTTTGGAGGGAAAAGGACCAAAATGCAGGCAGGTGGACTCCGTGGAGGGTGCATGGGGAGTTGCTCCTGCCCTGGCACTAGAGCCCCAGCTGCTGTTCCAGGTTGCTCTCTGATAACAGAGATCTCCGTGTGTCCTGTCATGACACTGTCATCAGGACTGACCCTCAGGATAATGAGGATTCAAAACGAGGCAGGTGATACTGCCTTCAAAAGCAAATCCAGGGAGGTTTGGCGGTATGTCAGAGGGTTAAGGGCTTGTGGCGCTCACGAATAGAGGGGACAGGTGGAGGGATTTGGGGTCTGGCCCCCAGACCGCCACCTGCAGGGGACTCGCTTTACAGGGGGTGAAGCAGGTCTTTAGGAGCTCTATCTTTCTCTCCCACCCTGTATTTCCTCTGCTCTCTCCTTTTATGTCTGTCAGATGCAAGGTCAGTAACAACAACAACAACAAAAACAATAACCACCACAGTGACCAAGCAACAAGGGCAGCGAAAGGGGAACAAATGGAGTGCAGGAGCTGTGGATTATTCCTGGCGTAGGCACTCAGCTGTGGCAATAACCCCTTGAGGCAATCAATCCATACATGAAGAAGTAATACAGGTAACAGAGACGTATATGTCCCTGTGTGTTTCCACTGAGTTAATGTAAATGCACTTTTATTTACTTCTTCATTTATTTATTACCTTGCCAAGAGAATTTCTTTTCATTGCTAAAAAAAGGGTCCCATCAAGGGTACCAGGTGGTGCCACACCCAGTTAAGCACTCATGTTACAATGCAGGAGGACTGGGCTTCAACACCCTGGTTCCCACCTGCCAGGGGAAATCTTTACAAGTGGTGCGGAAGTGCTGCAGTTGTCTCTCTCTCTGTCTCAAACTCTCTCTACCTCCCTTCCCTCTCAATTCCTGTCTATTTATTCCAGTGAATAATCAAGAAAATAGAAAGTAAAAAAAGAAAAAGGAAAAGGAAATATTCCACGACTTCAAATGGGCTACTCAGGACAATGCTATCCTTGTTAAGATCCGCACAGCATTCCATATGCAGAAAGGCAAAGACGCCATGTATTTTTTAACCCAGTTTTTATATTTATCTATTTATTTAGGTGCTTATTCATTTTTGTTATTGATGAATTAATGTTTTACATTTGACATTGACTAAGGATCTGACACCAGCGGTCTCCAGTACCCCTAGATGGTACTCTGCCTCTACAAAACCGATCCATTGACCTGTCCATCCATCCATCCATCCATCCACCCATACATCTATCCATCCATTCATCCATCCATTCATCCATCCATCCATCCATCCATCCATCCATCCATCCATCCACCAGTCAACCAAGCTAAGTACAAAAGGAGATCTCTCCTTAATGGTGAGGAGAAACAACGATGCATAGTTAGGTTGCAAAGGCCCAGTTTGGCTGAATAGGGCAGAGGGGCTGAACCAGGGAATGTGTTGGGGCGTGTGGGTTTGGGTGGGGTGAGCCGGAGACCCTGAGAGCTGGGTCACATTAGGGGCAGGCAGGGGGTGGAAGGGGTTGCGAACAGCTGTCACTGGAGAACCATCACAAGTGCTGGAGCTGGTGAGCAGGGCACCTGGAAGAGAGGACAGACAAAGGAGAGAAGCAAAGTGCGGAGGAGAGGAGAGGGGAGAGGATGGTGAGGACAGGAGAGGACAGGAGAGGACAGGATTGGAGGGGACCTGAGAAACCTACCTGGACAAAGGCAGCATACAGACATCCAGGAAGGCAGGCAGGCAGGCATGCAGGCAGCTCTGGCCTGGGCTCCCTGGATCCCGGGAGCACCTCCACCTGTCTTCTCTTGGCTGCCAGCCCTGAGGTCCCTCGTCGGTCAGCACTGTCTTCCCATCCTTCCGTCCCTCTGTGCCAGGGCCCAGGCGTCTGGGCGCTGTTGCCTGACCTAGTGGCAGAGCAGTTGGGCTGCCCAGTGCCAGTGTGGCCAGCACAGATTGCCAGGGGCTAGGACATCACAGAGGGCTCCTGTGGTTGCTAGGCCACGGGGACCCCGCCCATCCAGTTGACCAGCAGCCATGACCCCCACGCTGAACTTGACCTGAGGGGTGGTGGCCAGCCACCAGAGCCAGAGCCCCAGGCCAAAGCAGGTGCTGGTCGGCCGGGCCAAGGGGCTATGGGCAGATTGGTGTGTGTCTGGGCATGGGGCTGGCATCTGACAGTCCAGGGCGGGGGACCAAGGTCCGCCAGGCCCCTGTCCCACCATGTGCACTGACACACAGTCTTGCTGACTGACTGACAGTCCCCGCCCCAGAGATACCCACACCAAGTCCCTGGGTGCCCTGAGCTGCCCCTGAGGGTTGGTGGGTGCCTGCCTGGACACATGCCTCCGTAATGGAGGCCTCCATTAATCCCGTTGCCTATTGACAGCTGCCCTCCTGCCCCTCCTCCTCCTCCTCCTCCGCCTCCTCCTCCTCCTCTTCTTCCTCCTTCTCTTCCTCCTCTTCCTCCTGCTCTTCCTCCTCCTCCTCCTCCACCCCCTCCTCCTCTTCCTCATCCTCAGAGGGACTCACTCAGGGCCCTTGGCCTAGGCAAGCCAGGGCTGCTGCTCTGGCTTCTGCAGCTTCTATCCAGTAGTTCGGGGGGAGGGGTGTAGGAATCGGTTCCTGTCAGTCCCTGATTCCTGGGACCTTCCATGCCTCCAGCTGCCCCCACTCTCTAGTCCTGACCCCTCCTCAAGGATGCCCCCTTTCCCCTTACCCTCTGTCCCCCAGCTCCCAACTAACATCTACTCTGTTCCTCCCTGCGCTACTTTACTGCCACCCTGCTTCTGCCCTTCAGCCATGAGGGCCCAGGGACAGCCCAGCTGCCATCTCACCATCCAGCAGGGGGACCTGCCCTAACCCCCTGCACCACACCCACACACACACAGCCCTGCACACACTCCTGGGCTCCCCTGCCTGCAGCCTGCCTCTCAAACAGTCTCCTTCTGCCCCCTAGCCCCCTTACAGCCTCTGCCACGGACCCCCACAGACACCTGGGCATGAGCAGTGCAGACATGCAAACAGCTCCCCTCGCCCCCACTCCAGTTGCTCCAAGGTTGTCAAGAGTCTTTTTTTCATGCTGTAGGGGAGGGAGTTGAGACAGTCCAACGTCCTGGGGAGCAAGACCTGCAAACAGTCCATCTACAATGTAACATTTGGGTCTCAGGCCGCCCAATCCCTAGTGCGCTGTGCAGACCTTTGACTGGAAAAACACCCCATCTGAGCGTGAGATCTGGCTGGGCTAGTGGCTCTTTCTGTGGACTAAGAGACAGACAGACAGAGTTTTCAGGTTCAAAACCTATACTTGCCAGAAGATGGTCATTCACTTCGGTAAAAAAAAAAAAAAAAAAAAAAAGGCTTTTTATTTTTTTTTCCCCTGCCTGGGTAACCTGTCTGCTGCCTGTTTCAAAGTGAAAAAAGGGAAAAATCTTTTTTGGAGGGAAAAGGACCAAAATGCAGGCAGGTGGACTCCGTGGAGGGTGCATGGGGAGTTGCTCCTGCCCTGGCACTAGAGCCCCAGCTGCTGTTCCAGGTTGCTCTCTGATAACAGAGATCTCCGTGTGTCCTGTCATGACACTGT
Source organism: Erinaceus europaeus (assembly GCF_950295315.1). Classification (NCBI taxonomy): domain Eukaryota; kingdom Metazoa; phylum Chordata; class Mammalia; order Eulipotyphla; family Erinaceidae; genus Erinaceus; species Erinaceus europaeus. The sequence continues at coordinate 1,715,734 of NW_026647125.1, read as the reverse complement.
CATCAGGACTGACCCTCAGGATAATGAGGATTCAAAACGAGGCAGGTGATACTGCCTTCAAAAGCAAATCCAGGGAGGTTTGGCGGTATGTCAGAGGGTTAAGGGCTTGTGGCGCTCACGAATAGAGGGGACAGGTGGAGGGATTTGGGGTCTGGCCCCCAGACCGCCACCTGCAGGGGACTCGCTTTACAGGGGGTGAAGCAGGTCTTTAGGAGCTCTATCTTTCTCTCCCACCCTGTATTTCCTCTGCTCTCTCCTTTTATGTCTGTCAGATGCAAGGTCAGTAACAACAACAACAACAAAAACAATAACCACCACAGTGACCAAGCAACAAGGGCAGCGAAAGGGGAACAAATGGAGTGCAGGAGCTGTGGATTATTCCTGGCGTAGGCACTCAGCTGTGGCAATAACCCCTTGAGGCAATCAATCCATACATGAAGAAGTAATACAGGTAACAGAGACGTATATGTCCCTGTGTGTTTCCACTGAGTTAATGTAAATGCACTTTTATTTACTTCTTCATTTATTTATTATCTTGCCAAGAGAATTTCTTTTCATTGCTAAAAAAAGGGTCCCATCAAGGGTACCAGGTGGTGCCACACCCAGTTAAGCACTCATGTTACAATGCAGGAGGACTGGGCTTCAACACCCTGGTTCCCACCTGCCAGGGGAAATCTTTACAAGTGGTGCGGAAGTGCTGCAGTTGTCTCTCTCTCTGTCTCAAACTCTCTCTACCTCCCTTCCCTCTCAATTCCTGTCTATTTATTCCAGTGAATAATCAAGAAAATAGAAAGTAAAAAAAGAAAAAGGAAAAGGAAATATTCCACGACTTCAAATGGGCTACTCAGGACAATGCTATCCTTGTTAAGATCCGCACAGCATTCCATATGCAGAAAGGCAAAGACGCCATGTATTTTTTAACCCAGTTTTTATATTTATCTATTTATTTAGGTGCTTATTCATTTTTGTTATTGATGAATTAATGTTTTACATTTGACATTGACTAAGGATCTGACACCAGCGGTCTCCAGTACCCCTAGATGGTACTCTGCCTCTACAAAACCGATCCATTGACCTGTCCATCCATCCATCCATCCATCCACCCATACATCTATCCATCCATTCATCCATCCATTCATCCATCCATCCATCCATCCATCCATCCATCCACCAGTCAACCAAGCTAAGTACAAAAGGAGATCTCTCCTTAAGGGTGAGGAGAAACAACGATGCATAGTTAGGTTGCAAAGGCCCAGTTTGGCTGAATAGGGCAGAGGGGCTGAACCAGGGAATGTGTTGGGGCGTGTGGGTTTGGGTGGGGTGAGCCGGAGACCCTGTGAGCTGGGTCACATTAGGGGCAGGCAGGGGGTGGAAGGGGTTGCGAACAGCTGTCACTGGAGAACCATCACAAGTGCTGGAGCTGGTGAGCAGGGCACCTGGAAGAGAGGACAGACAAAGGAGAGAAGCAAAGTGCGGAGGAGAGGAGAGGGGAGAGGATGGTGAGGACAGGAGAGGACAGGAGAGGACAGGATTGGAGGGGACCTGAGAAACCTACCTGGACAAAGGCAGCATACAGACATCCAGGAAGGCAGGCAGGCAGGCATGCAGGCAGCTCTGGCCTGGGCTCCCTGGATCCCGGGAGCACCTCCACCTGTCTTCTCTTGGCTGCCAGCCCTGAGGTCCCTCGTCGGTCAGCACTGTCTTCCCATCCTTCCGTCCCTCTGTGCCAGGGCCCAGGCGTCTGGGCGCTGTTGCCTGACCTAGTGGCAGAGCAGTTGGGCTGCCCAGTGCCAGTGTGGCCAGCACAGATTGCCAGGGGCTAGGACATCACAGAGGGCTCCTGTGGTTGCTAGGCCACGGGGACCCCGCCCATCCAGTTGACCAGCAGCCATGACCCCCACGCTGAACTTGACCTGAGGGGTGGTGGCCAGCCACCAGAGCCAGAGCCCCAGGCCAAAGCAGGTGCTGGTCGGCCGGGCCAAGGGGCTATGGGCAGATTGGTGTGTGTCTGGGCATGGGGCTGGCATCTGACAGTCCAGGGCGGGGGACCAAGGTCCGCCAGGCCCCTGTCCCACCATGTGCACTGACACACAGTCTTGCTGACTGACTGACAGTCCCCGCCCCAGAGATACCCACACCAAGTCCCTGGGTGCCCTGAGCTGCCCCTGAGGGTTGGTGGGTGCCTGCCTGGACACATGCCTCCTTAATGGAGGCCTCCATTAATCCCGTTGCCTATTGACAGCTGCCCTCCTGCCCCTCCTCCTCCTCCTCCTCCGCCTCCTCCTCCTCCTCTTCTTCCTCCTTCTCTTCCTCCTCTTCCTCCTGCTCTTCCTCCTCCTCCTCCTCCACCCCCTCCTCCTCTTCCTCATCCTCAGAGGGACTCACTCAGGGCCCTTGGCCTAGGCAAGCCAGGGCTGCTGCTCTGGCTTCTGCAGCTTCTATCCAGTAGTTCGGGGGGGGGGGGTGTAGGAATCGGTTCCTGTCAGTCCCTGATTCCTGGGACCTTCCATGCCTCCAGCTGCCCCCACTCTCTAGTCCTGACCCCTCCTCAAGGATGCCCCCTTTCCCCTTACCCTCTGTCCCCCAGCTCCCAACTAACATCTACTCTGTTCCTCCCTGCGCTACTTTACTGCCACCCTGCTTCTGCCCTTCAGCCATGAGGGCCCAGGGACAGCCCAGCTGCCATCTCACCATCCAGCAGGGGGACCTGCCCTAACCCCCTGCACCACACCCACACACACACAGCCCTGCACACACTCCTGGGCTCCCCTGCCTGCAGCCTGCCTCTCAAACAGTCTCCTTCTGCCCCCTAGCCCCCTTACAGCCTCTGCCACGGACCCCCACAGACACCTGGGCATGAGCAGTGCAGACATGCAAACAGCTCCCCTCGCCCCCACTCCAGTTGCTCCAAGGTTGTCAAGAGTCTTTTTTTCATGCTGTAGGGGAGGGAGTTGAGACAGTCCAATGTCCTGGGGAGCAAGACCTGCAAACAGTCCATCTACAATGTAACATTTGGGTCTCAGGCCGCCCAATCCCTAGTGCGCTGTGCAGACCTTTGACTGGAAAAACACCCCATCTGAGCGTGAGATCTGGCTGGGCTACTGGCTCTTTCTGTGGACTAAGAGACAGACAGACAGAGTTTTCAGGTTCAAAACCTATACTTGCCAGAAGATGGTCATTCACTTCGGTAAAAAAAAAAAAAAAAAAAAAAAAGGCTTTTTATTTTTTTTTCCCCTGCCTGGGTAACCTGTCTGCTGCCTGTTTCAAAGTGAAAAAAGGGAAAAATCTTTTTTGGAGGGAAAAGGACCAAAATGCAGGCAGGTGGACTCCGTGGAGGGTGCATGGGGAGTTGCTCCTGCCCTGGCACTAGAGCCCCAGCTGCTGTTCCAGGTTGCTCTCTGATAACAGAGATCTCCGTGTGTCCTGTCATGACACTGTCATCAGGACTGACCCTCAGGATAATGAGGATTCAAAACGAGGCAGGTGATACTGCCTTCAAAAGCAAATCCAGGGAGGTTTGGCGGTATGTCAGAGGGTTAAGGGCTTGTGGCGCTCACGAATAGAGGGGACAGGTGGAGGGATTTGGGGTCTGGCCCCCAGACCGCCACCTGCAGGGGACTCGCTTTACAGGGGGTGAAGCAGGTCTTTAGGAGCTCTATCTTTCTCTCCCACCCTGTATTTCCTCTGCTCTCTCCTTTTATGTCTGTCAGATGCAAGGTCAGTAACAACAACAACAACAAAAACAATAACCACCACAGTGACCAAGCAACAAGGGCAGCGAAAGGGGAACAAATGGAGTGCAGGAGCTGTGGATTATTCCTGGCGTAGGCACTCAGCTGTGGCAATAACCCCTTGAGGCAATCAATCCATACATGAAGAAGTAATACAGGTAACAGAGACGTATATGTCCCTGTGTGTTTCCACTGAGTTAATGTAAATGCACTTTTATTTACTTCTTCATTTATTTATTACCTTGCCAAGAGAATTTCTTTTCATTGCTAAAAAAAGGGTCCCATCAAGGGTACCAGGTGGTGCCACACCCAGTTAAGCACTCATGTTACAATGCAGGAGGACTGGGCTTCAACACCCTGGTTCCCACCTGCCAGGGGAAATCTTTACAAGTGGTGCGGAAGTGCTGCAGTTGTCTCTCTCTCTGTCTCAAACTCTCTCTACCTCCCTTCCCTCTCAATTCCTGTCTATTTATTCCAGTGAATAATCAAGAAAATAGAAAGTAAAAAAAGAAAAAGGAAAAGGAAATATTCCACGACTTCAAATGGGCTACTCAGGACAATGCTATCCTTGTTAAGATCCGCACAGCATTCCATATGCAGAAAGGCAAAGACGCCATGTATTTTTTAACCCAGTTTTTATATTTATCTATTTATTTAGGTGCTTATTCATTTTTGTTATTGATGAATTAATGTTTTACATTTGACATTGACTAAGGATCTGACACCAGCGGTCTCCAGTACCCCTAGATGGTACTCTGCCTCTACAAAACCGATCCATTGACCTGTCCATCCATCCATCCATCCATCCACCCATACATCTATCCATCCATTCATCCATCCATTCATCCATCCATCCATCCATCCATCCATCCATCCATCCATCCACCAGTCAACCAAGCTAAGTACAAAAGGAGATCTCTCCTTAATGGTGAGGAGAAACAACGATGCATAGTTAGGTTGCAAAGGCCCAGTTTGGCTGAATAGGGCAGAGGGGCTGAACCAGGGAATGTGTTGGGGCGTGTGGGTTTGGGTGGGGTGAGCCGGAGACCCTGAGAGCTGGGTCACATTAGGGGCAGGCAGGGGGTGGAAGGGGTTGCGAACAGCTGTCACTGGAGAACCATCACAAGTGCTGGAGCTGGTGAGCAGGGCACCTGGAAGAGAGGACAGACAAAGGAGAGAAGCAAAGTGCGGAGGAGAGGAGAGGGGAGAGGATGGTGAGGACAGGAGAGGACAGGAGAGGACAGGATTGGAGGGGACCTGAGAAACCTACCTGGACAAAGGCAGCATACAGACATCCAGGAAGGCAGGCAGGCAGGCATGCAGGCAGCTCTGGCCTGGGCTCCCTGGATCCCGGGAGCACCTCCACCTGTCTTCTCTTGGCTGCCAGCCCTGAGGTCCCTCGTCGGTCAGCACTGTCTTCCCATCCTTCCGTCCCTCTGTGCCAGGGCCCAGGCGTCTGGGCGCTGTTGCCTGACCTAGTGGCAGAGCAGTTGGGCTGCCCAGTGCCAGTGTGGCCAGCACAGATTGCCAGGGGCTAGGACATCACAGAGGGCTCCTGTGGTTGCTAGGCCACGGGGACCCCGCCCATCCAGTTGACCAGCAGCCATGACCCCCACGCTGAACTTGACCTGAGGGGTGGTGGCCAGCCACCAGAGCCAGAGCCCCAGGCCAAAGCAGGTGCTGGTCGGCCGGGCCAAGGGGCTATGGGCAGATTGGTGTGTGTCTGGGCATGGGGCTGGCATCTGACAGTCCAGGGCGGGGGACCAAGGTCCGCCAGGCCCCTGTCCCACCATGTGCACTGACACACAGTCTTGCTGACTGACTGACAGTCCCCGCCCCAGAGATACCCACACCAAGTCCCTGGGTGCCCTGAGCTGCCCCTGAGGGTTGGTGGGTGCCTGCCTGGACACATGCCTCCGTAATGGAGGCCTCCATTAATCCCGTTGCCTATTGACAGCTGCCCTCCTGCCCCTCCACCTCCTCCTCCTCCGCCTCCTCCTCCTCCTCTTCTTCCTCCTTCTCTTCCTCCTCTTCCTCCTGCTCTTCCTCCTCCTCCTCCTCCACCCCCTCCTCCTCTTCCTCATCCTCAGAGGGACTCACTCAGGGCCCTTGGCCTAGGCAAGCCAGGGCTGCTGCTCTGGCTTCTGCAGCTTCTATCCAGTAGTTCGGGGGGAGGGGTGTAGGAATCGGTTCCTGTCAGTCCCTGATTCCTGGGACCTTCCATGCCTCCAGCTGCCCCCACTCTCTAGTCCTGACCCCTCCTCAAGGATGCCCCCTTTCCCCTTACCCTCTGTCCCCCAGCTCCCAACTAACATCTACTCTGTTCCTCCCTGCGCTACTTTACTGCCACCCTGCTTCTGCCCTTCAGCCATGAGGGCCCAGGGACAGCCCAGCTGCCATCTCACCATCCAGCAGGGGGACCTGCCCTAACCCCCTGCACCACACCCACACACACACAGCCCTGCACACACTCCTGGGCTCCCCTGCCTGCAGCCTGCCTCTCAAACAGTCTCCTTCTGCCCCCTAGCCCCCTTACAGCCTCTGCCACGGACCCCCACAGACACCTGGGCATGAGCAGTGCAGACATGCAAACAGCTCCCCTCGCCCCCACTCCAGTTGCTCCAAGGTTGTCAAGAGTCTTTTTTTCATGCTGTAGGGGAGGGAGTTGAGACAGTCCAATGTCCTGGGGAGCAAGACCTGCAAACAGTCCATCTACAATGTAACATTTGGGTCTCAGGCCGCCCAATCCCTAGTGCGCTGTGCAGACCTTTGACTGGAAAAACACCCCATCTGAGCGTGAGATCTGGCTGGGCTAGTGGCTCTTTCTGTGGACTAAGAGACAGACAGACAGAGTTTTCAGGTTCAAAACCTATACTTGCCAGAAGATGGTCATTCACTTCGGTAAAAAAAAAAAAAAAAAAAAAAAAGGCTTTTTATTTTTTTTTCCCCTGCCTGGGTAACCTGTCTGCTGCCTGTTTCAAAGTGAAAAAAGGGAAAAATCTTTTTTGGAGGGAAAAGGACCAAAATGCAGGCAGGTGGACTCCGTGGAGGGTGCATGGGGAGTTGCTCCTGCCCTGGCACTAGAGCCCCAGCTGCTGTTCCAGGTTGCTCTCTGATAACAGAGATCTCCGTGTGTCCTGTCATGACACTGTCATCAGGACTGACCCTCAGGATAATGAGGATTCAAAACGAGGCAGGTGATACTGCCTTCAAAAGCAAATCCAGGGAGGTTTGGCGGTATGTCAGAGGGTTAAGGGCTTGTGGCGCTCACGAATAGAGGGGACAGGTGGAGGGATTTGGGGTCTGGCCCCCAGACCGCCACCTGCAGGGGACTCGCTTTACAGGGGGTGAAGCAGGTCTTTAGGAGCTCTATCTTTCTCTCCCACCCTGTATTTCCTCTGCTCTCTCCTTTTATGTCTGTCAGATGCAAGGTCAGTAACAACAACAACAACAAAAACAATAACCACCACAGTGACCAAGCAACAAGGGCAGCGAAAGGGGAACAAATGGAGTGCAGGAGCTGTGGATTATTCCTGGCGTAGGCACTCAGCTGTGGCAATAACCCCTTGAGGCAATCAATCCATACATGAAGAAGTAATACAGGTAACAGAGACGTATATGTCCCTGTGTGTTTCCACTGAGTTAATGTAAATGCACTTTTATTTACTTCTTCATTTATTTATTACCTTGCCAAGAGAATTTCTTTTCATTGCTAAAAAAAGGGTCCCATCAAGGGTACCAGGTGGTGCCACACCCAGTTAAGCACTCATGTTACAATGCAGGAGGACTGGGCTTCAACACCCTGGTTCCCACCTGCCAGGGGAAATCTTTACAAGTGGTGCGGAAGTGCTGCAGTTGTCTCTCTCTCTGTCTCAAACTCTCTCTACCTCCCTTCCCTCTCAATTCCTGTCTATTTATTCCAGTGAATAATCAAGAAAATAGAAAGTAAAAAAAGAAAAAGGAAAAGGAAATATTCCACGACTTCAAATGGGCTACTCAGGACAATGCTATCCTTGTTAAGATCCGCACAGCATTCCATATGCAGAAAGGCAAAGACGCCATGTATTTTTTAACCCAGTTTTTATATTTATCTATTTATTTAGGTGCTTATTCATTTTTGTTATTGATGAATTAATGTTTTACATTTGACATTGACTAAGGATCTGACACCAGCGGTCTCCAGTACCCCTAGATGGTACTCTGCCTCTACAAAACCGATCCATTGACCTGTCCATCCATCCATCCATCCATCCACCCATACATCTATCCATCCATTCATCCATCCATTCATCCATCCATCCATCCATCCATCCATCCATCCATCCATCCACCAGTCAACCAAGCTAAGTACAAAAGGAGATCTCTCCTTAATGGTGAGGAGAAACAACGATGCATAGTTAGGTTGCAAAGGCCCAGTTTGGCTGAATAGGGCAGAGGGGCTGAACCAGGGAATGTGTTGGGGCGTGTGGGTTTGGGTGGGGTGAGCCGGAGACCCTGAGAGCTGGGTCACATTAGGGGCAGGCAGGGGGTGGAAGGGGTTGCGAACAGCTGTCACTGGAGAACCATCACAAGTGCTGGAGCTGGTGAGCAGGGCACCTGGAAGAGAGGACAGACAAAGGAGAGAAGCAAAGTGCGGAGGAGAGGAGAGGGGAGAGGATGGTGAGGACAGGAGAGGACAGGAGAGGACAGGATTGGAGGGGACCTGAGAAACCTACCTGGACAAAGGCAGCATACAGACATCCAGGAAGGCAGGCAGGCAGGCATGCAGGCAGCTCTGGCCTGGGCTCCCTGGATCCCGGGAGCACCTCCACCTGTCTTCTCTTGGCTGCCAGCCCTGAGGTCCCTCGTCGGTCAGCACTGTCTTCCCATCCTTCCGTCCCTCTGTGCCAGGGCCCAGGCGTCTGGGCGCTGTTGCCTGACCTAGTGGCAGAGCAGTTGGGCTGCCCAGTGCCAGTGTGGCCAGCACAGATTGCCAGGGGCTAGGACATCACAGAGGGCTCCTGTGGTTGCTAGGCCACGGGGACCCCGCCCATCCAGTTGACCAGCAGCCATGACCCCCACGCTGAACTTGACCTGAGGGGTGGTGGCCAGCCACCAGAGCCAGAGCCCCAGGCCAAAGCAGGTGCTGGTCGGCCGGGCCAAGGGGCTATGGGCAGATTGGTGTGTGTCTGGGCATGGGGCTGGCATCTGACAGTCCAGGGCGGGGGACCAAGGTCCGCCAGGCCCCTGTCCCACCATGTGCACTGACACACAGTCTTGCTGACTGACTGACAGTCCCCGCCCCAGAGATACCCACACCAAGTCCCTGGGTGCCCTGAGCTGCCCCTGAGGGTTGGTGGGTGCCTGCCTGGACACATGCCTCCATAATGGAGGCCTCCATTAATCCCGTTGCCTATTGACAGCTGCCCTCCTGCCCCTCCTCCTCCTCCTCCTCCGCCTCCTCCTCCTCCTCTTCTTCCTCCTTCTCTTCCTCCTCTTCCTCCTGCTCTTCCTCCTCCTCCTCCTCCACCCCCTCCTCCTCTTCCTCATCCTCAGAGGGACTCACTCAGGGCCCTTGGCCTAGGCAAGCCAGGGCTGCTGCTCTGGCTTCTGCAGCTTCTATCCAGTAGTTCGGGGGGAGGGGTGTAGGAATCGGTTCCTGTCAGTCCCTGATTCCTGGGACCTTCCATGCCTCCAGCTGCCCCCACTCTCTAGTCCTGACCCCTCCTCAAGGATGCCCCCTTTCCCCTTACCCTCTGTCCCCCAGCTCCCAACTAACATCTACTCTGTTCCTCCCTGCGCTACTTTACTGCCACCCTGCTTCTGCCCTTCAGCCATGAGGGCCCAGGGACAGCCCAGCTGCCATCTCACCATCCAGCAGGGGGACCTGCCCTAACCCCCTGCACCACACCCACACACACACAGCCCTGCACACACTCCTGGGCTCCCCTGCCTGCAGCCTGCCTCTCAAACAGTCTCCTTCTGCCCCCTAGCCCCCTTACAGCCTCTGCCACGGACCCCCACAGACACCTGGGCATGAGCAGTGCAGACATGCAAACAGCTCCCCTCGCCCCCACTCCAGTTGCTCCAAGGTTGTCAAGAGTCTTTTTTTCATGCTGTAGGGGAGGGAGTTGAGACAGTCCAATGTCCTGGGGAGCAAGACCTGCAAACAGTCCATCTACAATGTAACATTTGGGTCTCAGGCCGCCCAATCCCTAGTGCGCTGTGCAGACCTTTGACTGGAAAAACACCCCATCTGAGCGTGAGATCTGGCTGGGCTACTGGCTCTTTCTGTGGACTAAGAGACAGACAGACAGAGTTTTCAGGTTCAAAACCTATACTTGCCAGAAGATGGTCATTCACTTCGGTAAAAAAAAAAAAAAAAAAAAAAAAGGCTTTTTATTTTTTTTTCCCCTGCCTGGGTAACCTGTCTGCTGCCTGTTTCAAAGTGAAAAAAGGGAAAAATCTTTTTTGGAGGGAAAAGGACCAAAATGCAGGCAGGTGGACTCCGTGGAGGGTGCATGGGGAGTTGCTCCTGCCCTGGCACTAGAGCCCCAGCTGCTGTTCCAGGTTGCTCTCTGATAACAGAGATCTCCGTGTGTCCTGTCATGACACTGTCATCAGGACTGACCCTCAGGATAATGAGGATTCAAAACGAGGCAGGTGATACTGCCTTCAAAAGCAAATCCAGGGAGGTTTGGCGGTATGTCAGAGGGTTAAGGGCTTGTGGCGCTCACGAATAGAGGGGACAGGTGGAGGGATTTGGGGTCTGGCCCCCAGACCGCCACCTGCAGGGGACTCGCTTTACAGGGGGTGAAGCAGGTCTTTAGGAGCTCTATCTTTCTCTCCCACCCTGTATTTCCTCTGCTCTCTCCTTTTATGTCTGTCAGATGCAAGGTCAGTAACAACAACAACAACAAAAACAATAACCACCACAGTGACCAAGCAACAAGGGCAGCGAAAGGGGAACAAATGGAGTGCAGGAGCTGTGGATTATTCCTGGCGTAGGCACTCAGCTGTGGCAATAACCCCTTGAGGCAATCAATCCATACATGAAGAAGTAATACAGGTAACAGAGACGTATATGTCCCTGTGTGTTTCCACTGAGTTAATGTAAATGCACTTTTATTTACTTCTTCATTTATTTATTACCTTGCCAAGAGAATTTCTTTTCATTGCTAAAAAAAGGGTCCCATCAAGGGTACCAGGTGGTGCCACACCCAGTTAAGCACTCATGTTACAATGCAGGAGGACTGGGCTTCAACACCCTGGTTCCCACCTGCCAGGGGAAATCTTTACAAGTGGTGCGGAAGTGCTGCAGTTGTCTCTCTCTCTGTCTCAAACTCTCTCTACCTCCCTTCCCTCTCAATTCCTGTCTATTTATTCCAGTGAATAATCAAGAAAATAGAAAGTAAAAAAAGAAAAAGGAAAAGGAAATATTCCACGACTTCAAATGGGCTACTCAGGACAATGCTATCCTTGTTAAGATCCGCACAGCATTCCATATGCAGAAAGGCAAAGACGCCATGTATTTTTTAACCCAGTTTTTATATTTATCTATTTATTTAGGTGCTTATTCATTTTTGTTATTGATGAATTAATGTTTTACATTTGACATTGACTAAGGATCTGACACCAGCGGTCTCCAGTACCCCTAGATGGTACTCTGCCTCTACAAAACCGATCCATTGACCTGTCCATCCATCCATCCATCCATCCACCCATACATCTATCCATCCATTCATCCATCCATTCATCCATCCATCCATCCATCCATCCATCCATCCATCCACCAGTCAACCAAGCTAAGTACAAAAGGAGATCTCTCCTTAATGGTGAGGAGAAACAACGATGCATAGTTAGGTTGCAAAGGCCCAGTTTGGCTGAATAGGGCAGAGGGGCTGAACCAGGGAATGTGTTGGGGCGTGTGGGTTTGGGTGGGGTGAGCCGGAGACCCTGAGAGCTGGGTCACATTAGGGGCAGGCAGGGGGTGGAAGGGGTTGCGAACAGCTGTCACTGGAGAACCATCACAAGTGCTGGAGCTGGTGAGCAGGGCACCTGGAAGAGAGGACAGACAAAGGAGAGAAGCAAAGTGCGGAGGAGAGGAGAGGGGAGAGGATGGTGAGGACAGGAGAGGACAGGAGAGGACAGGATTGGAGGGGACCTGAGAAACCTACCTGGACAAAGGCAGCATACAGACATCCAGGAAGGCAGGCAGGCAGGCATGCAGGCAGCTCTGGCCTGGGCTCCCTGGATCCCGGGAGCACCTCCACCTGTCTTCTCTTGGCTGCCAGCCCTGAGGTCCCTCGTCGGTCAGCACTGTCTTCCCATCCTTCCGTCCCTCTGTGCCAGGGCCCAGGCGTCTGGGCGCTGTTGCCTGACCTAGTGGCAGAGCAGTTGGGCTGCCCAGTGCCAGTGTGGCCAGCACAGATTGCCAGGGGCTAGGACATCACAGAGGGCTCCTGTGGTTGCTAGGCCACGGGGACCCCGCCCATCCAGTTGACCAGCAGCCATGACCCCCACGCTGAACTTGACCTGAGGGGTGGTGGCCAGCCACCAGAGCCAGAGCCCCAGGCCAAAGCAGGTGCTGGTCGGCCGGGCCAAGGGGCTATGGGCAGATTGGTGTGTGTCTGGGCATGGGGCTGGCATCTGACAGTCCAGGGCGGGGGACCAAGGTCCGCCAGGCCCCTGTCCCACCATGTGCACTGACACACAGTCTTGCTGACTGACTGACAGTCCCCGCCCCAGAGATACCCACACCAAGTCCCTGGGTGCCCTGAGCTGCCCCTGAGGGTTGGTGGGTGCCTGCCTGGACACATGCCTCCGTAATGGAGGCCTCCATTAATCCCGTTGCCTATTGACAGCTGCCCTCCTGCCCCTCCTCCTCCTCCTCCTCCGCCTCCTCCTCCTCCTCTTCTTCCTCCTTCTCTTCCTCCTCTTCCTCCTGCTCTTCCTCCTCCTCCTCCTCCACCCCCTCCTCCTCTTCCTCATCCTCAGAGGGACTCACTCAGGGCCCTTGGCCTAGGCAAGCCAGGGCTGCTGCTCTGGCTTCTGCAGCTTCTATCCAGTAGTTCGGGGGGAGGGGTGTAGGAATCGGTTCCTGTCAGTCCCTGATTCCTGGGACCTTCCATGCCTCCAGCTGCCCCCACTCTCTAGTCCTGACCCCTCCTCAAGGATGCCCCCTTTCCCCTTACCCTCTGTCCCCCAGCTCCCAACTAACATCTACTCTGTTCCTCCCTGCGCTACTTTACTGCCACCCTGCTTCTGCCCTTCAGCCATGAGGGCCCAGGGACAGCCCAGCTGCCATCTCACCATCCAGCAGGGGGACCTGCCCTAACCCCCTGCACCACACCCACACACACACAGCCCTGCACACACTCCTGGGCTCCCCTGCCTGCAGCCTGCCTCTCAAACAGTCTCCTTCTGCCCCCTAGCCCCCTTACAGCCTCTGCCACGGACCCCCACAGACACCTGGGCATGAGCAGTGCAGACATGCAAACAGCTCCCCTCGCCCCCACTCCAGTTGCTCCAAGGTTGTCAAGAGTCTTTTTTTCATGCTGTAGGGGAGGGAGTTGAGACAGTCCAATGTCCTGGGGAGCAAGACCTGCAAACAGTCCATCTACAATGTAACATTTGGGTCTCAGGCCGCCCAATCCCTAGTGCGCTGTGCAGACCTTTGACTGGAAAAACACCCCATCTGAGCGTGAGATCTGGCTGGGCTACTGGCTCTTTCTGTGGACTAAGAGACAGACAGACAGAGTTTTCAGGTTCAAAACCTATACTTGCCAGAAGATGGTCATTCACTTCGGTAAAAAAAAAAAAAAAAAAAAAAAAGGCTTTTTATTTTTTTTTCCCCTGCCTGGGTAACCTGTCTGCTGCCTGTTTCAAAGTGAAAAAAGGGAAAAATCTTTTTTGGAGGGAAAAGGACCAAAATGCAGGCAGGTGGACTCCGTGGAGGGTGCATGGGGAGTTGCTCCTGCCCTGGCACTAGAGCCCCAGCTGCTGTTCCAGGTTGCTCTCTGATAACAGAGATCTCCGTGTGTCCTGTCATGACACTGTCATCAGGACTGACCCTCAGGATAATGAGGATTCAAAACGAGGCAGGTGATACTGCCTTCAAAAGCAAATCCAGGGAGGTTTGGCGGTATGTCAGAGGGTTAAGGGCTTGTGGCGCTCACGAATAGAGGGGACAGGTGGAGGGATTTGGGGTCTGGCCCCCAGACCGCCACCTGCAGGGGACTCGCTTTACAGGGGGTGAAGCAGGTCTTTAGGAGCTCTATCTTTCTCTCCCACCCTGTATTTCCTCTGCTCTCTCCTTTTATGTCTGTCAGATGCAAGGTCAGTAACAACAACAACAACAAAAACAATAACCACCACAGTGACCAAGCAACAAGGGCAGCGAAAGGGGAACAAATGGAGTGCAGGAGCTGTGGATTATTCCTGGCGTAGGCACTCAGCTGTGGCAATAACCCCTTGAGGCAATCAATCCATACATGAAGAAGTAATACAGGTAACAGAGACGTATATGTCCCTGTGTGTTTCCACTGAGTTAATGTAAATGCACTTTTATTTACTTCTTCATTTATTTATTACCTTGCCAAGAGAATTTCTTTTCATTGCTAAAAAAAGGGTCCCATCAAGGGTACCAGGTGGTGCCACACCCAGTTAAGCACTCATGTTACAATGCAGGAGGACTGGGCTTCAACACCCTGGTTCCCACCTGCCAGGGGAAATCTTTACAAGTGGTGCGGAAGTGCTGCAGTTGTCTCTCTCTCTGTCTCAAACTCTCTCTACCTCCCTTCCCTCTCAATTCCTGTCTATTTATTCCAGTGAATAATCAAGAAAATAGAAAGTAAAAAAAGAAAAAGGAAAAGGAAATATTCCACGACTTCAAATGGGCTACTCAGGACAATGCTATCCTTGTTAAGATCCGCACAGCATTCCATATGCAGAAAGGCAAAGACGCCATGTATTTTTTAACCCAGTTTTTATATTTATCTATTTATTTAGGTGCTTATTCATTTTTGTTATTGATGAATTAATGTTTTACATTTGACATTGACTAAGGATCTGACACCAGCGGTCTCCAGTACCCCTAGATGGTACTCTGCCTCTACAAAACCGATCCATTGACCTGTCCATCCATCCATCCATCCATCCACCCATACATCTATCCATCCATTCATCCATCCATTCATCCATCCATCCATCCATCCATCCATCCATCCATCCATCCACCAGTCAACCAAGCTAAGTACAAAAGGAGATCTCTCCTTAATGGTGAGGAGAAACAACGATGCATAGTTAGGTTGCAAAGGCCCAGTTTGGCTGAATAGGGCAGAGGGGCTGAACCAGGGAATGTGTTGGGGCGTGTGGGTTTGGGTGGGGTGAGCCGGAGACCCTGAGAGCTGGGTCACATTAGGGGCAGGCAGGGGGTGGAAGGGGTTGCGAACAGCTGTCACTGGAGAACCATCACAAGTGCTGGAGCTGGTGAGCAGGGCACCTGGAAGAGAGGACAGACAAAGGAGAGAAGCAAAGTGCGGAGGAGAGGAGAGGGGAGAGGATGGTGAGGACAGGAGAGGACAGGAGAGGACAGGATTGGAGGGGACCTGAGAAACCTACCTGGACAAAGGCAGCATACAGACATCCAGGAAGGCAGGCAGGCAGGCATGCAGGCAGCTCTGGCCTGGGCTCCCTGGATCCCGGGAGCACCTCCACCTGTCTTCTCTTGGCTGCCAGCCCTGAGGTCCCTCGTCGGTCAGCACTGTCTTCCCATCCTTCCGTCCCTCTGTGCCAGGGCCCAGGCGTCTGGGCGCTGTTGCCTGACCTAGTGGCAGAGCAGTTGGGCTGCCCAGTGCCAGTGTGGCCAGCACAGATTGCCAGGGGCTAGGACATCACAGAGGGCTCCTGTGGTTGCTAGGCCACGGGGACCCCGCCCATCCAGTTGACCAGCAGCCATGACCCCCACGCTGAACTTGACCTGAGGGGTGGTGGCCAGCCACCAGAGCCAGAGCCCCAGGCCAAAGCAGGTGCTGGTCGGCCGGGCCAAGGGGCTATGGGCAGATTGGTGTGTGTCTGGGCATGGGGCTGGCATCTGACAGTCCAGGGCGGGGGACCAAGGTCCGCCATGCCCCTGTCCCACCATGTGCACTGACACACAGTCTTGCTGACTGACTGACAGTCCCCGCCCCAGAGATACCCACACCAAGTCCCTGGGTGCCCTGAGCTGCCCCTGAGGGTTGGTGGGTGCCTGCCTGGACACATGCCTCCATAATGGAGGCCTCCATTAATCCCGTTGCCTATTGACAGCTGCCCTCCTGCCCCTCCTCCTCCTCCTCCTCCGCCTCCTCCTCCTCCTCTTCTTCCTCCTTCTCTTCCTCCTCTTCCTCCTGCTCTTCCTCCTCCTCCTCCTCCACCCCCTCCTCCTCTTCCTCATCCTCAGAGGGACTCACTCAGGGCCCTTGGCCTAGGCAAGCCAGGGCTGCTGCTCTGGCTTCTGCAGCTTCTATCCAGTAGTTCGGGGGGAGGGGTGTAGGAATCGGTTCCTGTCAGTCCCTGATTCCTGGGACCTTCCATGCCTCCAGCTGCCCCCACTCTCTAGTCCTGACCCCTCCTCAAGGATGCCCCCTTTCCCCTTACCCTCTGTCCCCCAGCTCCCAACTAACATCTACTCTGTTCCTCCCTGCGCTACTTTACTGCCACCCTGCTTCTGCCCTTCAGCCATGAGGGCCCAGGGACAGCCCAGCTGCCATCTCACCATCCAGCAGGGGGACCTGCCCTAACCCCCTGCACCACACCCACACACACACAGCCCTGCACACACTCCTGGGCTCCCCTGCCTGCAGCCTGCCTCTCAAACAGTCTCCTTCTGCCCCCTAGCCCCCTTACAGCCTCTGCCACGGACCCCCACAGACACCTGGGCATGAGCAGTGCAGACATGCAAACAGCTCCCCTCGCCCCCACTCCAGTTGCTCCAAGGTTGTCAAGAGTCTTTTTTTCATGCTGTAGGGGAGGGAGTTGAGACAGTCCAATGTCCTGGGGAGCAAGACCTGCAAACAGTCCATCTACAATGTAACATTTGGGTCTCAGGCCGCCCAATCCCTAGTGCGCTGTGCAGACCTTTGACTGGAAAAACACCCCATCTGAGCGTGAGATCTGGCTGGGCTACTGGCTCTTTCTGTGGACTAAGAGACAGACAGACAGAGTTTTCAGGTTCAAAACCTATACTTGCCAGAAGATGGTCATTCACTTCGGTAAAAAAAAAAAAAAAAAAAAAAAGGCTTTTTATTTTTTTTTCCCCTGCCTGGGTAACCTGTCTGCTGCCTGTTTCAAAGTGAAAAAAGGGAAAAATCTTTTTTGGAGGGAAAAGGACCAAAATGCAGGCAGGTGGACTCCGTGGAGGGTGCATGGGGAGTTGCTCCTGCCCTGGCACTAGAGCCCCAGCTGCTGTTCCAGGTTGCTCTCTGATAACAGAGATCTCCGTGTGTCCTGTCATGACACTGTCATCAGGACTGACCCTCAGGATAATGAGGATTCAAAACGAGGCAGGTGATACTGCCTTCAAAAGCAAATCCAGGGAGGTTTGGCGGTATGTCAGAGGGTTAAGGGCTTGTGGCGCTCACGAATAGAGGGGACAGGTGGAGGGATTTGGGGTCTGGCCCCCAGACCGCCACCTGCAGGGGACTCGCTTTACAGGGGGTGAAGCAGGTCTTTAGGAGCTCTATCTTTCTCTCCCACCCTGTATTTCCTCTGCTCTCTCCTTTTATGTCTGTCAGATGCAAGGTCAGTAACAACAACAACAACAAAAACAATAACCACCACAGTGACCAAGCAACAAGGGCAGCGAAAGGGGAACAAATGGAGTGCAGGAGCTGTGGATTATTCCTGGCGTAGGCACTCAGCTGTGGCAATAACCCCTTGAGGCAATCAATCCATACATGAAGAAGTAATACAGGTAACAGAGACGTATATGTCCCTGTGTGTTTCCACTGAGTTAATGTAAATGCACTTTTATTTACTTCTTCATTTATTTATTACCTTGCCAAGAGAATTTCTTTTCATTGCTAAAAAAAGGGTCCCATCAAGGGTACCAGGTGGTGCCACACCCAGTTAAGCACTCATGTTACAATGCAGGAGGACTGGGCTTCAACACCCTGGTTCTCACCTGCCAGGGGAAATCTTTACAAGTGGTGCGGAAGTGCTGCAGTTGTCTCTCTCTCTGTCTCAAACTCTCTCTACCTCCCTTCCCTCTCAATTCCTGTCTATTTATTCCAGTGAATAATCAAGAAAATAGAAAGTAAAAAAAGAAAAAGGAAAAGGAAATATTCCACGACTTCAAATGGGCTACTCAGGACAATGCTATCCTTGTTAAGATCCGCACAGCATTCCATATGCAGAAAGGCAAAGACGCCATGTATTTTTTAACCCAGTTTTTATATTTATCTATTTATTTAGGTGCTTATTCATTTTTGTTATTGATGAATTAATGTTTTACATTTGACATTGACTAAGGATCTGACACCAGCGGTCTCCAGTACCCCTAGATGGTACTCTGCCTCTACAAAACCGATCCATTGACCTGTCCATCCATCCATCCATCCATCCACCCATACATCTATCCATCCATTCATCCATCCATTCATCCATCCATCCATCCATCCATCCATCCATCCATCCATCCACCAGTCAACCAAGCTAAGTACAAAAGGAGATCTCTCCTTAATGGTGAGGAGAAACAACGATGCATAGTTAGGTTGCAAAGGCCCAGTTTGGCTGAATAGGGCAGAGGGGCTGAACCAGGGAATGTGTTGGGGCGTGTGGGTTTGGGTGGGGTGAGCCGGAGACCCTGAGAGCTGGGTCACATTAGGGGCAGGCAGGGGGTGGAAGGGGTTGCGAACAGCTGTCACTGGAGAACCATCACAAGTGCTGGAGCTGGTGAGCAGGGCACCTGGAAGAGAGGACAGACAAAGGAGAGAAGCAAAGTGCGGAGGAGAGGAGAGGGGAGAGGATGGTGAGGACAGGAGAGGACAGGAGAGGACAGGATTGGAGGGGACCTGAGAAACCTACCTGGACAAAGGCAGCATACAGACATCCAGGAAGGCAGGCAGGCAGGCATGCAGGCAGCTCTGGCCTGGGCTCCCTGGATCCCGGGAGCACCTCCACCTGTCTTCTCTTGGCTGCCAGCCCTGAGGTCCCTCGTCGGTCAGCACTGTCTTCCCATCCTTCCGTCCCTCTGTGCCAGGGCCCAGGCGTCTGGGCGCTGTTGCCTGACCTAGTGGCAGAGCAGTTGGGCTGCCCAGTGCCAGTGTGGCCAGCACAGATTGCCAGGGGCTAGGACATCACAGAGGGCTCCTGTGGTTGCTAGGCCACGGGGACCCCGCCCATCCAGTTGACCAGCAGCCATGACCCCCACGCTGAACTTGACCTGAGGGGTGGTGGCCAGCCACCAGAGCCAGAGCCCCAGGCCAAAGCAGGTGCTGGTCGGCCGGGCCAAGGGGCTATGGGCAGATTGGTGTGTGTCTGGGCATGGGGCTGGCATCTGACAGTCCAGGGCGGGGGACCAAGGTCCGCCATGCCCCTGTCCCACCATGTGCACTGACACACAGTCTTGCTGACTGACTGACAGTCCCCGCCCCAGAGATACCCACACCAAGTCCCTGGGTGCCCTGAGCTGCCCCTGAGGGTTGGTGGGTGCCTGCCTGGACACATGCCTCCATAATGGAGGCCTCCATTAATCCCGTTGCCTATTGACAGCTGCCCTCCTGCCCCTCCTCCTCCTCCTCCTCCGCCTCCTCCTCCTCCTCTTCTTCCTCCTTCTCTTCCTCCTCTTCCTCCTGCTCTTCCTCCTCCTCCTCCTCCACCCCCTCCTCCTCTTCCTCATCCTCAGAGGGACTCACTCAGGGCCCTTGGCCTAGGCAAGCCAGGGCTGCTGCTCTGGCTTCTGCAGCTTCTATCCAGTAGTTCGGGGGGAGGGGTGTAGGAATCGGTTCCTGTCAGTCCCTGATTCCTGGGACCTTCCATGCCTCCAGCTGCCCCCACTCTCTAGTCCTGACCCCTCCTCAAGGATGCCCCCTTTCCCCTTACCCTCTGTCCCCCAGCTCCAACTAACATCTACTCTGTTCCTCCCTGCGCTACTTACTGCCACCCTGCTTCTGCCCTTCAGCCATGAGGGCCCAGGGACAGCCCAGCTGCCATCTCACCATCCAGCAGGGGGACCTGCCCTAACCCCCTGCACCACACACCCACACACACACAGCCCTGCACACACTCCTGGGCTCCCCTGCCTGCAGCCTGCCTCTCAAACAGTCTCCTTCTGCCCCTAGCCCCCTTACAGCCTCTGCCACGGACCCCCACAGACACCTGGGCATGAGCAGTGCAGACATGCAAACAGCTCCCACTCGCCCCCAACTCCAGTTGCTCCAAGGTTGTCAAGAGTCTTTTTTTCATGCTGTAGGGGAGGGAGTTGAGACAGTCCAATGTCCTGGGGAGCAAGACCTGCAAACAGTCCATCTACAATGTAACATTTGGGTCTCAGGCCGCCCAATCCCTAGTGCGCTGTGCAGACCTTTGACTGGAAAAACACCCCATCTGAGCGTGAGATCTGGCTGGGCTACTGGCTCTTTCTGTGGACTAAGAGACAGACAGACAGAGTTTTCAGGTTCAAAACCTATACTTGCCAGAAGATGGTCATTCACTTCGGTAAAAAAAAAAAAAAAAAAGGCTTTTTATTTTTTTTCCCCTGCCTGGGTAACCTGTCTGCTGCCTGTTTCAAAGTGAAAAAAGGAAAAAATCTTTTTTGGAGGAAAAGGACCAAAATGCAGGCAGGTGGACTCCGTGGAGGGTGCATGGGGAGTTGCTCCTGCCCTGGCACTAGAGCCCCAGCTGCTGTTCCAGGTTGCTCTCTGATAACAGAGATCTCCGTGTGTCCTGTCATGACACTGTCATCAGGACTGACCCTCAGGATAATGAGGATTCAAAACGAGGCAGGTGATACTGCCTTCAAAAGCAAATCCAGGGAGGTTTGGCGTATGTCAGAGGGTTAAGGGGCTTGTGGCGCTCACGAATAGAGGGGACAGGTGGAGGGATTTGGGGTCTGGCCCCCAGACCGCCACCTGCAGGGGACTCGCTTTACAGGGGGTGAAGCAGGTCTTTAGGAGCTCTATCTTTCTCTCCCACCCTGTATTTCTCTGCTCTCTCCTTTTATGTCTGTCAGATGCAAGGTCAGTAACAACAACAACAACAACAAAAACAATAACCACCACAGTGACCAAGCAACAAGGGCAGCGAAAGGGAACAAATGGAGTGCAGGAGCTGTGGATTATTCCTGGCGTAGGCACTCAGCTGTGGCAATAACCCCTTGAGGCAATCAATCCATACATGAAGAAGTAATACAGGTAACAGAGACGTATATGTCCCTGTGTGTTTCCACTGAGTTAATGTAAATGCACTTTTATTTACTACTTCATTTATTATTACCTTGCCAAGAGAATTTCTTTTCATTGCTAAAAAAAGGGTCCCATCAAGGGTACCAGGTGGTGCCACACCCAGTTAAGCACTCATGTTACAATGCAGGAGACTGGGCTTCAACACCCTGGTTCCCACCTGCCAGGGGAAATCTTTACAAGTGGTGCGGAAGTGCTGCAGTTGTCTCTTCTCTCTCTCTGTCTCAAACTCTCTCTACCTCCCTTCCCTCTCAATTCCTGTCTATTTATTCCAGTGAATAATCAAGAAAATAGAAAGTAAAAAAAGAAAAAGGAAAAGGAAATATTCCACGACTTCAAATGGGCTACTCAGGACAATGCTATCCTTGTTAAGATCCGCACAGCATTCCATATGCAGAAAGGCAAAGACGCCATGTATTTTTTAACCCAGTTTTTATATTTATCTATTTATTTAGGTGCTTATTCATTTTTGTTATTGATGAATTAATGTTTTACATTTGACATTGACTAAGGATCTGACACCAGCGGTCTCCAGTACCCCTAGATGGTACTCTGCCTCTACAAAACCGATCCATTGACCTGTCCATCCATCCATCCATCCATCCACCCATACATCTATCCATCCATTCATCCATCCATTCATCCATCCATCCATCCATCCATCCATCCATCCATCCATCCACCAGTCAACCAAGCTAAGTACAAAAGGAGATCTCTCCTTAATGGTGAGGAGAAACAACGATGCATAGTTAGGTTGCAAAGGCCCAGTTTGGCTGAATAGGGCAGAGGGGCTGAACCAGGGAATGTGTTGGGGCGTGTGGGTTTGGGTGGGGTGAGCCGGAGACCCTGAGAGCTGGGTCACATTAGGGGCAGGCAGGGGGTGGAAGGGGTTGCGAACAGCTGTCACTGGAGAACCATCACAAGTGCTGGAGCTGGTGAGCAGGGCACCTGGAAGAGAGGACAGACAAAGGAGAGAAGCAAAGTGCGGAGGAGAGGAGAGGGGAGAGGATGGTGAGGACAGGAGAGGACAGGAGAGGACAGGATTGGAGGGGACCTGAGAAACCTACCTGGACAAAGGCAGCATACAGACATCCAGGAAGGCAGGCAGGCAGGCATGCAGGCAGCTCTGGCCTGGGCTCCCTGGATCCCGGGAGCACCTCCACCTGTCTTCTCTTGGCTGCCAGCCCTGAGGTCCCTCGTCGGTCAGCACTGTCTTCCCATCCTTCCGTCCCTCTGTGCCAGGGCCCAGGCGTCTGGGCGCTGTTGCCTGACCTAGTGGCAGAGCAGTTGGGCTGCCCAGTGCCAGTGTGGCCAGCACAGATTGCCAGGGGCTAGGACATCACAGAGGGCTCCTGTGGTTGCTAGGCCACGGGGACCCCGCCCATCCAGTTGACCAGCAGCCATGACCCCCACGCTGAACTTGACCTGAGGGGTGGTGGCCAGCCACCAGAGCCAGAGCCCCAGGCCAAAGCAGGTGCTGGTCGGCCGGGCCAAGGGGCTATGGGCAGATTGGTGTGTGTCTGGGCATGGGGCTGGCATCTGACAGTCCAGGGCGGGGGACCAAGGTCCGCCATGCCCCTGTCCCACCATGTGCACTGACACACAGTCTTGCTGACTGACTGACAGTCCCCGCCCCAGAGATACCCACACCAAGTCCCTGGGTGCCCTGAGCTGCCCCTGAGGGTTGGTGGGTGCCTGCCTGGACACATGCCTCCATAATGGAGGCCTCCATTAATCCCGTTGCCTATTGACAGCTGCCCTCCTGCCCCTCCTCCTCCTCCTCCTCCGCCTCCTCCTCCTCCTCTTCTTCCTCCTTCTCTTCCTCCTCTTCCTCCTGCTCTTCCTCCTCCTCCTCCTCCACCCCCTCCTCCTCTTCCTCATCCTCAGAGGGACTCACTCAGGGCCCTTGGCCTAGGCAAGCCAGGGCTGCTGCTCTGGCTTCTGCAGCTTCTATCCAGTAGTTCGGGGGGAGGGGTGTAGGAATCGGTTCCTGTCAGTCCCTGATTCCTGGGACCTTCCATGCCTCCAGCTGCCCCCACTCTCTAGTCCTGACCCCTCCTCAAGGATGCCCCCTTTCCCCTTACCCTCTGTCCCCCAGCTCCCAACTAACATCTACTCTGTTCCTCCCTGCGCTACTTTACTGCCACCCTGCTTCTGCCCTTCAGCCATGAGGGCCCAGGGACAGCCCAGCTGCCATCTCACCATCCAGCAGGGGGACCTGCCCTAACCCCCTGCACCACACCCACACACACACAGCCCTGCACACACTCCTGGGCTCCCCTGCCTGCAGCCTGCCTCTCAAACAGTCTCCTTCTGCCCCCTAGCCCCCTTACAGCCTCTGCCACGGACCCCCACAGACACCTGGGCATGAGCAGTGCAGACATGCAAACAGCTCCCCTCGCCCCCACTCCAGTTGCTCCAAGGTTGTCAAGAGTCTTTTTTTCATGCTGTAGGGGAGGGAGTTGAGACAGTCCAATGTCCTGGGGAGCAAGACCTGCAAACAGTCCATCTACAATGTAACATTTGGGTCTCAGGCCGCCCAATCCCTAGTGCGCTGTGCAGACCTTTGACTGGAAAAACACCCCATCTGAGCGTGAGATCTGGCTGGGCTAGTGGCTCTTTCTGTGGACTAAGAGACAGACAGACAGAGTTTTCAGGTTCAAAACCTATACTTGCCAGAAGATGGTCATTCACTTCGGTAAAAAAAAAAAAAAAAAAAAAAAGGCTTTTTATTTTTTTTTCCCCTGCCTGGGTAACCTGTCTGCTGCCTGTTTCAAAGTGAAAAAAGGGAAAAATCTTTTTTGGAGGGAAAAGGACCAAAATGCAGGCAGGTGGACTCCGTGGAGGGTGCATGGGGAGTTGCTCCTGCCCTGGCACTAGAGCCCCAGCTGCTGTTCCAGGTTGCTCTCTGATAACAGAGATCTCCGTGTGTCCTGTCATGACACTGTCATCAGGACTGACCCTCAGGATAATGAGGATTCAAAACGAGGCAGGTGATACTGCCTTCAAAAGCAAATCCAGGGAGGTTTGGCGGTATGTCAGAGGGTTAAGGGCTTGTGGCGCTCACGAATAGAGGGGACAGGTGGAGGGATTTGGGGTCTGGCCCCCAGACCGCCACCTGCAGGGGACTCGCTTTACAGGGGGTGAAGCAGGTCTTTAGGAGCTCTATCTTTCTCTCCCACCCTGTATTTCCTCTGCTCTCTCCTTTTATGTCTGTCAGATGCAAGGTCAGTAACAACAACAACAACAAAAACAATAACCACCACAGTGACCAAGCAACAAGGGCAGCGAAAGGGGAACAAATGGAGTGCAGGAGCTGTGGATTATTCCTGGCGTAGGCACTCAGCTGTGGCAATAACCCCTTGAGGCAATCAATCCATACATGAAGAAGTAATACAGGTAACAGAGACGTATATGTCCCTGTGTGTTTCCACTGAGTTAATGTAAATGCACTTTTATTTACTTCTTCATTTATTTATTACCTTGCCAAGAGAATTTCTTTTCATTGCTAAAAAAAGGGTCCCATCAAGGGTACCAGGTGGTGCCACACCCAGTTAAGCACTCATGTTACAATGCAGGAGGACTGGGCTTCAACACCCTGGTTCCCACCTGCCAGGGGAAATCTTTACAAGTGGTGCGGAAGTGCTGCAGTTGTCTCTCTCTCTGTCTCAAACTCTCTCTACCTCCCTTCCCTCTCAATTCCTGTCTATTTATTCCAGTGAATAATCAAGAAAATAGAAAGTAAAAAAAGAAAAAGGAAAAGGAAATATTCCACGACTTCAAATGGGCTACTCAGGACAATGCTATCCTTGTTAAGATCCGCACAGCATTCCATATGCAGAAAGGCAAAGACGCCATGTATTTTTTAACCCAGTTTTTATATTTATCTATTTATTTAGGTGCTTATTCATTTTTGTTATTGATGAATTAATGTTTTACATTTGACATTGACTAAGGATCTGACACCAGCGGTCTCCAGTACCCCTAGATGGTACTCTGCCTCTACAAAACCGATCCATTGACCTGTCCATCCATCCATCCATCCATCCACCCATACATCTATCCATCCATTCATCCATCCATTCATCCATCCATCCATCCATCCATCCATCCATCCATCCATCCACCAGTCAACCAAGCTAAGTACAAAAGGAGATCTCTCCTTAATGGTGAGGAGAAACAACGATGCATAGTTAGGTTGCAAAGGCCCAGTTTGGCTGAATAGGGCAGAGGGGCTGAACCAGGGAATGTGTTGGGGCGTGTGGGTTTGGGTGGGGTGAGCCGGAGACCCTGAGAGCTGGGTCACATTAGGGGCAGGCAGGGGGTGGAAGGGGTTGCGAACAGCTGTCACTGGAGAACCATCACAAGTGCTGGAGCTGGTGAGCAGGGCACCTGGAAGAGAGGACAGACAAAGGAGAGAAGCAAAGTGCGGAGGAGAGGAGAGGGGAGAGGATGGTGAGGACAGGAGAGGACAGGAGAGGACAGGATTGGAGGGGACCTGAGAAACCTACCTGGACAAAGGCAGCATACAGACATCCAGGAAGGCAGGCAGGCAGGCATGCAGGCAGCTCTGGCCTGGGCTCCCTGGATCCCGGGAGCACCTCCACCTGTCTTCTCTTGGCTGCCAGCCCTGAGGTCCCTCGTCGGTCAGCACTGTCTTCCCATCCTTCCATCCCTCTGTGCCAGGGCCCAGGCGTCTGGGCGCTGTTGCCTGACCTAGTGGCAGAGCAGTTGGGCTGCCCAGTGCCAGTGTGGCCAGCACAGATTGCCAGGGGCTAGGACATCACAGAGGGCTCCTGTGGTTGCTAGGCCACGGGGACCCCGCCCATCCAGTTGACCAGCAGCCATGACCCCCACGCTGAACTTGACCTGAGGGGTGGTGGCCAGCCACCAGAGCCAGAGCCCCAGGCCAAAGCAGGTGCTGGTCGGCCGGGCCAAGGGGCTATGGGCAGATTGGTGTGTGTCTGGGCATGGGGCTGGCATCTGACAGTCCAGGGCGGGGGACCAAGGTCCGCCATGCCCCTGTCCCACCATGTGCACTGACACACAGTCTTGCTGACTGACTGACAGTCCCCGCCCCAGAGATACCCACACCAAGTCCCTGGGTGCCCTGAGCTGCCCCTGAGGGTTGGTGGGTGCCTGCCTGGACACATGCCTCCATAATGGAGGCCTCCATTAATCCCGTTGCCTATTGACAGCTGCCCTCCTGCCCCTCCTCCTCCTCCTCCTCCGCCTCCTCCTCCTCCTCTTCTTCCTCCTTCTCTTCCTCCTCTTCCTCCTGCTCTTCCTCCTCCTCCTCCTCCACCCCCTCCTCCTCTTCCTCATCCTCAGAGGGACTCACTCAGGGCCCTTGGCCTAGGCAAGCCAGGGCTGCTGCTCTGGCTTCTGCAGCTTCTATCCAGTAGTTCGGGGGGAGGGGTGTAGGAATCGGTTCCTGTCAGTCCCTGATTCCTGGGACCTTCCATGCCTCCAGCTGCCCCCACTCTCTAGTCCTGACCCCTCCTCAAGGATGCCCCCTTTCCCCTTACCCTCTGTCCCCCAGCTCCCAACTAACATCTACTCTGTTCCTCCCTGCGCTACTTTACTGCCACCCTGCTTCTGCCCTTCAGCCATGAGGGCCCAGGGACAGCCCAGCTGCCATCTCACCATCCAGCAGGGGGACCTGCCCTAACCCCCTGCACCACACCCACACACACACAGCCCTGCACACACTCCTGGGCTCCCCTGCCTGCAGCCTGCCTCTCAAACAGTCTCCTTCTGCCCCCTAGCCCCCTTACAGCCTCTGCCACGGACCCCCACAGACACCTGGGCATGAGCAGTGCAGACATGCAAACAGCTCCCCTCGCCCCCACTCCAGTTGCTCCAAGGTTGTCAAGAGTCTTTTTTTCATGCTGTAGGGGAGGGAGTTGAGACAGTCCAATGTCCTGGGGAGCAAGACCTGCAAACAGTCCATCTACAATGTAACATTTGGGTCTCAGGTCGCCCAATCCCTAGTGCGCTGTGCAGACCTTTGACTGGAAAAACACCCCATCTGAGCGTGAGATCTGGCTGGGCTACTGGCTCTTTCTGTGGACTAAGAGACAGACAGACAGAGTTTTCAGGTTCAAAACCTATACTTGCCAGAAGATGGTCATTCACTTCGGTAAAAAAAAAAAAAAAAAAAAAAAGGCTTTTTATTTTTTTTTCCCCTGCCTGGGTAACCTGTCTGCTGCCTGTTTCAAAGTGAAAAAAGGGAAAAATCTTTTTTGGAGGGAAAAGGACCAAAATGCAGGCAGGTGGACTCCGTGGAGGGTGCATGGGGAGTTGCTCCTGCCCTGGCACTAGAGCCCCAGCTGCTGTTCCAGGTTGCTCTCTGATAACAGAGATCTCCGTGTGTCCTGTCATGACACTGTCATCAGGACTGACCCTCAGGATAATGAGGATTCAAAACGAGGCAGGTGATACTGCCTTCAAAAGCAAATCCAGGGAGGTTTGGCGGTATGTCAGAGGGTTAAGGGCTTGTGGCGCTCACGAAAAGAGGGGACAGGTGGAGGGATTTGGGGTCTGGCCCCCAGACCGCCACCTGCAGGGGACTCGCTTTACAGGGGGTGAAGCAGGTCTTTAGGAGCTCTATCTTTCTCTCCCACCCTGTATTTCCTCTGCTCTCTCCTTTTATGTCTGTCAGATGCAAGGTCAGTAACAACAACAACAACAACAAAAACAATAACCACCACAGTGACCAAGCAACAAGGGCAGCGAAAGGGGAACAAATGGAGTGCAGGAGCTGTGGATTATTCCTGGCGTAGGCACTCAGCTGTGGCAATAACCCCTTGAGGCAATCAATCCATACATGAAGAAGTAATACAGGTAACAGAGACGTATATGTCCCTGTGTGTTTCCACTGAGTTAATGTAAATGCACTTTTATTTACTTCTTCATTTATTTATTACCTTGCCAAGAGAATTTCTTTTCATTGCTAAAAAAAGGGTCCCATCAAGGGTACCAGGTGGTGCCACACCCAGTTAAGCACTCATGTTACAATGCAGGAGGACTGGGCTTCAACACCCTGGTTCCCACCTGCCAGGGGAAATCTTTACAAGTGGTGCGGAAGTGCTGCAGTTGTCTCTCTCTCTGTCTCAAACTCTCTCTACCTCCCTTCCCTCTCAATTCCTGTCTATTTATTCCAGTGAATAATCAAGAAAATAGAAAGTAAAAAAAGAAAAAGGAAAAGGAAATATTCCACGACTTCAAATGGGCTACTCAGGACAATGCTATCCTTGTTAAGATCCGCACAGCATTCCATATGCAGAAAGGCAAAGACGCCATGTATTTTTTAACCCAGTTTTTATATTTATCTATTTATTTAGGTGCTTATTCATTTTTGTTATTGATGAATTAATGTTTTACATTTGACATTGACTAAGGATCTGACACCAGCGGTCTCCAGTACCCCTAGATGGTACTCTGCCTCTACAAAACCGATCCATTGACCTGTCCATCCATCCATCCATCCATCCACCCATACATCTATCCATCCATTCATCCATCCATTCATCCATCCATCCATCCATCCATCCATCCATCCATCCATCCACCAGTCAACCAAGCTAAGTACAAAAGGAGATCTCTCCTTAATGGTGAGGAGAAACAACGATGCATAGTTAGGTTGCAAAGGCCCAGTTTGGCTGAATAGGGCAGAGGGGCTGAACCAGGGAATGTGTTGGGGCGTGTGGGTTTGGGTGGGGTGAGCCGGAGACCCTGAGAGCTGGGTCACATTAGGGGCAGGCAGGGGGTGGAAGGGGTTGCGAACAGCTGTCACTGGAGAACCATCACAAGTGCTGGAGCTGGTGAGCAGGGCACCTGGAAGAGAGGACAGACAAAGGAGAGAAGCAAAGTGCGGAGGAGAGGAGAGGGGAGAGGATGGTGAGGACAGGAGAGGACAGGAGAGGACAGGATTGGAGGGGACCTGAGAAACCTACCTGGACAAAGGCAGCATACAGACATCCAGGAAGGCAGGCAGGCAGGCATGCAGGCAGCTCTGGCCTGGGCTCCCTGGATCCCGGGAGCACCTCCACCTGTCTTCTCTTGGCTGCCAGCCCTGAGGTCCCTCGTCGGTCAGCACTGTCTTCCCATCCTTCCGTCCCTCTGTGCCAGGGCCCAGGCGTCTGGGCGCTGTTGCCTGACCTAGTGGCAGAGCAGTTGGGCTGCCCAGTGCCAGTGTGGCCAGCACAGATTGCCAGGGGCTAGGACATCACAGAGGGCTC
Source organism: Erinaceus europaeus (assembly GCF_950295315.1). Classification (NCBI taxonomy): domain Eukaryota; kingdom Metazoa; phylum Chordata; class Mammalia; order Eulipotyphla; family Erinaceidae; genus Erinaceus; species Erinaceus europaeus. The sequence goes on along the minus strand of NW_026647125.1, from coordinate 1,686,340 downwards.
CTGTGGTTGCTAGGCCACGGGGACCCCGCCCATCCAGTTGACCAGCAGCCATGACCCCCACGCTGAACTTGACCTGAGGGGTGGTGGCCAGCCACCAGAGCCAGAGCCCCAGGCCAAAGCAGGTGCTGGTCGGCCGGGCCAAGGGGCTATGGGCAGATTGGTGTGTGTCTGGGCATGGGGCTGGCATCTGACAGTCCAGGGCGGGGGACCAAGGTCCGCCATGCCCCTGTCCCACCATGTGCACTGACACACAGTCTTGCTGACTGACTGACAGTCCCCGCCCCAGAGATACCCACACCAAGTCCCTGGGTGCCCTGAGCTGCCCCTGAGGGTTGGTGGGTGCCTGCCTGGACACATGCCTCCATAATGGAGGCCTCCATTAATCCCGTTGCCTATTGACAGCTGCCCTCCTGCCCCTCCTCCTCCTCCTCCTCCGCCTCCTCCTCCTCCTCTTCTTCCTCCTTCTCTTCCTCCTCTTCCTCCTGCTCTTCCTCCTCCTCCTCCTCCACCCCCTCCTCCTCTTCCTCATCCTCAGAGGGACTCACTCAGGGCCCTTGGCCTAGGCAAGCCAGGGCTGCTGCTCTGGCTTCTGCAGCTTCTATCCAGTAGTTCGGGGGGAGGGGTGTAGGAATCGGTTCCTGTCAGTCCCTGATTCCTGGGACCTTCCATGCCTCCAGCTGCCCCCACTCTCTAGTCCTGACCCCTCCTCAAGGATGCCCCCTTTCCCCTTACCCTCTGTCCCCCAGCTCCCAACTAACATCTACTCTGTTCCTCCCTGCGCTACTTTACTGCCACCCTGCTTCTGCCCTTCAGCCATGAGGGCCCAGGGACAGCCCAGCTGCCATCTCACCATCCAGCAGGGGGACCTGCCCTAATCCCCTGCACCACACCCACACACACACAGCCCTGCACACACTCCTGGGCTCCCCTGCCTGCAGCCTGCCTCTCAAACAGTCTCCTTCTGCCCCCTAGCCCCCTTACAGCCTCTGCCACGGACCCCCACAGACACCTGGGCATGAGCAGTGCAGACATGCAAACAGCTCCCCTCGCCCCCACTCCAGTTGCTCCAAGGTTGTCAAGAGTCTTTTTTTCATGCTGTAGGGGAGGGAGTTGAGACAGTCCAATGTCCTGGGGAGCAAGACCTGCAAACAGTCCATCTACAATGTAACATTTGGGTCTCAGGCCGCCCAATCCCTAGTGCGCTGTGCAGACCTTTGACTGGAAAAACACCCCATCTGAGCGTGAGATCTGGCTGGGCTACTGGCTCTTTCTGTGGACTAAGAGACAGACAGACAGAGTTTTCAGGTTCAAAACCTATACTTGCCAGAAGATGGTCATTCACTTCGGTAAAAAAAAAAAAAAAAAAGGCTTTTTATTTTTTTTTCCCCTGCCTGGGTAACCTGTCTGCTGCCTGTTTCAAAGTGAAAAAAGGGAAAAATCTTTTTTGGAGGGAAAAGGACCAAAATGCAGGCAGGTGGACTCCGTGGAGGGTGGATGGGGAGTTGCTCCTGCCCTGGCACTAGAGCCCCAGCTGCTGTTCCAGGTTGCTCTCTGATAACAGAGATCTCCGTGTGTCCTGTCATGACACTGTCATCAGGACTGACCCTCAGGATAATGAGGATTCAAAACGAGGCAGGTGATACTGCCTTCAAAAGCAAATCCAGGGAGGTTTGGCGGTATGTCAGAGGGTTAAGGGCTTGTGGCGCTCACGAATAGAGGGGACAGGTGGAGGGATTTGGGGTCTGGCCCCCAGACCGCCACCTGCAGGGGACTCGCTTTACAGGGGGTGAAGCAGGTCTTTAGGAGCTCTATCTTTCTCTCCCACCCTGTATTTCCTCTGCTCTCTCCTTTTATGTCTGTCAGATGCAAGGTCAGTAACAACAACAACAACAAAAACAATAACCACCACAGTGACCAAGCAACAAGGGCAGCGAAAGGGGAACAAATGGAGTGCAGGAGCTGTGGATTATTCCTGGCGTAGGCACTCAGCTGTGGCAATAACCCCTTGAGGCAATCAATCCATACATGAAGAAGTAATACAGGTAACAGAGACGTATATGTCCCTGTGTGTTTCCACTGAGTTAATGTAAATGCACTTTTATTTACTTCTTCATTTATTTATTACCTTGCCAAGAGAATTTCTTTTCATTGCTAAAAAAAGGGTCCCATCAAGGGTACCAGGTGGTGCCACACCCAGTTAAGCACTCATGTTACAATGCAGGAGGACTGGGCTTCAACACCCTGGTTCCCACCTGCCAGGGGAAATCTTTACAAGTGGTGCGGAAGTGCTGCAGTTGTCTCTCTCTCTGTCTCAAACTCTCTCTACCTCCCTTCCCTCTCAATTCCTGTCTATTTATTCCAGTGAATAATCAAGAAAATAGAAAGTAAAAAAAGAAAAAGGAAAAGGAAATATTCCACGACTTCAAATGGGCTACTCAGGACAATGCTATCCTTGTTAAGATCCGCACAGCATTCCATATGCAGAAAGGCAAAGACGCCATGTATTTTTTAACCCAGTTTTTATATTTATCTATTTATTTAGGTGCTTATTCATTTTTGTTATTGATGAATTAATGTTTTACATTTGACATTGACTAAGGATCTGACACCAGCGGTCTCCAGTACCCCTAGATGGTACTCTGCCTCTACAAAACCGATCCATTGACCTGTCCATCCATCCATCCATCCATCCACCCATACATCTATCCATCCATTCATCCATCCATTCATCCATCCATCCATCCATCCATCCATCCATCCATCCATCCACCAGTCAACCAAGCTAAGTACAAAAGGAGATCTCTCCTTAATGGTGAGGAGAAACAACGATGCATAGTTAGGTTGCAAAGGCCCAGTTTGGCTGAATAGGGCAGAGGGGCTGAACCAGGGAATGTGTTGGGGCGTGTGGGTTTGGGTGGGGTGAGCCGGAGACCCTGAGAGCTGGGTCACATTAGGGGCAGGCAGGGGGTGGAAGGGGTTGCGAACAGCTGTCACTGGAGAACCATCACAAGTGCTGGAGCTGGTGAGCAGGGCACCTGGAAGAGAGGACAGACAAAGGAGAGAAGCAAAGTGCGGAGGAGAGGAGAGGGGAGAGGATGGTGAGGACAGGAGAGGACAGGAGAGGACAGGATTGGAGGGGACCTGAGAAACCTACCTGGACAAAGGCAGCATACAGACATCCAGGAAGGCAGGCAGGCAGGCATGCAGGCAGCTCTGGCCTGGGCTCCCTGGATCCCGGGAGCACCTCCACCTGTCTTCTCTTGGCTGCCAGCCCTGAGGTCCCTCGTCGGTCAGCACTGTCTTCCCATCCTTCCGTCCCTCTGTGCCAGGGCCCAGGCGTCTGGGCGCTGTTGCCTGACCTAGTGGCAGAGCAGTTGGGCTGCCCAGTGCCAGTGTGGCCAGCACAGATTGCCAGGGGCTAGGACATCACAGAGGGCTCCTGTGGTTGCTAGGCCACGGGGACCCCGCCCATCCAGTTGACCAGCAGCCATGACCCCCACGCTGAACTTGACCTGAGGGGTGGTGGCCAGCCACCAGAGCCAGAGCCCCAGGCCAAAGCAGGTGCTGGTCGGCCGGGCCAAGGGGCTATGGGCAGATTGGTGTGTGTCTGGGCATGGGGCTGGCATCTGACAGTCCAGGGCGGGGGACCAAGGTCCGCCATGCCCCTGTCCCACCATGTGCACTGACACACAGTCTTGCTGACTGACTGACAGTCCCCGCCCCAGAGATACCCACACCAAGTCCCTGGGTGCCCTGAGCTGCCCCTGAGGGTTGGTGGGTGCCTGCCTGGACACATGCCTCCATAATGGAGGCCTCCATTAATCCCGTTGCCTATTGACAGCTGCCCTCCTGCCCCTCCTCCTCCTCCTCCTCCGCCTCCTCCTCCTCCTCTTCTTCCTCCTTCTCTTCCTCCTCTTCCTCCTGCTCTTCCTCCTCCTCCTCCTCCACCCCCTCCTCCTCTTCCTCATCCTCAGAGGGACTCACTCAGGGCCCTTGGCCTAGGCAAGCCAGGGCTGCTGCTCTGGCTTCTGCAGCTTCTATCCAGTAGTTCGGGGGGAGGGGTGTAGGAATCGGTTCCTGTCAGTCCCTGATTCCTGGGACCTTCCATGCCTCCAGCTGCCCCCACTCTCTAGTCCTGACCCCTCCTCAAGGATGCCCCCTTTCCCCTTACCCTCTGTCCCCCAGCTCCCAACTAACATCTACTCTGTTCCTCCCTGCGCTACTTTACTGCCACCCTGCTTCTGCCCTTCAGCCATGAGGGCCCAGGGACAGCCCAGCTGCCATCTCACCATCCAGCAGGGGGACCTGCCCTAACCCCCTGCACCACACCCACACACACACAGCCCTGCACACACTCCTGGGCTCCCCTGCCTGCAGCCTGCCTCTCAAACAGTCTCCTTCTGCCCCCTAGCCCCCTTACAGCCTCTGCCACGGACCCCCACAGACACCTGGGCATGAGCAGTGCAGACATGCAAACAGCTCCCCTCGCCCCCACTCCAGTTGCTCCAAGGTTGTCAAGAGTCTTTTTTTCATGCTGTAGGGGAGGGAGTTGAGACAGTCCAATGTCCTGGGGAGCAAGACCTGCAAACAGTCCATCTACAATGTAACATTTGGGTCTCAGGCCGCCCAATCCCTAGTGCGCTGTGCAGACCTTTGACTGGAAAAACACCCCATCTGAGCGTGAGATCTGGCTGGGCTAGTGGCTCTTTCTGTGGACTAAGAGACAGACAGACAGAGTTTTCAGGTTCAAAACCTATACTTGCCAGAAGATGGTCATTCACTTCGGTAAAAAAAAAAAAAAAAAAAAAAAAAGGCTTTTTATTTTTTTTTCCCCTGCCTGGGTAACCTGTCTGCTGCCTTTTTCAAAGTGAAAAAAGGGAAAAATCTTTTTTGGAGGGAAAAGGAACAAAATGCAGGCAGGTGGACTCCGTGGAGGGTGCATGGGGAGTTGCTCCTGCCCTGGCACTAGAGCCCCAGCTGCTGTTCCAGGTTGCTCTCTGATAACAGAGATCTCCGTGTGTCCTGTCATGACACTGTCATCAGGACTGACCCTCAGGATAATGAGGATTCAAAACGAGGCAGGTGATACTGCCTTCAAAAGCAAATCCAGGGAGGTTTGGCGGTATGTCAGAGGGTTAAGGGCTTGTGGCGCTCACGAATAGAGGGGACAGGTGGAGGGATTTGGGGTCTGGCCCCCAGACCGCCACCTGCAGGGGACTCGCTTTACAGGGGGTGAAGCAGGTCTTTAGGAGCTCTATCTTTCTCTCCCACCCTGTATTTCCTCTGCTCTCTCCTTTTATGTCTGTCAGATGCAAGGTCAGTAACAACAACAACAACAAAAACAATAACCACCACAGTGACCAAGCAACAAGGGCAGCGAAAGGGGAACAAATGGAGTGCAGGAGCTGTGGATTATTCCTGGCGTAGGCACTCAGCTGTGGCAATAACCCCTTGAGGCAATCAATCCATACATGAAGAAGTAATACAGGTAACAGAGACGTATATGTCCCTGTGTGTTTCCACTGAGTTAATGTAAATGCACTTTTATTTACTTCTTCATTTATTTATTACCTTGCCAAGAGAATTTCTTTTCATTGCTAAAAAAAGGGTCCCATCAAGGGTACCAGGTGGTGCCACACCCAGTTAAGCACTCATGTTACAATGCAGGAGGACTGGGCTTCAACACCCTGGTTCCCACCTGCCAGGGGAAATCTTTACAAGTGGTGCGGAAGTGCTGCAGTTGTCTCTCTCTCTGTCTCAAACTCTCTCTACCTCCCTTCCCTCTCAATTCCTGTCTATTTATTCCAGTGAATAATCAAGAAAATAGAAAGTAAAAAAAGAAAAAGGAAAAGGAAATATTCCACGACTTCAAATGGGCTACTCAGGACAATGCTATCCTTGTTAAGATCCGCACAGCATTCCATATGCAGAAAGGCAAAGACGCCATGTATTTTTTAACCCAGTTTTTATATTTATCTATTTATTTAGGTGCTTATTCATTTTTGTTATTGATGAATTAATGTTTTACATTTGACATTGACTAAGGATCTGACACCAGCGGTCTCCAGTACCCCTAGATGGTACTCTGCCTCTACAAAACCGATCCATTGACCTGTCCATCCATCCATCCATCCATCCACCCATACATCTATCCATCCATTCATCCATCCATTCATCCATCCATCCATCCATCCATCCATCCATCCATCCATCCACCAGTCAACCAAGCTAAGTACAAAAGGAGATCTCTCCTTAATGGTGAGGAGAAACAACGATGCATAGTTAGGTTGCAAAGGCCCAGTTTGGCTGAATAGGGCAGAGGGGCTGAACCAGGGAATGTGTTGGGGCGTGTGGGTTTGGGTGGGGTGAGCCGGAGACCCTGAGAGCTGGGTCACATTAGGGGCAGGCAGGGGGTGGAAGGGGTTGCGAACAGCTGTCACTGGAGAACCATCACAAGTGCTGGAGCTGGTGAGCAGGGCACCTGGAAGAGAGGACAGACAAAGGAGAGAAGCAAAGTGCGGAGGAGAGGAGAGGGGAGAGGATGGTGAGGACAGGAGAGGACAGGAGAGGACAGGATTGGAGGGGACCTGAGAAACCTACCTGGACAAAGGCAGCATACAGACATCCAGGAAGGCAGGCAGGCAGGCATGCAGGCAGCTCTGGCCTGGGCTCCCTGGATCCCGGGAGCACCTCCACCTGTCTTCTCTTGGCTGCCAGCCCTGAGGTCCCTCGTCGGTCAGCACTGTCTTCCCATCCTTCCGTCCCTCTGTGCCAGGGCCCAGGCGTCTGGGCGCTGTTGCCTGACCTAGTGGCAGAGCAGTTGGGCTGCCCAGTGCCAGTGTGGCCAGCACAGATTGCCAGGGGCTAGGACATCACAGAGGGCTCCTGTGGTTGCTAGGCCACGGGGACCCCGCCCATCCAGTTGACCAGCAGCCATGACCCCCACGCTGAACTTGACCTGAGGGGTGGTGGCCAGCCACCAGAGCCAGAGCCCCAGGCCAAAGCAGGTGCTGGTCGGCCGGGCCAAGGGGCTATGGGCAGATTGGTGTGTGTCTGGGCATGGGGCTGGCATCTGACAGTCCAGGGCGGGGGACCAAGGTCCGCCAGGCCCCTGTCCCACCATGTGCACTGACACACAGTCTTGCTGACTGACTGACAGTCCCCGCCCCAGAGATACCCACACCAAGTCCCTGGGTGCCCTGAGCTGCCCCTGAGGGTTGGTGGGTGCCTGCCTGGACACATGCCTCCGTAATGGAGGCCTCCATTAATCCCGTTGCCTATTGACAGCTGCCCTCCTGCCCCTCCTCCTCCTCCTCCTCCGCCTCCTCCTCCTCCTCTTCTTCCTCCTTCTCTTCCTCCTCTTCCTCCTGCTCTTCCTCCTCCTCCTCCTCCACCCCCTCCTCCTCTTCCTCATCCTCAGAGGGACTCACTCAGGGCCCTTGGCCTAGGCAAGCCAGGGCTGCTGCTCTGGCTTCTGCAGCTTCTATCCAGTAGTTCGGGGGGAGGGGTGTAGGAATCGGTTCCTGTCAGTCCCTGATTCCTGGGACCTTCCATGCCTCCAGCTGCCCCCACTCTCTAGTCCTGACCCCTCCTCAAGGATGCCCCCTTTCCCCTTACCCTCTGTCCCCCAGCTCCCAACTAACATCTACTCTGTTCCTCCCTGCGCTACTTTACTGCCACCCTGCTTCTGCCCTTCAGCCATGAGGGCCCAGGGACAGCCCAGCTGCCATCTCACCATCCAGCAGGGGGACCTGCCCTAACCCCCTGCACCACACCCACACACACACAGCCCTGCACACACTCCTGGGCTCCCCTGCCTGCAGCCTGCCTCTCAAACAGTCTCCTTCTGCCCCCTAGCCCCCTTACAGCCTCTGCCACGGACCCCCACAGACACCTGGGCATGAGCAGTGCAGACATGCAAACAGCTCCCCTCGCCCCCACTCCAGTTGCTCCAAGGTTGTCAAGAGTCTTTTTTTCATGCTGTAGGGGAGGGAGTTGAGACAGTCCAATGTCCTGGGGAGCAAGACCTGCAAACAGTCCATCTACAATGTAACATTTGGGTCTCAGGCCGCCCAATCCCTAGTGCGCTGTGCAGACCTTTGACTGGAAAAACACCCCATCTGAGCGTGAGATCTGGCTGGGCTAGTGGCTCTTTCTGTGGACTAAGAGACAGACAGACAGAGTTTTCAGGTTCAAAACCTATACTTGCCAGAAGATGGTCATTCACTTCGGTAAAAAAAAAAAAAAAAAAAAAAAAAAAAAAAAAAGGCTTTTTATTTTTTTTTCCCCTGCCTGGGTAACCTGTCTGCTGCCTGTTTCAAAGTGAAAAAAGGGAAAAATCTTTTTTGGAGGGAAAAGGACCAAAATGCAGGCAGGTGGACTCCGTGGAGGGTGCATGGGGAGTTGCTCCTGCCCTGGCACTAGAGCCCCAGCTGCTGTTCCAGGTTGCTCTCTGATAACAGAGATCTCCGTGTGTCCTGTCATGACACTGTCATCAGGACTGACCCTCAGGATAATGAGGATTCAAAACGAGGCAGGTGATACTGCCTTCAAAAGCAAATCCAGGGAGGTTTGGCGGTATGTCAGAGGGTTAAGGGCTTGTGGCGCTCACGAATAGAGGGGACAGGTGGAGGGATTTGGGGTCTGGCCCCCAGACCGCCACCTGCAGGGGACTCGCTTTACAGGGGGTGAAGCAGGTCTTTAGGAGCTCTATCTTTCTCTCCCACCCTGTATTTCCTCTGCTCTCTCCTTTTATGTCTGTCAGATGCAAGGTCAGTAACAACAACAACAACAAAAACAATAACCACCACAGTGACCAAGCAACAAGGGCAGCGAAAGGGGAACAAATGGAGTGCAGGAGCTGTGGATTATTCCTGGCGTAGGCACTCAGCTGTGGCAATAACCCCTTGAGGCAATCAATCCATACATGAAGAAGTAATACAGGTAACAGAGACGTATATGTCCCTGTGTGTTTCCACTGAGTTAATGTAAATGCACTTTTATTTACTTCTTCATTTATTTATTACCTTGCCAAGAGAATTTCTTTTCATTGCTAAAAAAAGGGTCCCATCAAGGGTACCAGGTGGTGCCACACCCAGTTAAGCACTCATGTTACAATGCAGGAGGACTGGGCTTCAACACCCTGGTTCCCACCTGCCAGGGGAAATCTTTACAAGTGGTGTGGAAGTGCTGCAGTTGTCTCTCTCTCTGTCTCAAACTCTCTCTACCTCCCTTCCCTCTCAATTCCTGTCTATTTATTCCAGTGAATAATCAAGAAAATAGAAAGTAAAAAAAGAAAAAGGAAAAGGAAATATTCCACGACTTCAAATGGGCTACTCAGGACAATGCTATCCTTGTTAAGATCCGCACAGCATTCCATATGCAGAAAGGCAAAGACGCCATGTATTTTTTAACCCAGTTTTTATATTTATCTATTTATTTAGGTGCTTATTCATTTTTGTTATTGATGAATTAATGTTTTACATTTGACATTGACTAAGGATCTGACACCAGCGGTCTCCAGTACCCCTAGATGGTACTCTGCCTCTACAAAACCGATCCATTGACCTGTCCATCCATCCATCCATCCATCCACCCATACATCTATCCATCCATTCATCCATCCATTCATCCATCCATCCATCCATCCATCCATCCATCCACCAGTCAACCAAGCTAAGTACAAAAGGAGATCTCTCCTTAATGGTGAGGAGAAACAACGATGCATAGTTAGGTTGCAAAGGCCCAGTTTGGCTGAATAGGGCAGAGGGGCTGAACCAGGGAATGTGTTGGGGCGTGTGGGTTTGGGTGGGGTGAGCCGGAGACCCTGAGAGCTGGGTCACATTAGGGGCAGGCAGGGGGTGGAAGGGGTTGCGAACAGCTGTCACTGGAGAACCATCACAAGTGCTGGAGCTGGTGAGCAGGGCACCTGGAAGAGAGGACAGACAAAGGAGAGAAGCAAAGTGCGGAGGAGAGGAGAGGGGAGAGGATGGTGAGGACAGGAGAGGACAGGAGAGGACAGGATTGGAGGGGACCTGAGAAACCTACCTGGACAAAGGCAGCATACAGACATCCAGGAAGGCAGGCAGGCAGGCATGCAGGCAGCTCTGGCCTGGGCTCCCTGGATCCCGGGAGCACCTCCACCTGTCTTCTCTTGGCTGCCAGCCCTGAGGTCCCTCGTCGGTCAGCACTGTCTTCCCATCCTTCCGTCCCTCTGTGCCAGGGCCCAGGCGTCTGGGCGCTGTTGCCTGACCTAGTGGCAGAGCAGTTGGGCTGCCCAGTGCCAGTGTGGCCAGCACAGATTGCCAGGGGCTAGGACATCACAGAGGGCTCCTGTGGTTGCTAGGCCACGGGGACCCCGCCCATCCAGTTGACCAGCAGCCATGACCCCCACGCTGAACTTGACCTGAGGGGTGGTGGCCAGCCACCAGAGCCAGAGCCCCAGGCCAAAGCAGGTGCTGGTCGGCCGGGCCAAGGGGCTATGGGCAGATTGGTGTGTGTCTGGGCATGGGGCTGGCATCTGACAGTCCAGGGCGGGGGACCAAGGTCCTCCAGGCCCCTGTCCCACCATGTGCACTGACACACAGTCTTGCTGACTGACTGACAGTCCCCGGCCCAGAGAAACCCACACCAAGTCCCTGGTGCCCGGAGCTGCCCCTGAGGGTTGGTGGGTGCCTGCCTGGACACATGCCTCCGTAATGGAGGCCTCCATTAATCCCGTTGCCTATTGACAGCTGCCCTCCTGCCCCTCCTCCTCCTCCTCCTCCGCCTCCTCCTCCTCCTCTTCTTCCTCCTTCTCTTCCTCCTCTTCCTCCTGCTCTTCCTCCTCCTCCTCCTCCACCCCCTCCTCCTCTTCCTCATCCTCAGAGGGACTCACTCAGGGCCCTTGGCCTAGGCAAGCCAGGGCTGCTGCTCTGGCTTCTGCAGCTTCTATCCAGTAGTTCGGGGGGAGGGGTGTAGGAATCGGTTCCTGTCAGTCCCTGATTCCTGGGACCTTCCATGCCTCCAGCTGCCCCCACTCTCTAGTCCTGACCCCTCCTCAAGGATGCCCCCTTTCCCCTTACCCTCTGTCCCCCAGCTCCCAACTAACATCTACTCTGTTCCTCCCTGCGCTACTTTACTGCCACCCTGCTTCTGCCCTTCAGCCATGAGGGCCCAGGGACAGCCCAGCTGCCATCTCACCATCCAGCAGGGGGACCTGCCCTAACCCCCTGCACCACACCCACACACACACAGCCCTGCACACACTCCTGGGCTCCCCTGCCTGCAGCCTGCCTCTCAAACAGTCTCCTTCTGCCCCCTAGCCCCCTTACAGCCTCTGCCACGGACCCCCACAGACACCTGGGCATGAGCAGTGCAGACATGCAAACAGCTCCCCTCGCCCCCACTCCAGTTGCTCCAAGGTTGTCAAGAGTCTTTTTTTCATGCTGTAGGGGAGGGAGTTGAGACAGTCCAATGTCCTGGGGAGCAAGACCTGCAAACAGTCCATCTACAATGTAACATTTGGGTCTCAGGCCGCCCAATCCCTAGTGCGCTGTGCAGACCTTTGACTGGAAAAACACCCCATCTGAGCGTGAGATCTGGCTGGGCTAGTGGCTCTTTCTGTGGACTAAGAGACAGACAGACAGAGTTTTCAGGTTCAAAACCTATACTTGCCAGAAGATGTTCATTCACTTCGGTAAAAAAAAAAAAAAAAAAGGCTTTTTATTTTTTTTTCCCCTGCCTGGGTAACCTGTCTGCTGCCTGTTTCAAAGTGAAAAAAGGGAAAAATCTTTTTTGGAGGGAAAAGGACCAAAATGCAGGCAGGTGGACTCCGTGGAGGGTGCATGGGGAGTTGCTCCTGCCCTGGCACTAGAGCCCCAGCTGCTGTTCCAGGTTGCTCTCTGATAACAGAGATCTCCGTGTGTCCTGTCATGACACTGTCATCAGGACTGACCCTCAGGATAATGAGGATTCAAAACGAGGCAGGTGATACTGCCTTCAAAAGCAAATCCAGGGAGGTTTGGCGGTATGTCAGAGGGTTAAGGGCTTGTGGCGCTCACGAATAGAGGGGACAGGTGGAGGGATTTGGGGTCTGGCCCCCAGACCGCCACCTGCAGGGGACTCGCTTTACAGGGGGTGAAGCAGGTCTTTAGGAGCTCTATCTTTCTCTCCCACCCTGTATTTCCTCTGCTCTCTCCTTTTATGTCTGTCAGATGCAAGGTCAGTAACAACAACAACAACAAAAACAATAACCACCACAGTGACCAAGCAACAAGGGCAGCGAAAGGGGAACAAATGGAGTGCAGGAGCTGTGGATTATTCCTGGCGTAGGCACTCAGCTGTGGCAATAACCCCTTGAGGCAATCAATCCATACATGAAGAAGTAATACAGGTAACAGAGACGTATATGTCCCTGTGTGTTTCCACTGAGTTAATGTAAATGCACTTTTATTTACTTCTTCATTTATTTATTACCTTGCCAAGAGAATTTCTTTTCATTGCTAAAAAAAGGGTCCCATCAAGGGTACCAGGTGGTGCCACACCCAGTTAAGCACTCATGTTACAATGCAGGAGGACTGGGCTTCAACACCCTGGTTCCCACCTGCCAGGGGAAATCTTTACAAGTGGTGCGGAAGTGCTGCAGTTGTCTCTCTCTCTGTCTCAAACTCTCTCTACCTCCCTTCCCTCTCAATTCCTGTCTATTTATTCCAGTGAATAATCAAGAAAATAGAAAGTAAAAAAAGAAAAAGGAAAAGGAAATATTCCACGACTTCAAATGGGCTACTCAGGACAATGCTATCCTTGTTAAGATCCGCACAGCATTCCATATGCAGAAAGGCAAAGACGCCATGTATTTTTTAACCCAGTTTTTATATTTATCTATTTATTTAGGTGCTTATTCATTTTTGTTATTGATGAATTAATGTTTTACATTTGACATTGACTAAGGATCTGACACCAGCGGTCTCCAGTACCCCTAGATGGTACTCTGCCTCTACAAAACCGATCCATTGACCTGTCCATCCATCCATCCATCCATCCACCCATACATCTATCCATCCATTCATCCATCCATTCATCCATCCATCCATCCATCCATCCATCCATCCACCAGTCAACCAAGCTAAGTACAAAAGGAGATCTCTCCTTAATGGTGAGGAGAAACAACGATGCATAGTTAGGTTGCAAAGGCCCAGTTTGGCTGAATAGGGCAGAGGGGCTGAACCAGGGAATGTGTTGGGGCGTGTGGGTTTGGGTGGGGTGAGCCGGAGACCCTGAGAGCTGGGTCACATTAGGGGCAGGCAGGGGGTGGAAGGGGTTGCGAACAGCTGTCACTGGAGAACCATCACAAGTGCTGGAGCTGGTGAGCAGGGCACCTGGAAGAGAGGACAGACAAAGGAGAGAAGCAAAGTGCGGAGGAGAGGAGAGGGGAGAGGATGGTGAGGACAGGAGAGGACAGGAGAGGACAGGATTGGAGGGGACCTGAGAAACCTACCTGGACAAAGGCAGCATACAGACATCCAGGAAGGCAGGCAGGCAGGCATGCAGGCAGCTCTGGCCTGGGCTCCCTGGATCCCGGGAGCACCTCCACCTGTCTTCTCTTGGCTGCCAGCCCTGAGGTCCCTCGTCGGTCAGCACTGTCTTCCCATCCTTCCGTCCCTCTGTGCCAGGGCCCAGGCGTCTGGGCGCTGTTGCCTGACCTAGTGGCAGAGCAGTTGGGCTGCCCAGTGCCAGTGTGGCCAGCACAGATTGCCAGGGGCTAGGACATCACAGAGGGCTCCTGTGGTTGCTAGGCCACGGGGACCCCGCCCATCCAGTTGACCAGCAGCCATGACCCCCACGCTGAACTTGACCTGAGGGGTGGTGGCCAGCCACCAGAGCCAGAGCCCCAGGCCAAAGCAGGTGCTGGTCGGCCGGGCCAAGGGGCTATGGGCAGATTGGTGTGTGTCTGGGCATGGGGCTGGCATCTGACAGTCCAGGGCGGGGGACCAAGGTCCGCCAGGCCCCTGTCCCACCATGTGCACTGACACACAGTCTTGCTGACTGACTGACAGTCCCCGCCCCAGAGATACCCACACCAAGTCCCTGGGTGCCCTGAGCTGCCCCTGAGGGTTGGTGGGTGCCTGCCTGGACACATGCCTCCGTAATGGAGGCCTCCATTAATCCCGTTGCCTATTGACAGCTGCCCTCCTGCCCCTCCTCCTCCTCCTCCTCCGCCTCCTCCTCCTCCTCTTCTTCCTCCTTCTCTTCCTCCTCTTCCTCCTGCTCTTCCTCCTCCTCCTCCTCCACCCCCTCCTCCTCTTCCTCATCCTCAGAGGGACTCACTCAGGGCCCTTGGCCTAGGCAAGCCAGGGCTGCTGCTCTGGCTTCTGCAGCTTCTATCCAGTAGTTCGGGGGGAGGGGTGTAGGAATCGGTTCCTGTCAGTCCCTGATTCCTGGGACCTTCCATGCCTCCAGCTGCCCCCACTCTCTAGTCCTGACCCCTCCTCAAGGATGCCCCCTTTCCCCTTACCCTCTGTCCCCCAGCTCCCAACTAACATCTACTCTGTTCCTCCCTGCGCTACTTTACTGCCACCCTGCTTCTGCCCTTCAGCCATGAGGGCCCAGGGACAGCCCAGCTGCCATCTCACCATCCAGCAGGGGGACCTGCCCTAACCCCCTGCACCACACCCACACACACACAGCCCTGCACACACTCCTGGGCTCCCCTGCCTGCAGCCTGCCTCTCAAACAGTCTCCTTCTGCCCCCTAGCCCCCTTACAGCCTCTGCCACGGACCCCCACAGACACCTGGGCATGAGCAGTGCAGACATGCAAACAGCTCCCCTCGCCCCCACTCCAGTTGCTCCAAGGTTGTCAAGAGTCTTTTTTTCATGCTGTAGGGGAGGGAGTTGAGACAGTCCAATGTCCTGGGGAGCAAGACCTGCAAACAGTCCATCTACAATGTAACATTTGGGTCTCAGGCCGCCCAATCCCTAGTGCGCTGTGCAGACCTTTGACTGGAAAAACACCCCATCTGAGCGTGAGATCTGGCTGGGCTAGTGGCTCTTTCTGTGGACTAAGAGACAGACAGACAGAGTTTTCAGGTTCAAAACCTATACTTGCCAGAAGATGGTCATTCACTTCGGTAAAAAAAAAAAAAAAAAAAAAAAAAAAAAAAAAAAAAAAAAAGGCTTTTTATTTTTTTTTCCCCTGCCTGGGTAACCTGTCTGCTGCCTGTTTCAAAGTGAAAAAAGGGAAAAATCTTTTTTGGAGGGAAAAGGACCAAAATGCAGGCAGGTGGACTCCGTGGAGGGTGCATGGGGAGTTGCTCCTGCCCTGGCACTAGAGCCCCAGCTGCTGTTCCAGGTTGCTCTCTGATAACAGAGATCTCCGTGTGTCCTGTCATGACACTGTCATCAGGACTGACCCTCAGGATAATGAGGATTCAAAACGAGGCAGGTGATACTGCCTTCAAAAGCAAATCCAGGGAGGTTTGGCGGTATGTCAGAGGGTTAAGGGCTTGTGGCGCTCACGAATAGAGGGGACAGGTGGAGGGATTTGGGGTCTGGCCCCCAGACCGCCACCTGCAGGGGACTCGCTTTACAGGGGGTGAAGCAGGTCTTTAGGAGCTCTATCTTTCTCTCCCACCCTGTATTTCCTCTGCTCTCTCCTTTTATGTCTGTCAGATGCAAGGTCAGTAACAACAACAACAACAAAAACAATAACCACCACAGTGACCAAGCAACAAGGGCAGCGAAAGGGGAACAAATGGAGTGCAGGAGCTGTGGATTATTCCTGGCGTAGGCACTCAGCTGTGGCAATAACCCCTTGAGGCAATCAATCCATACATGAAGAAGTAATACAGGTAACAGAGACGTATATGTCCCTGTGTGTTTCCACTGAGTTAATGTAAATGCACTTTTATTTACTTCTTCATTTATTTATTACCTTGCCAAGAGAATTTCTTTTCATTGCTAAAAAAAGGGTCCCATCAAGGGTACCAGGTGGTGCCACACCCAGTTAAGCACTCATGTTACAATGCAGGAGGACTGGGCTTCAACACCCTGGTTCCCACCTGCCAGGGGAAATCTTTTCAAGTGGTGTGGAAGTGCTGCAGTTGTCTCTCTCTCTGTCTCAAACTCTCTCTACCTCCCTTCCCTCTCAATTCCTGTCTATTTATTCCAGTGAATAATCAAGAAAATAGAAAGTAAAAAAAGAAAAAGGAAAAGGAAATATTCCACGACTTCAAATGGGCTACTCAGGACAATGCTATCCTTGTTAAGATCCGCACAGCATTCCATATGCAGAAAGGCAAAGACGCCATGTATTTTTTAACCCAGTTTTTATATTTATCTATTTATTTAGGTGCTTATTCATTTTTGTTATTGATGAATTAATGTTTTACATTTGACATTGACTAAGGATCTGACACCAGCGGTCTCCAGTACCCCTAGATGGTACTCTGCCTCTACAAAACCGATCCATTGACCTGTCCATCCATCCATCCATCCATCCACCCATACATCTATCCATCCATTCATCCATCCATTCATCCATCCATCCATCCATCCATCCATCCATCCATCCATCCACCAGTCAACCAAGCTAAGTACAAAAGGAGATCTCTCCTTAATGGTGAGGAGAAACAACGATGCATAGTTAGGTTGCAAAGGCCCAGTTTGGCTGAATAGGGCAGAGGGGCTGAACCAGGGAATGTGTTGGGGCGTGTGGGTTTGGGTTGGGTGAGCCGGAGACCCTGAGAGCTGGGTCACATTAGGGGCAGGCAGGGGGTGGAAGGGGTTGCGAACAGCTGTCACTGGAGAACCATCACAAGTGCTGGAGCTGGTGAGCAGGGCACCTGGAAGAGAGGACAGACAAAGGAGAGAAGCAAAGTGCGGAGGAGAGGAGAGGGGAGAGGATGGTGAGGACAGGAGAGGACAGGAGAGGACAGGATTGGAGGGGACCTGAGAAACCTACCTGGACAAAGGCAGCATACAGACATCCAGGAAGGCAGGCAGGCAGGCATGCAGGCAGCTCTGGCCTGGGCTCCCTGGATCCCGGGAGCACCGCCACCTGTCTTCTCTTGGCTGCCAGCCCTGAGGTCCCTCGTCGGTCAGCACTGTCTTCCCATCCTTCCGTCCCTCTGTGCCAGGGCCCAGGCGTCTGGGCGCTGTTGCCTGACCTAGTGGCAGAGCAGTTGGGCTGCCCAGTGCCAGTGTGGCCAGCACAGATTGCCAGGGGCTAGGACATCACAGAGGGCTCCTGTGGTTGCTAGGCCACGGGGACCCCGCCCATCCAGTTGACCAGCAGCCATGACCCCCACGCTGAACTTGACCTGAGGGGTGGTGGCCAGCCACCAGAGCCAGAGCCCCAGGCCAAAGCAGGTGCTGGTCGGCCGGGCCAAGGGGCTATGGGCAGATTGGTGTGTGTCTGGGCATGGGGCTGGCATCTGACAGTCCAGGGCGGGGGACCAAGGTCCGCCATGCCCCTGTCCCACCATGTGCACTGACACACAGTCTTGCTGACTGACTGACAGTCCCCGCCCCAGAGATACCCACACCAAGTCCCTGGGTGCCCTGAGCTGCCCCTGAGGGTTGGTGGGTGCCTGCCTGGACACATGCCTCCGTAATGGAGGCCTCCATTAATCCCGTTGCCTATTGACAGCTGCCCTCCTGCCCCTCCTCCTCCTCCTCCTCCGCCTCCTCCTCCTCCTCTTCTTCCTCCTTCTCTTCCTCCTCTTCCTCCTGCTCTTCCTCCTCCTCCTCCTCCACCCCCTCCTCCTCTTCCTCATCCTCAGAGGGACTCACTCAGGGCCCTTGGCCTAGGCAAGCCAGGGCTGCTGCTCTGGCTTCTGCAGCTTCTATCCAGTAGTTCGGGGGGAGGGGTGTAGGAATCGGTTCCTGTCAGTCCCTGATTCCTGGGACCTTCCATGCCTCCAGCTGCCCCCACTCTCTAGTCCTGACCCCTCCTCAAGGATGCCCCCTTTCCCCTTACCCTCTGTCCCCCAGCTCCCAACTAACATCTACTCTGTTCCTCCCTGCGCTACTTTACTGCCACCCTGCTTCTGCCCTTCAGCCATGAGGGCCCAGGGACAGCCCAGCTGCCATCTCACCATCCAGCAGGGGGACCTGCCCTAACCCCCTGCACCACACCCACACACACACAGCCCTGCACACACTCCTGGGCTCCCCTGCCTGCAGCCTGCCTCTCAAACAGTCTCCTTCTGCCCCCTAGCCCCCTTACAGCCTCTGCCACGGACCCCCACAGACACCTGGGCATGAGCAGTGCAGACATGCAAACAGCTCCCCTCGCCCCCACTCCAGTTGCTCCAAGGTTGTCAAGAGTCTTTTTTTCATGCTGTAGGGGAGGGAGTTGAGACAGTCCAATGTCCTGGGGAGCAAGACCTGCAAACAGTCCATCTACAATGTAACATTTGGGTCTCAGGCCGCCCAATCCCTAGTGCGCTGTGCAGACCTTTGACTGGAAAAACACCCCATCTGAGCGTGAGATCTGGCTGGGCTACTGGCTCTTTCTGTGGACTAAGAGACAGACAGACAGAGTTTTCAGGTTCAAAACCTATACTTGCCAGAAGATGGTCATTCACTTCGGTAAAAAAAAAAAAAAAAAAAAAAAAAAAAAAAAAGGCTTTTTATTTTTTTTTCCCCTGCCTGGGTAACCTGTCTGCTGCCTGTTTCAAAGTGAAAAAAGGGAAAAATCTTTTTTGGAGGGAAAAGGACCAAAATGCAGGCAGGTGGACTCCGTGGAGGGTGCATGGGGAGTTGCTCCTGCCCTGGCACTAGAGCCCCAGCTGCTGTTCCAGGTTGCTCTCTGATAACAGAGATCTCCGTGTGTCCTGTCATGACACTGTCATCAGGACTGACCCTCAGGATAATGAGGATTCAAAACGAGGCAGGTGATACTGCCTTCAAAAGCAAATCCAGGGAGGTTTGGCGGTATGTCAGAGGGTTAAGGGCTTGTGGCGCTCACGAATAGAGGGGACAGGTGGAGGGATTTGGGGTCTGGCCCCCAGACCGCCACCTGCAGGGGACTCGCTTTACAGGGGGTGAAGCAGGTCTTTAGGAGCTCTATCTTTCTCTCCCACCCTGTATTTCCTCTGCTCTCTCCTTTTATGTCTGTCAGATGCAAGGTCAGTAACAACAACAACAACAAAAACAATAACCACCACAGTGACCAAGCAACAAGGGCAGCGAAAGGGGAACAAATGGAGTGCAGGAGCTGTGGATTATTCCTGGCGTAGGCACTCAGCTGTGGCAATAACCCCTTGAGGCAATCAATCCATACATGAAGAAGTAATACAGGTAACAGAGACGTATATGTCCCTGTGTGTTTCCACTGAGTTAATGTAAATGCACTTTTATTTACTTCTTCATTTATTTATTACCTTGCCAAGAGAATTTCTTTTCATTGCTAAAAAAAGGGTCCCATCAAGGGTACCAGGTGGTGCCACACCCAGTTAAGCACTCATGTTACAATGCAGGAGGACTGGGCTTCAACACCCTGGTTCCCACCTGCCAGGGGAAATCTTTACAAGTGGTGCGGAAGTGCTGCAGTTGTCTCTCTCTCTGTCTCAAACTCTCTCTACCTCCCTTCCCTCTCAATTCCTGTCTATTTATTCCAGTGAATAATCAAGAAAATAGAAAGTAAAAAAAGAAAAAGGAAAAGGAAATATTCCACGACTTCAAATGGGCTACTCAGGACAATGCTATCCTTGTTAAGATCCGCACAGCATTCCATATGCAGAAAGGCAAAGACGCCATGTATTTTTTAACCCAGTTTTTATATTTATCTATTTATTTAGGTGCTTATTCATTTTTGTTATTGATGAATTAATGTTTTACATTTGACATTGACTAAGGATCTGACACCAGCGGTCTCCAGTACCCCTAGATGGTACTCTGCCTCTACAAAACCGATCCATTGACCTGTCCATCCATCCATCCATCCATCCACCCATACATCTATCCATCCATTCATCCATCCATTCATCCATCCATCCATCCATCCATCCATCCACCAGTCAACCAAGCTAAGTACAAAAGGAGATCTCTCCTTAATGGTGAGGAGAAACAACGATGCATAGTTAGGTTGCAAAGGCCCAGTTTGGCTGAATAGGGCAGAGGGGCTGAACCAGGGAATGTGTTGGGGCGTGTGGGTTTGGGTGGGGTGAGCCGGAGACCCTGAGAGCTGGGTCACATTAGGGGCAGGCAGGGGGTGGAAGGGGTTGCGAACAGCTGTCACTGGAGAACCATCACAAGTGCTGGAGCTGGTGAGCAGGGCACCTGGAAGAGAGGACAGACAAAGGAGAGAAGCAAAGTGCGGAGGAGAGGAGAGGGGAGAGGATGGTGAGGACAGGAGAGGACAGGAGAGGACAGGATTGGAGGGGACCTGAGAAACCTACCTGGACAAAGGCAGCATACAGACATCCAGGAAGGCAGGCAGGCAGGCATGCAGGCAGCTCTGGCCTGGGCTCCCTGGATCCCGGGAGCACCTCCACCTGTCTTCTCTTGGCTGCCAGCCCTGAGGTCCCTCGTCGGTCAGCACTGTCTTCCCATCCTTCCGTCCCTCTGTGCCAGGGCCCAGGCGTCTGGGCGCTGTTGCCTGACCTAGTGGCAGAGCAGTTGGGCTGCCCAGTGCCAGTGTGGCCAGCACAGATTGCCAGGGGCTAGGACATCACAGAGGGCTCCTGTGGTTGCTAGGCCACGGGGACCCCGCCCATCCAGTTGACCAGCAGCCATGACCCCCACGCTGAACTTGACCTGAGGGGTGGTGGCCAGCCACCAGAGCCAGAGCCCCAGGCCAAAGCAGGTGCTGGTCGGCCGGGCCAAGGGGCTATGGGCAGATTGGTGTGTGTCTGGGCATGGGGCTGGCATCTGACAGTCCAGGGCGGGGGACCAAGGTCCGCCAGGCCCCTGTCCCACCATGTGCACTGACACACAGTCTTGCTGACTGACTGACAGTCCCCGCCCCAGAGATACCCACACCAAGTCCCTGGGTGCCCTGAGCTGCCCCTGAGGGTTGGTGGGTGCCTGCCTGGACACATGCCTCCGTAATGGAGGCCTCCATTAATCCCGTTGCCTATTGACAGCTGCCCTCCTGCCCCTCCTCCTCCTCCTCCTCCGCCTCCTCCTTCTCCTCTTCTTCCTCCTTCTCTTCCTCCTCTTCCTCCTGCTCTTCCTCCTCCTCCTCCTCCACCCCCTCCTCCTCTTCCTCATCCTCAGAGGGACTCACTCAGGGCCCTTGGCCTAGGCAAGCCAGGGCTGCTGCTCTGGCTTCTGCAGCTTCTATCCAGTAGTTCGGGGGGAGGGGTGTAGGAATCGGTTCCTGTCAGTCCCTGATTCCTGGGACCTTCCATGCCTCCAGCTGCCCCCACTCTCTAGTCCTGACCCCTCCTCAAGGATGCCCCCTTTCCCCTTACCCTCTGTCCCCCAGCTCCCAACTAACATCTACTCTGTTCCTCCCTGCGCTACTTTACTGCCACCCTGCTTCTGCCCTTCAGCCATGAGGGCCCAGGGACAGCCCAGCTGCCATCTCACCATCCAGCAGGGGGACCTGCCCTAACCCCCTGCACCACACCCACACACACACAGCCCTGCACACACTCCTGGGCTCCCCTGCCTGCAGCCTGCCTCTCAAACAGTCTCCTTCTGCCCCCTAGCCCCCTTACAGCCTCTGCCACGGACCCCCACAGACACCTGGGCATGAGCAGTGCAGACATGCAAACAGCTCCCCTCGCCCCCACTCCAGTTGCTCCAAGGTTGTCAAGAGTCTTTTTTTCATGCTGTAGGGGAGGGAGTTGAGACAGTCCAATGTCCTGGGGAGCAAGACCTGCAAACAGTCCATCTACAATGTAACATTTGGGTCTCAGGCCGCCCAATCCCTAGTGCGCTGTGCAGACCTTTGACTGGAAAAACACCCCATCTGAGCGTGAGATCTGGCTGGGCTAGTGGCTCTTTCTGTGGACTAAGAGACAGACAGACAGAGTTTTCAGGTTCAAAACCTATACTTGCCAGAAGATGGTCATTCACTTCGGTAAAAAAAAAAAAAAAAAAAAAAAAAAAAAAAAAAAAAAAAAAGGCTTTTTATTTTTTTTTCCCCTGCCTGGGTAACCTGTCTGCTGCCTGTTTCAAAGTGAAAAAAGGGAAAAATCTTTTTTGGAGGGAAAAGGACCAAAATGCAGGCAGGTGGACTCCGTGGAGGGTGCATGGGGAGTTGCTCCTGCCCTGGCACTAGAGCCCCAGCTGCTGTTCCAGGTTGCTCTCTGATAACAGAGATCTCCGTGTGTCCTGTCATGACACTGTCATCAGGACTGACCCTCAGGATAATGAGGATTCAAAACGAGGCAGGTGATACTGCCTTCAAAAGCAAATCCAGGGAGGTTTGGCGGTATGTCAGAGGGTTAAGGGCTTGTGGCGCTCACGAATAGAGGGGACAGGTGGAGGGATTTGGGGTCTGGCCCCCAGACCGCCACCTGCAGGGGACTCGCTTTACAGGGGGTGAAGCAGGTCTTTAGGAGCTCTATCTTTCTCTCCCACCCTGTATTTCCTCTGCTCTCTCCTTTTATGTCTGTCAGATGCAAGGTCAGTAACAACAACAACAACAAAAACAATAACCACCACAGTGACCAAGCAACAAGGGCAGCGAAAGGGGAACAAATGGAGTGCAGGAGCTGTGGATTATTCCTGGCGTAGGCACTCAGCTGTGGCAATAACCCCTTGAGGCAATCAATCCATACATGAAGAAGTAATACAGGTAACAGAGACGTATATGTCCCTGTGTGTTTCCACTGAGTTAATGTAAATGCACTTTTATTTACTTCTTCATTTATTTATTACCTTGCCAAGAGAATTTCTTTTCATTGCTAAAAAAAGGGTCCCATCAAGGGTACCAGGTGGTGCCACACCCAGTTAAGCACTCATGTTACAATGCAGGAGGACTGGGCTTCAACACCCTGGTTCCCACCTGCCAGGGGAAATCTTTACAAGTGGTGCGGAAGTGCTGCAGTTGTCTCTCTCTCTGTCTCAAACTCTCTCTACCTCCCTTCCCTCTCAATTCCTGTCTATTTATTCCAGTGAATAATCAAGAAAATAGAAAGTAAAAAAAGAAAAAGGAAAAGGAAATATTCCACGACTTCAAATGGGCTACTCAGGACAATGCTATCCTTGTTAAGATCCGCACAGCATTCCATATGCAGAAAGGCAAAGACGCCATGTATTTTTTAACCCAGTTTTTATATTTATCTATTTATTTAGGTGCTTATTCATTTTTGTTATTGATGAATTAATGTTTTACATTTGACATTGACTAAGGATCTGACACCAGCGGTCTCCAGTACCCCTAGATGGTACTCTGCCTCTACAAAACCGATCCATTGACCTGTCCATCCATCCATCCATCCATCCACCCATACATCTATCCATCCATTCATCCATCCATTCATCCATCCATCCATCCATCCATCCATCCATCCATCCATCCACCAGTCAACCAAGCTAAGTACAAAAGGAGATCTCTCCTTAATGGTGAGGAGAAACAACGATGCATAGTTAGGTTGCAAAGGCCCAGTTTGGCTGAATAGGGCAGAGGGGCTGAACCAGGGAATGTGTTGGGGCGTGTGGGTTTGGGTGGGGTGAGCCGGAGACCCTGAGAGCTGGGTCACATTAGGGGCAGGCAGGGGGTGGAAGGGGTTGCGAACAGCTGTCACTGGAGAACCATCACAAGTGCTGGAGCTGGTGAGCAGGGCACCTGGAAGAGAGGACAGACAAAGGAGAGAAGCAAAGTGCGGAGGAGAGGAGAGGGGAGAGGATGGTGAGGACAGGAGAGGACAGGAGAGGACAGGATTGGAGGGGACCTGAGAAACCTACCTGGACAAAGGCAGCATACAGACATCCAGGAAGGCAGGCAGGCAGGCATGCAGGCAGCTCTGGCCTGGGCTCCCTGGATCCCGGGAGCACCTCCACCTGTCTTCTCTTGGCTGCCAGCCCTGAGGTCCCTCGTCGGTCAGCACTGTCTTCCCATCCTTCCGTCCCTCTGTGCCAGGGCCCAGGCGTCTGGGCGCTGTTGCCTGACCTAGTGGCAGAGCAGTTGGGCTGCCCAGTGCCAGTGTGGCCAGCACAGATTGCCAGGGGCTAGGACATCACAGAGGGCTCCTGTGGTTGCTAGGCCACGGGGACCCCGCCCATCCAGTTGACCAGCAGCCATGACCCCCACGCTGAACTTGACCTGAGGGGTGGTGGCCAGCCACCAGAGCCAGAGCCCCAGGCCAAAGCAGGTGCTGGTCGGCCGGGCCAAGGGGCTATGGGCAGATTGGTGTGTGTCTGGGCATGGGGCTGGCATCTGACAGTCCAGGGCGGGGGACCAAGGTCCGCCAGGCCCCTGTCCCACCATGTGCACTGACACACAGTCTTGCTGACTGACTGACAGTCCCCGCCCCAGAGATACCCACACCAAGTCCCTGGGTGCCCTGAGCTGCCCCTGAGGGTTGGTGGGTGCCTGCCTGGACACATGCCTCCGTAATGGAGGCCTCCATTAATCCCGTTGCCTATTGACAGCTGCCCTCCTGCCCCTCCTCCTCCTCCTCCTCCGCCTCCTCCTTCTCCTCTTCTTCCTCCTTCTCTTCCTCCTCTTCCTCCTGCTCTTCCTCCTCCTCCTCCTCCACCCCCTCCTCCTCTTCCTCATCCTCAGAGGGACTCACTCGGGACTCACTCAGGGCCCTTGGCCTAGGCAAGCCAGGGCTGCTGCTCTGGCTTCTGCAGCTTCTATCCAGTAGTTCGGGGGGAGGGGTGTAGGAATCGGTTCCTGTCAGTCCCTGATTCCTGGGACCTTCCATGCCTCCAGCTGCCCCCACTCTCTAGTCCTGACCCCTCCTCAAGGATGCCCCCTTTCCCCTTACCCTCTGTCCCCCAGCTCCCAACTAACATCTACTCTGTTCCTCCCTGCGCTACTTTACTGCCACCCTGCTTCTGCCCTTCAGCCATGAGGGCCCAGGGACAGCCCAGCTGCCATCTCACCATCCAGCAGGGGGACCTGCCCTAACCCCCTGCACCACACCCACACACACACAGCCCTGCACACACTCCTGGGCTCCCCTGCCTGCAGCCTGCCTCTCAAACAGTCTCCTTCTGCCCCCTAGCCCCCTTACAGCCTCTGCCACGGACCCCCACAGACACCTGGGCATGAGCAGTGCAGACATGCAAACAGCTCCCCTCGCCCCCACTCCAGTTGCTCCAAGGTTGTCAAGAGTCTTTTTTTCATGCTGTAGGGGAGGGAGTTGAGACAGTCCAATGTCCTGGGGAGCAAGACCTGCAAACAGTCCATCTACAATGTAACATTTGGGTCTCAGGCCGCCCAATCCCTAGTGCGCTGTGCAGACCTTTGACTGGAAAAACACCCCATCTGAGCGTGAGATCTGGCTGGGCTAGTGGCTCTTTCTGTGGACTAAGAGACAGACAGACAGAGTTTTCAGGTTCAAAACCTATACTTGCCAGAAGATGGTCATTCACTTCGGTAAAAAAAAAAAAAAAAAAAAAAAAAAAAAAAAAAAAAAAAGGCTTTTTATTTTTTTTTCCCCTGCCTGGGTAACCTGTCTGCTGCCTGTTTCAAAGTGAAAAAAGGGAAAAATATTTTTTGGAGGGAAAAGGACCAAAATGCAGGCAGGTGGACTCCGTGGAGGGTGCATGGGGAGTTGCTCCTGCCCTGGCACTAGAGCCCCAGCTGCTGTTCCAGGTTGCTCTCTGATAACAGAGATCTCCGTGTGTCCTGTCATGACACTGTCATCAGGACTGACCCTCAGGATAATGAGGATTCAAAACGAGGCAGGTGATACTGCCTTCAAAAGCAAATCCAGGGAGGTTTGGCGGTATGTCAGAGGGTTAAGGGCTTGTGGCGCTCACGAATAGAGGGGACAGGTGGAGGGATTTGGGGTCTGGCCCCCAGACCGCCACCTGCAGGGGACTCGCTTTACAGGGGGTGAAGCAGGTCTTTAGGAGCTCTATCTTTCTCTCCCACCCTGTATTTCCTCTGCTCTCTCCTTTTATGTCTGTCAGATGCAAGGTCAGTAACAACAACAACAACAAAAACAATAACCACCACAGTGACCAAGCAACAAGGGCAGCGAAAGGGGAACAAATGGAGTGCAGGAGCTGTGGATTATTCCTGGCGTAGGCACTCAGCTGTGGCAATAACCCCTTGAGGCAATCAATCCATACATGAAGAAGTAATACAGGTAACAGAGACGTATATGTCCCTGTGTGTTTCCACTGAGTTAATGTAAATGCACTTTTATTTACTTCATTTATTTATTACCTTGCCAAGAGAATTTCTTTTCATTGCTAAAAAAAGGGTCCCATCAAGGGTACCAGGTGGTGCCACACCCAGTTAAGCACTCATGTTACAATGCAGGAGGACTGGGCTTCAACACCCTGGTTCCCACCTGCCAGGGGAAATCTTTACAAGTGGTGCGGAAGTGCTGCAGTTGTCTCTCTCTCTGTCTCAAACTCTCTCTACCTCCCTTCCCTCTCAATTCCTGTCTATTTATTCCAGTGAATAATCAAGAAAATAGAAAGTAAAAAAAGAAAAAGGAAAAGGAAATATTCCACGACTTCAAATGGGCTACTCAGGACAATGCTATCCTTGTTAAGATCCGCACAGCATTCCATATGCAGAAAGGCAAAGACGCCATGTATTTTTTAACCCAGTTTTTATATTTATCTATTTATTTAGGTGCTTATTCATTTTTGTTATTGATGAATTAATGTTTTACATTTGACATTGACTAAGGATCTGACACCAGCGGTCTCCAGTACCCCTAGATGGTACTCTGCCTCTACAAAACCGATCCATTGACCTGTCCATCCATCCATCCATCCATCCACCCATACATCTATCCATCCATTCATCCATCCATTCATCCATCCATCCATCCATCCATCCATCCATCCACCAGTCAACCAAGCTAAGTACAAAAGGAGATCTCTCCTTAATGGTGAGGAGAAACAACGATGCATAGTTAGGTTGCAAAGGCCCAGTTTGGCTGAATAGGGCAGAGGGGCTGAACCAGGGAATGTGTTGGGGCGTGTGGGTTTGGGTGGGGTGAGCCGGAGACCCTGAGAGCTGGGTCACATTAGGGGCAGGCAGGGGGTGGAAGGGGTTGCGAACAGCTGTCACTGGAGAACCATCACAAGTGCTGGAGCTGGTGAGCAGGGCACCTGGAAGAGAGGACAGACAAAGGAGAGAAGCAAAGTGCGGAGGAGAGGAGAGGGGAGAGGATGGTGAGGACAGGAGAGGACAGGAGAGGACAGGATTGGAGGGGACCTGAGAAACCTACCTGGACAAAGGCAGCATACAGACATCCAGGAAGGCAGGCAGGCAGGCATGCAGGCAGCTCTGGCCTGGGCTCCCTGGATCCCGGGAGCACCTCCACCTGTCTTCTCTTGGCTGCCAGCCCTGAGGTCCCTCGTCGGTCAGCACTGTCTTCCCATCCTTCCGTCCCTCTGTGCCAGGGCCCAGGTGTCTGGGCGCTGTTGCCTGACCTAGTGGCAGAGCAGTTGGGCTGCCCAGTGCCAGTGTGGCCAGCACAGATTGCCAGGGGCTAGGACATCACAGAGGGCTCCTGTGGTTGCTAGGCCACGGGGACCCCGCCCATCCAGTTGACCAGCAGCCATGACCCCCACGCTGAACTTGACCTGAGGGGTGGTGGCCAGCCACCAGAGCCAGAGCCCCAGGCCAAAGCAGGTGCTGGTCGGCCGGGCCAAGGGGCTATGGGCAGATTGGTGTGTGTCTGGGCATGGGGCTGGCATCTGACAGTCCAGGGCGGGGGACCAAGGTCCGCCAGGCCCCTGTCCCACCATGTGCACTGACACACAGTCTTGCTGACTGACTGACAGTCCCCGCCCCAGAGATACCCACACCAAGTCCCTGGGTGCCCTGAGCTGCCCCTGAGGGTTGGTGGGTGCCTGCCTGGACACATGCCTCCGTAATGGAGGCCTCCATTAATCCCGTTGCCTATTGACAGCTGCCCTCCTGCCCCTCCTCCTCCTCCTCCTCCGCCTCCTCCTTCTCCTCTTCTTCCTCCTTCTCTTCCTCCTCTTCCTCCTGCTCTTCCTCCTCCTCCTCCTCCACCCCCTCCTCCTCTTCCTCATCCTCAGAGGGACTCACTCAGGGCCCTTGGCCTAGGCAAGCCAGGGCTGCTGCTCTGGCTTCTGCAGCTTCTATCCAGTAGTTCGGGGGGAGGGGTGTAGGAATCGGTTCCTGTCAGTCCCTGATTCCTGGGACCTTCCATGCCTCCAGCTGCCCCCACTCTCTAGTCCTGACCCCTCCTCAAGGATGCCCCCTTTCCCCTTACCCTCTGTCCCCCAGCTCCCAACTAACATCTACTCTGTTCCTCCCTGCGCTACTTTACTGCCACCCTGCTTCTGCCCTTCAGCCATGAGGGCCCAGGGACAGCCCAGCTGCCATCTCACCATCCAGCAGGGGGACCTGCCCTAACCCCCTGCACCACACCCACACACACACAGCCCTGCACACACTCCTGGGCTCCCCTGCCTGCAGCCTGCCTCTCAAACAGTCTCCTTCTGCCCCCTAGCCCCCTTACAGCCTCTGCCACGGACCCCCACAGACACCTGGGCATGAGCAGTGCAGACATGCAAACAGCTCCCCTCGCCCCCACTCCAGTTGCTCCAAGGTTGTCAAGAGTCTTTTTTTCATGCTGTAGGGGAGGGAGTTGAGACAGTCCAATGTCCTGGGGAGCAAGACCTGCAAACAGTCCATCTACAATGTAACATTTGGGTCTCAGGCCGCCCAATCCCTAGTGCGCTGTGCAGACCTTTGACTGGAAAAACACCCCATCTGAGCGTGAGATCTGGCTGGGCTAGTGGCTCTTTCTGTGGACTAAGAGACAGACAGACAGAGTTTTCAGGTTCAAAACCTATACTTGCCAGAAGATGGTCATTCACTTCGGTAAAAAAAAAAAAAAAAAAAAAAAAAAAAAAAAAAAAAAAAGGCTTTTTATTTTTTTTTCCCCTGCCTGGGTAACCTGTCTGCTGCCTGTTTCAAAGTGAAAAAAGGGAAAAATATTTTTTGGAGGGAAAAGGACCAAAATGCAGGCAGGTGGACTCCGTGGAGGGTGCATGGGGAGTTGCTCCTGCCCTGGCACTAGAGCCCCAGCTGCTGTTCCAGGTTGCTCTCTGATAACAGAGATCTCCGTGTGTCCTGTCATGACACTGTCATCAGGACTGACCCTCAGGATAATGAGGATTCAAAACGAGGCAGGTGATACTGCCTTCAAAAGCAAATCCAGGGAGGTTTGGCGGTATGTCAGAGGGTTAAGGGCTTGTGGCGCTCACGAATAGAGGGGACAGGTGGAGGGATTTGGGGTCTGGCCCCCAGACCGCCACCTGCAGGGGACTCGCTTTACAGGGGGTGAAGCAGGTCTTTAGGAGCTCTATCTTTCTCTCCCACCCTGTATTTCCTCTGCTCTCTCCTTTTATGTCTGTCAGATGCAAGGTCAGTAACAACAACAACAACAAAAACAATAACCACCACAGTGACCAAGCAACAAGGGCAGCGAAAGGGGAACAAATGGAGTGCAGGAGCTGTGGATTATTCCTGGCGTAGGCACTCAGCTGTGGCAATAACCCCTTGAGGCAATCAATCCATACATGAAGAAGTAATACAGGTAACAGAGACGTATATGTCCCTGTGTGTTTCCACTGAGTTAATGTAAATGCACTTTTATTTACTTCTTCATTTATTTATTACCTTGCCAAGAGAATTTCTTTTCATTGCTAAAAAAAGGGTCCCATCAAGGGTACCAGGTGGTGCCACACCCAGTTAAGCACTCATGTTACAATGCAGGAGGACTGGGCTTCAACACCCTGGTTCCCACCTGCCAGGGGAAATCTTTACAAGTGGTGCGGAAGTGCTGCAGTTGTCTCTCTCTCTGTCTCAAACTCTCTCTACCTCCCTTCCCTCTCAATTCCTGTCTATTTATTCCAGTGAATAATCAAGAAAATAGAAAGTAAAAAAAGAAAAAGGAAAAGGAAATATTCCACGACTTCAAATGGGCTACTCAGGACAATGCTATCCTTGTTAAGATCCGCACAGCATTCCATATGCAGAAAGGCAAAGACGCCATGTATTTTTTAACCCAGTTTTTATATTTATCTATTTATTTAGGTGCTTATTCATTTTTGTTATTGATGAATTAATGTTTTACATTTGACATTGACTAAGGATCTGACACCAGCGGTCTCCAGTACCCCTAGATGGTACTCTGCCTCTACAAAACCGATCCATTGACCTGTCCATCCATCCATCCATCCATCCACCCATACATCTATCCATCCATTCATCCATCCATTCATCCATCCATCCATCCATCCATCCATCCATCCATCCACCAGTCAACCAAGCTAAGTACAAAAGGAGATCTCTCCTTAATGGTGAGGAGAAACAACGATGCATAGTTAGGTTGCAAAGGCCCAGTTTGGCTGAATAGGGCAGAGGGGCTGAACCAGGGAATGTGTTGGGGCGTGTGGGTTTGGGTGGGGTGAGCCGGAGACCCTGAGAGCTGGGTCACATTAGGGGCAGGCAGGGGGTGGAAGGGGTTGCGAACAGCTGTCACTGGAGAACCATCACAAGTGCTGGAGCTGGTGAGCAGGGCACCTGGAAGAGAGGACAGACAAAGGAGAGAAGCAAAGTGCGGAGGAGAGGAGAGGGGAGAGGATGGTGAGGACAGGAGAGGACAGGAGAGGACAGGATTGGAGGGGACCTGAGAAACCTACCTGGACAAAGGCAGCATACAGACATCCAGGAAGGCAGGCAGGCAGGCATGCAGGCAGCTCTGGCCTGGGCTCCCTGGATCCCGGGAGCACCTCCACCTGTCTTCTCTTGGCTGCCAGCCCTGAGGTCCCTCGTCGGTCAGCACTGTCTTCCCATCCTTCCGTCCCTCTGTGCCAGGGCCCAGGCGTCTGGGCGCTGTTGCCTGACCTAGTGGCAGAGCAGTTGGGCTGCCCAGTGCCAGTGTGGCCAGCACAGATTGCCAGGGGCTAGGACATCACAGAGGGCTCCTGTGGTTGCTAGGCCACGGGGACCCCGCCCATCCAGTTGACCAGCAGCCATGACCCCCACGCTGAACTTGACCTGAGGGGTGGTGGCCAGCCACCAGAGCCAGAGCCCCAGGCCAAAGCAGGTGCTGGTCGGCCGGGCCAAGGGGCTATGGGCAGATTGGTGTGTGTCTGGGCATGGGGCTGGCATCTGACAGTCCAGGGCGGGGGACCAAGGTCCGCCAGGCCCCTGTCCCACCATGTGCACTGACACACAGTCTTGCTGACTGACTGACAGTCCCCGCCCCAGAGATACCCACACCAAGTCCCTGGGTGCCCTGAGCTGCCCCTGAGGGTTGGTGGGTGCCTGCCTGGACACATGCCTCCATAATGGAGGCCTCCATTAATCCCGTTGCCTATTGACAGCTGCCCTCCTGCCCCTCCTCCTCCTCCTCCTCCGCCTCCTCCTTCTCCTCTTCTTCCTCCTTCTCTTCCTCCTCTTCCTCCTGCTCTTCCTCCTCCTCCTCCACCCCCTCCTCCTCTTCCTCATCCTCAGAGGGACTCACTCAGGGCCCTTGGCCTAGGCAAGCCAGGGCTGCTGCTCTGGCTTCTGCAGCTTCTATCCAGTAGTTCGGGGGGAGGGGTGTAGGAATCGGTTCCTGTCAGTCCCTGATTCCTGGGACCTTCCATGCCTCCAGCTGCCCCCACTCTCTAGTCCTGACCCCTCCTCAAGGATGCCCCCTTTCCCCTTACCCTCTGTCCCCCAGCTCCCAACTAACATCTACTCTGTTCCTCCCTGCGCTACTTTACTGCCACCCTGCTTCTGCCCTTCAGCCATGAGGGCCCAGGGACAGCCCAGCTGCCATCTCACCATCCAGCAGGGGGACCTGCCCTAACCCCCTGCACCACACCCACACACACACAGCCCTGCACACACTCCTGGGCTCCCCTGCCTGCAGCCTGCCTCTCAAACAGTCTCCTTCTGCCCCCTAGCCCCCTTACAGCCTCTGCCACGGACCCCCACAGACACCTGGGCATGAGCAGTGCAGACATGCAAACAGCTCCCCTCGCCCCCACTCCAGTTGCTCCAAGGTTGTCAAGAGTCTTTTTTTCATGCTGTAGGGGAGGGAGTTGAGACAGTCCAATGTCCTGGGGAGCAAGACCTGCAAACAGTCCATCTACAATGTAACATTTGGGTCTCAGGCCGCCCAATCCCTAGTGCGCTGTGCAGACCTTTGACTGGAAAAACACCCCATCTGAGCGTGAGATCTGGCTGGGCTAGTGGCTCTTTCTGTGGACTAAGAGACAGACAGACAGAGTTTTCAGGTTCAAAACCTATACTTGCCAGAAGATGGTCATTCACTTCGGTAAAAAAAAAAAAAAAAAAAAAAAAAGGCTTTTTATTTTTTTTTCCCCTGCCTGGGTAACCTGTCTGCTGCCTGTTTCAAAGTGAAAAAAGGGAAAAATATTTTTTGGAGGGAAAAGGACCAAAATGCAGGCAGGTGGACTCCGTGGAGGGTGCATGGGGAGTTGCTCCTGCCCTGGCACTAGAGCCCCAGCTGCTGTTCCAGGTTGCTCTCTGATAACAGAGATCTCCGTGTGTCCTGTCATGACACTGTCATCAGGACTGACCCTCAGGATAATGAGGATTCAAAACGAGGCAGGTGATACTGCCTTCAAAAGCAAATCCAGGGAGGTTTGGCGGTATGTCAGAGGGTTAAGGGCTTGTGGCGCTCACGAATAGAGGGGACAGGTGGAGGGATTTGGGGTCTGGCCCCCAGACCGCCACCTGCAGGGGACTCGCTTTACAGGGGGTGAAGCAGGTCTTTAGGAGCTCTATCTTTCTCTCCCACCCTGTATTTCCTCTGCTCTCTCCTTTTATGTCTGTCAGATGCAAGGTCAGTAACAACAACAACAACAAAAACAATAACCACCACAGTGACCAAGCAACAAGGGCAGCGAAAGGGGAACAAATGGAGTGCAGGAGCTGTGGATTATTCCTGGCGTAGGCACTCAGCTGTGGCAATAACCCCTTGAGGCAATCAATCCATACATGAAGAAGTAATACAGGTAACAGAGACGTATATGTCCCTGTGTGTTTCCACTGAGTTAATGTAAATGCACTTTTATTTACTTCTTCATTTATTTATTACCTTGCCAAGAGAATTTCTTTTCATTGCTAAAAAAAGGGTCCCATCAAGGGTACCAGGTGGTGCCACACCCAGTTAAGCACTCATGTTACAATGCAGGAGGACTGGGCTTCAACACCCTGGTTCCCACCTGCCAGGGGAAATCTTTACAAGTGGTGCGGAAGTGCTGCAGTTGTCTCTCTCTCTGTCTCAAACTCTCTCTACCTCCCTTCCCTCTCAATTCCTGTCTATTTATTCCAGTGAATAATCAAGAAAATAGAAAGTAAAAAAAGAAAAAGGAAAAGGAAATATTCCACGACTTCAAATGGGCTACTCAGGACAATGCTATCCTTGTTAAGATCCGCACAGCATTCCATATGCAGAAAGGCAAAGACGCCATGTATTTTTTAACCCAGTTTTTATATTTATCTATTTATTTAGGTGCTTATTCATTTTTGTTATTGATGAATTAATGTTTTACATTTGACATTGACTAAGGATCTGACACCAGCGGTCTCCAGTACCCCTAGATGGTACTCTGCCTCTACAAAACCGATCCATTGACCTGTCCATCCATCCATCCATCCATCCACCCATACATCTATCCATCCATTCATCCATCCATTCATCCATCCATCCATCCATCCATCCATCCATCCATCCATCCACCAGTCAACCAAGCTAAGTACAAAAGGAGATCTCTCCTTAATGGTGAGGAGAAACAACGATGCATAGT
The DNA here is from genome assembly GCF_950295315.1 of Erinaceus europaeus. NCBI lineage: Eukaryota > Metazoa > Chordata > Mammalia > Eulipotyphla > Erinaceidae > Erinaceus > Erinaceus europaeus. The sequence goes on along the minus strand of NW_026647125.1, from coordinate 1,652,451 downwards.
TAGGTTGCAAAGGCCCAGTTTGGCTGAATAGGGCAGAGGGGCTGAACCAGGGAATGTGTTGGGGCGTGTGGGTTTGGGTGGGGTGAGCCGGAGACCCTGAGAGCTGGGTCACATTAGGGGCAGGCAGGGGGTGGAAGGGGTTGCGAACAGCTGTCACTGGAGAACCATCACAAGTGCTGGAGCTGGTGAGCAGGGCACCTGGAAGAGAGGACAGACAAAGGAGAGAAGCAAAGTGCGGAGGAGAGGAGAGGGGAGAGGATGGTGAGGACAGGAGAGGACAGGAGAGGACAGGATTGGAGGGGACCTGAGAAACCTACCTGGACAAAGGCAGCATACAGACATCCAGGAAGGCAGGCAGGCAGGCATGCAGGCAGCTCTGGCCTGGGCTCCCTGGATCCCGGGAGCACCTCCACCTGTCTTCTCTTGGCTGCCAGCCCTGAGGTCCCTCGTCGGTCAGCACTGTCTTCCCATCCTTCCGTCCCTCTGTGCCAGGGCCCAGGCGTCTGGGCGCTGTTGCCTGACCTAGTGGCAGAGCAGTTGGGCTGCCCAGTGCCAGTGTGGCCAGCACAGATTGCCAGGGGCTAGGACATCACAGAGGGCTCCTGTGGTTGCTAGGCCACGGGGACCCCGCCCATCCAGTTGACCAGCAGCCATGACCCCCACGCTGAACTTGACCTGAGGGGTGGTGGCCAGCCACCAGAGCCAGAGCCCCAGGCCAAAGCAGGTGCTGGTCGGCCGGGCCAAGGGGCTATGGGCAGATTGGTGTGTGTCTGGGCATGGGGCTGGCATCTGACAGTCCAGGGCGGGGGACCAAGGTCCGCCAGGCCCCTGTCCCACCATGTGCACTGACACACAGTCTTGCTGACTGACTGACAGTCCCCGCCCCAGAGATACCCACACCAAGTCCCTGGGTGCCCTGAGCTGCCCCTGAGGGTTGGTGGGTGCCTGCCTGGACACATGCCTCCGTAATGGAGGCCTCCATTAATCCCGTTGCCTATTGACAGCTGCCCTCCTGCCCCTCCTCCTCCTCCTCCTCCGCCTCCTCCTTCTCCTCTTCTTCCTCCTTCTCTTCCTCCTCTTCCTCCTGCTCTTCCTCCTCCTCCTCCTCCACCCCCTCCTCCTCTTCCTCATCCTCAGAGGGACTCACTCAGGGCCCTTGGCCTAGGCAAGCCAGGGCTGCTGCTCTGGCTTCTGCAGCTTCTATCCAGTAGTTCGGGGGGAGGGGTGTAGGAATCGGTTCCTGTCAGTCCCTGATTCCTGGGACCTTCCATGCCTCCAGCTGCCCCCACTCTCTAGTCCTGACCCCTCCTCAAGGATGCCCCCTTTCCCCTTACCCTCTGTCCCCCAGCTCCCAACTAACATCTACTCTGTTCCTCCCTGCGCTACTTTACTGCCACCCTGCTTCTGCCCTTCAGCCATGAGGGCCCAGGGACAGCCCAGCTGCCATCTCACCATCCAGCAGGGGGACCTGCCCTAACCCCCTGCACCACACCCACACACACACAGCCCTGCACACACTCCTGGGCTCCCCTGCCTGCAGCCTGCCTCTCAAACAGTCTCCTTCTGCCCCCTAGCCCCCTTACAGCCTCTGCCACGGAACCCCACAGACACCTGGGCATGAGCAGTGCAGACATGCAAACAGCTCCCCTCGCCCCCACTCCAGTTGCTCCAAGGTTGTCAAGAGTCTTTTTTTCATGCTGTAGGGGAGGGAGTTGAGACAGTCCAATGTCCTGGGGAGCAAGACCTGCAAACAGTCCATCTACAATGTAACATTTGGGTCTCAGGCCGCCCAATCCCTAGTGCGCTGTGCAGACCTTTGACTGGAAAAACACCCCATCTGAGCGTGAGATCTGGCTGGGCTAGTGGCTCTTTCTGTGGACTAAGAGACAGACAGACAGAGTTTTCAGGTTCAAAACCTATACTTGCCAGAAGATGGTCATTCACTTCGGTAAAAAAAAAAAAAAAAAAAAAAAAAAAAAAAAAAAAAAAAGGCTTTTTATTTTTTTTTCCCCTGCCTGGGTAACCTGTCTGCTGCCTGTTTCAAAGTGAAAAAAGGGAAAAATCTTTTTTGGAGGGAAAAGGACCAAAATGCAGGCAGGTGGACTCCGTGGAGGGTGCATGGGGAGTTGCTCCTGCCCTGGCACTAGAGCCCCAGCTGCTGTTCCAGGTTGCTCTCTGATAACAGAGATCTCCGTGTGTCCTGTCATGACACTGTCATCAGGACTGACCCTCAGGATAATGAGGATTCAAAACGAGGCAGGTGATACTGCCTTCAAAAGCAAATCCAGGGAGGTTTGGCGGTATGTCAGAGGGTTAAGGGCTTGTGGCGCTCACGAATAGAGGGGACAGGTGGAGGGATTTGGGGTCTGGCCCCCAGACCGCCACCTGCAGGGGACTCGCTTTACAGGGGGTGAAGCAGGTCTTTAGGAGCTCTATCTTTCTCTCCCACCCTGTATTTCCTCTGCTCTCTCCTTTTATGTCTGTCAGATGCAAGGTCAGTAACAACAACAACAACAAAAACAATAACCACCACAGTGACCAAGCAACAAGGGCAGCGAAAGGGGAACAAATGGAGTGCAGGAGCTGTGGATTATTCCTGGCGTAGGCACTCAGCTGTGGCAATAACCCCTTGAGGCAATCAATCCATACATGAAGAAGTAATACAGGTAACAGAGACGTATATGTCCCTGTGTGTTTCCACTGAGTTAATGTAAATGCACTTTTATTTACTTCTTCATTTATTTATTACCTTGCCAAGAGAATTTCTTTTCATTGCTAAAAAAAGGGTCCCATCAAGGGTACCAGGTGGTGCCACACCCAGTTAAGCACTCATGTTACAATGCAGGAGGACTGGGCTTCAACACCCTGGTTCCCACCTGCCAGGGGAAATCTTTACAAGTGGTGCGGAAGTGCTGCAGTTGTCTCTCTCTCTGTCTCAAACTCTCTCTACCTCCCTTCCCTCTCAATTCCTGTCTATTTATTCCAGTGAATAATCAAGAAAATAGAAAGTAAAAAAAGAAAAAGGAAAAGGAAATATTCCACGACTTCAAATGGGCTACTCAGGACAATGCTATCCTTGTTAAGATCCGCACAGCATTCCATATGCAGAAAGGCAAAGACGCCATGTATTTTTTAACCCAGTTTTTATATTTATCTATTTATTTAGGTGCTTATTCATTTTTGTTATTGATGAATTAATGTTTTACATTTGACATTGACTAAGGATCTGACACCAGCGGTCTCCAGTACCCCTAGATGGTACTCTGCCTCTACAAAACCGATCCATTGACCTGTCCATCCATCCATCCATCCATCCACCCATACATCTATCCATCCATTCATCCATCCATTCATCCATCCATCCATCCATCCATCCATCCATCCATCCATCCATCCACCAGTCAACCAAGCTAAGTACAAAAGGAGATCTCTCCTTAATGGTGAGGAGAAACAACGATGCATAGTTAGGTTGCAAAGGCCCAGTTTGGCTGAATAGGGCAGAGGGGCTGAACCAGGGAATGTGTTGGGGCGTGTGGGTTTGGGTGGGGTGAGCCGGAGACCCTGAGAGCTGGGTCACATTAGGGGCAGGCAGGGGGTGGAAGGGGTTGCGAACAGCTGTCACTGGAGAACCATCACAAGTGCTGGAGCTGGTGAGCAGGGCACCTGGAAGAGAGGACAGACAAAGGAGAGAAGCAAAGTGCGGAGGAGAGGAGAGGGGAGAGGATGGTGAGGACAGGAGAGGACAGGAGAGGACAGGATTGGAGGGGACCTGAGAAACCTACCTGGACAAAGGCAGCATACAGACATCCAGGAAGGCAGGCAGGCAGGCATGCAGGCAGCTCTGGCCTGGGCTCCCTGGATCCCGGGAGCACCTCCACCTGTCTTCTCTTGGCTGCCAGCCCTGAGGTCCCTCGTCGGTCAGCACTGTCTTCCCATCCTTCCGTCCCTCTGTGCCAGGGCCCAGGCGTCTGGGCGCTGTTGCCTGACCTAGTGGCAGAGCAGTTGGGCTGCCCAGTGCCAGTGTGGCCAGCACAGATTGCCAGGGGCTAGGACATCACAGAGGGCTCCTGTGGTTGCTAGGCCACGGGGACCCCGCACATCCAGTTGACCAGCAGCCATGACCCCCACGCTGAACTTGACCTGAGGGGTGGTGGCCAGCCACCAGAGCCAGAGCCCCAGGCCAAAGCAGGTGCTGGTCGGCCGGGCCAAGGGGCTATGGGCAGATTGGTGTGTGTCTGGGCATGGGGCTGGCATCTGACAGTCCAGGGCGGGGGACCAAGGTCCGCCAGGCCCCTGTCCCACCATGTGGACTGACACACAGTCTTGCTGACTGACTGACAGTCCCCGCCCCAGAGATACCCACACCAAGTCCCTGGGTGCCCTGAGCTGCCCCTGAGGGTTGGTGGGTGCCTGCCTGGACACATGCCTCCGTAATGGAGGCCTCCATTAATCCCGTTGCCTATTGACAGCTGCCCTCCTGCCCCTCCTCCTCCTCCTCCTCCGCCTCCTCCTCCTCCTCTTCTTCCTCCTTCTCTTCCTCCTCTTCCTCCTGCTCTTCCTCCTCCTCCTCCTCCACCCCCTCCTCCTCTTCCTCATCCTCAGAGGGACTCACTCAGGGCGCTTGGCCTAGGCAAGCCAGGGCTGCTGCTCTGGCTTCTGCAGCTTCTATCCAGTAGTTCGGGGGGGGGGGTGTAGGAATCGGTTCCTGTCAGTCCCTGATTCCTGGGACCTTCCATGCCTCCAGCTGCCCCCACTCTCTAGTCCTGACCCCTCCTCAAGGATGCCCCCTTTCCCCTTACCCTCTGTCCCCCAGCTCCCAACTAACATCTACTCTGTTCCTCCCTGCGCTACTTTACTGCCACCCTGCTTCTGCCCTTCAGCCATGAGGGCCCAGGGACAGCCCAGCTGCCATCTCACCATCCAGCAGGGGGACCTGCCCTAACCCCCTGCACCACACCCACACACACACAGCCCTGCACACACTCCTGGGCTCCCCTGCCTGCAGCCTGCCTCTCAAACAGTCTCCTTCTGCCCCCTAGCCCCCTTACAGCCTCTGCCACGGACCCCCACAGACACCTGGGCATGAGCAGTGCAGACATGCAAACAGCTCCCCTCGCCCACACTCCAGTTGCTCCAAGGTTGTCAAGAGTCTTTTTTTCATGCTGTAGGGGAGGGAGTTGAGACAGTCCAATGTCCTGGGGAGCAAGACCTGCAAACAGTCCATCTACAATGTAACATTTGGGTCTCAGGCCGCGCAATCCCTAGTGCGCTGTGCAGACCTTTGACTGGAAAAACACCCCATCTGAGCGTGAGATCTGGCTGGGCTAGTGGCTCTTTCTGTGGACTAAGAGACAGACAGACAGAGTTTTCAGGTTCAAAACCTATACTTGCCAGAAGATGGTCATTCACTTCGGTAAAAAAAAAAAAAAAAAAAAAAAAGGCTTTTTATTTTTTTTTCCCCTGCCTGGGTAACCTGTCTGCTGCCTGTTTCAAAGTGAAAAAAGGGAAAAATATTTTTTGGAGGGAAAAGGACCAAAATGCAGGCAGGTGGACTCCGTGGAGGGTGCATGGGGAGTTGCTCCTGCCCTGGCACTAGAGCCCCAGCTGCTGTTCCAGGTGCTCTCTGATAACAGAGATCTCCGTGTGTCCTGTCATGACACTGTCATCAGGACTGACCCTCAGGATAATGAGGATTCAAAACGAGGCAGGTGATACTGCCTTCAAAAGCAAATCCAGGGAGGTTTGGCGGTATGTCAGAGGGTTAAGGGCTTGTGGCGCTCACGAATAGAGGGGACAGGTGGAGGGATTTGGGGTCTGGCCCCCAGACCGCCACCTGCAGGGGAGTCGCTTTACAGGGGGTGAAGCAGGTCTTTAGGAGCTCTATCTTTCTCTCCCACCCTGTATTTCCTCTGCTCTCTCCTTTTATGTCTGTCAGATGCAAGGTCAGTAACAACAACAACAACAAAAACAATAACCACCACAGTGACCAAGCAACAAGGGCAGCGAAAGGGGAACAAATGGAGTGCAGGAGCTGTGGATTATTCCTGGCGTAGGCACTCAGCTGTGGCAATAACCCCTTGAGGCAATCAATCCATACATGAAGAAGTAATACAGGTAACAGAGACGTATATGTCCCTGTGTGTTTCCACTGAGTTAATGTAAATGCACTTTTATTTACTTCTTCATTTATTTATTACCTTGCCAAGAGAATTTCTTTTCATTGCTAAAAAAAGGGTCCCATCAAGGGTACCAGGTGGTGCCACACCCAGTTAAGCACTCATGTTACAATGCAGGAGGACTGGGCTTCAACACCCTGGTTCCCACCTGCCAGGGGAAATCTTTACAAGTGGTGCGGAAGTGCTGCAGTTGTCTCTCTCTCTGTCTCAAACTCTCTCTACCTCCCTTCCCTCTCAATTCCTGTCTATTTATTCCAGTGAATAATCAAGAAAATAGAAAGTAAAAAAAGAAAAAGGAAAAGGAAATATTCCACGACTTCAAATGGGCTACTCAGGACAATGCTATCCTTGTTAAGATCCGCACAGCATTCCATATGCAGAAAGGCAAAGACGCCATGTATTTTTTAACCCAGTTTTTATATTTATCTATTTATTTAGGTGCTTATTCATTTTTGTTATTGATGAATTAATGTTTTACATTTGACATTGACTAAGGATCTGACACCAGCGGTCTCCAGTACCCCTAGATGGTACTCTGCCTCTACAAAACCGATCCATTGACCTGTCCATCCATCCATCCATCCATCCACCCATACATCTATCCATCCATTCATCCATCCATTCATCCATCCATCCATCCATCCATCCATCCATCCATCCATCCATCCACCAGTCAACCAAGCTAAGTACAAAAGGAGATCTCTCCTTAATGGTGAGGAGAAACAACGATGCATAGTTAGGTTGCAAAGGCCCAGTTTGGCTGAATAGGGCAGAGGGGCTGAACCAGGGAATGTGTTGGGGCGTGTGGGTTTGGGTGGGGTGAGCCAGAGACCCTGTGAGCTGGGTCACATTAGGGGCAGGCAGGGGGTGGAAGGGGTTGCGAACAGCTGTCACTGGAGAACCATCACAAGTGCTGGAGCTGGTGAGCAGGGCACCTGGAAGAGAGGACAGACAAAGGAGAGAAGCAAAGTGCGGAGGAGAGGAGAGGGGAGAGGATGGTGAGGACAGGAGAGGACAGGAGAGGACAGGATTGGAGGGGACCTGAGAAACCTACCTGGACAAAGGCAGCATACAGACATCCAGGAAGGCAGGCAGGCAGGCATGCAGGCAGCTCTGGCCTGGGCTCCCTGGATCCCGGGAGCACCTCCACCTGTCTTCTCTTGGCTGCCAGCCCTGAGGTCCCTCGTCGGTCAGCACTGTCTTCCCATCCTTCCGTCCCTCTGTGCCAGGGCCCAGGCGTCTGGGCGCTGTTGGCTGACCTAGTGGCAGAGCAGTTGGGCTGCCCAGTGCCAGTGTGGCCAGCACAGATTGCCAGGGGCTAGGACATCACAGAGGGCTCCTGTGGTTGCTAGGCCACGGGGACCCCGCCCATCCAGTTGACCAGCAGCCATGACCCCCACGCTGAACTTGACCTGAGGGGTGGTGGCCAGCCACCAGAGCCAGAGCCCCAGGCCAAAGCAGGTGCTGGTCGGCCGGGCCAAGGGGCTATGGGCAGATTGGTGTGTGTCTGGGCATGGGGCTGGCATCTGACAGTCCAGGGCGGGGGACCAAGGTCCGCCAGGCCCCTGTCCCACCATGTGCACTGACACACAGTCTTGCTGACTGACTGACAGTCCCCGCCCCAGAGATACCCACACCAAGTCCCTGGGTGCCCTGAGCTGCCCCTGAGGGTTGGTGGGTGCCTGCCTGGACACATGCCTCCGTAATGGAGGCCTCCATTAATCCCGTTGCCTATTGACAGCTGCCCTCCTGCCCCTCCTCCTCCTCCTCCTCCGCCTCCTCCTCCTCCTCTTCTTCCTCCTTCTCTTCCTCCTCTTCCTCCTGCTCTTCCTCCTCCTCCTCCTCCACCCCCTCCTCCTCTTCCTCATCCTCAGAGGGACTCACTCAGGGCCCTTGGCCTAGGCAAGCCAGGGCTGCTGCTCTGGCTTCTGCAGCTTCTATCCAGTAGTTCGGGGGGGGGGTGTAGGAATCGGTTCCTGTCAGTCCCTGATTCCTGGGACCTTCCATGCCTCCAGCTGCCCCCACTCTCTAGTCCTGACCCCTCCTCAAGGATGCCCCCTTTCCCCTTACCCTCTGTCCCCCAGCTCCCAACTAACATCTACTCTGTTCCTCCCTGCGCTACTTTACTGCCACCCTGCTTCTGCCCTTCAGCCATGAGGGCCCAGGGACAGCCCAGCTGCCATCTCACCATCCAGCAGGGGGACCTGCCCTAACCCCCTGCACCACACCCACACACACACAGCCCTGCACACACTCCTGGGCTCCCCTGCCTGCAGCCTGCCTCTCAAACAGTCTCCTTCTGCCCCCTAGCCCCCTTACAGCCTCTGCCACGGACCCCCACAGACACCTGGGCATGAGCAGTGCAGACATGCAAACAGCTCCCCTCGCCCACACTCCAGTTGCTCCAAGGTTGTCAAGAGTCTTTTTTTCATGCTGTAGGGGAGGGAGTTGAGACAGTCCAATGTCCTGGGGAGCAAGACCTGCAAACAGTCCATCTACAATGTAACATTTGGGTCTCAGGCCGCCCAATCCCTAGTGCGCTGTGCAGACCTTTGACTGGAAAAACACCCCATCTGAGCGTGAGATCTGGCTGGGCTAGTGGCTCTTTCTGTGGACTAAGAGACAGACAGACAGAGTTTTCAGGTTCAAAACCTATACTTGCCAGAAGATGGTCATTCACTTCGGTAAAAAAAAAAAAAAAAAAAAAAAAAAAGGCTTTTTATTTTTTTTTCCCCTGCCTGGGTAACCTGTCTGCTGCCTGTTTCAAAGTGAAAAAAGGGAAAAAATCTTTTTTGGAGGGAAAAGGACCAAAATGCAGGCAGGTGGACACCGTGGAGGGTGCATGGGGAGTTGCTCCTGCCCTGGCACTAGAGCCCCAGCTGCTGTTCCAGGTTGCTCTCTGATAACAGAGATCTCCGTGTGTCCTGTCATGACACTGTCATCAGGACTGACCCTCAGGATAATGAGGATTCAAAACGAGGCAGGTGATACTGCCTTCAAAAGCAAATCCAGGGAGGTTTGGCGGTATGTCAGAGGGTTAAGGGCTTGTGGCGCTCACGAATAGAGGGGACAGGTGGAGGGATTTGGGGTCTGGCCCCCAGACCGCCACCTGCAGGGGACTCGCTTTACAGGGGGTGAAGCAGGTCTTTAGGAGCTCTATCTTTCTCTCCCACCCTGTATTTCCTCTGCTCTCTCCTTTTATGTCTGTCAGATGCAAGGACAGTAACAACAACAACAACAAAAACAATAACCACCACAGTGACCAAGCAACAAGGGCAGCGAAAGGGGAACAAATGGAGTGCAGGAGCTGTGGATTATTCCTGGCGTAGGCACTCAGCTGTGGCAATAACCCCTTGAGGCAATCAATCCATACATGAAGAAGTAATACAGGTAACAGAGACGTATATGTCCCTGTGTGTTTCCACTGAGTTAATGTAAATGCACTTTTATTTACTTCTTCATTTATTTATTACCTTGCCAAGAGAATTTCTTTTCATTGCTAAAAAAAGGGTCCCATCAAGGGTACCAGGTGGTGCCACACCCAGTTAAGCACTCATGTTACAATGCAGGAGGACTGGGCTTCAACACCCTGGTTCCCACCTGCCAGGGGAAATCTTTACAAGTGGTGCGGAAGTGCTGCAGTTGTCTCTCTCTCTGTCTCAAACTCTCTCTACCTCCCTTCCCTCTCAATTCCTGTCTATTTATTCCAGTGAATAATCAAGAAAATAGAAAGTAAAAAAAGAAAAAGGAAAAGGAAATATTCCACGACTTCAAATGGGCTACTCAGGACAATGCTATCCTTGTTAAGATCCGCACAGCATTCCATATGCAGAAAGGCAAAGACGCCATGTATTTTTTAACCCAGTTTTTATATTTATCTATTTATTTAGGTGCTTATTCATTTTTGTTATTGATGAATTAATGTTTTACATTTGACATTGACTAAGGATCTGACACCAGCGGTCTCCAGTACCCCTAGATGGTACTCTGCCTCTACAAAACCGATCCATTGACCTGTCCATCCATCCATCCATCCATCCACCCATACATCTATCCATCCATTCATCCATCCATTCATCCATCCATCCATCCATCCATCCATCCATCCATCCATCCACCAGTCAACCAAGCTAAGTACAAAAGGAGATCTCTCCTTAATGGTGAGGAGAAACAACGATGCATAGTTAGGTTGCAAAGGCCCAGTTTGGCTGAATAGGGCAGAGGGGCTGAACCAGGGAATGTGTTGGGGCGTGTGGGTTTGGGTGGGGTGAGCCGGAGACCCTGAGAGCTGGGTCACATTAGGGGCAGGCAGGGGGTGGAAGGGGTTGCGAACAGCTGTCACTGGAGAACCATCACAAGTGCTGGAGCTGGTGAGCAGGGCACCTGGAAGAGAGGACAGACAAAGGAGAGAAGCAAAGTGCGGAGGAGAGGAGAGGGGAGAGGATGGTGAGGACAGGAGAGGACAGGAGAGGACAGGATTGGAGGGGACCTGAGAAACCTACCTGGACAAAGGCAGCATACAGACATCCAGGAAGGCAGGCAGGCAGGCATGCAGGCAGCTCTGGCCTGGGCTCCCTGGATCCCGGGAGCACCTCCACCTGTCTTCTCTTGGCTGCCAGCCCTGAGGTCCCTCGTCGGTCAGCACTGTCTTCCCATCCTTCCGTCCCTCTGTGCCAGGGCCCAGGCGTCTGGGCGCTGTTGCCTGACCTAGTGGCAGAGCAGTTGGGCTGCCCAGTGCCAGTGTGGCCAGCACAGATTGCCAGGGGCTAGGACATCACAGAGGGCTCCTGTGGTTGCTAGGCCACGGGGACCCCGCCCATCCAGTTGACCAGCAGCCATGACCCCCACGCTGAACTTGACCTGAGGGGTGGTGGCCAGCCACCAGAGCCAGAGCCCCAGGCCAAAGCAGGTGCTGGTCGGCCGGGCCAAGGGGCTATGGGCAGATTGGTGTGTGTCTGGGCATGGGGCTGGCATCTGACAGTCCAGGGCGGGGGACCAAGGTCCGCCAGGCCCCTGTCCCACCATGTGCACTGACACACAGTCTTGCTGACTGACTGACAGTCCCCGCCCCAGAGATACCCACACCAAGTCCCTGGGTGCCCTGAGCTGCCCCTGAGGGTTGGTGGGTGCCTGCCTGGACACATGCCTCCGTAATGGAGGCCTCCATTAATCCCGTTGCCTATTGACAGCTGCCCTCCTGCCCCTCCTCCTCCTCCTCCTCCGCCTCCTCCTCCTCCTCTTCTTCCTCCTTCTCTTCCTCCTCTTCCTCCTGCTCTTCCTCCTCCTCCTCCTCCACCCCCTCCTCCTCTTCCTCATCCTCAGAGGGACTCACTCAGGGCCCTTGGCCTAGGCAAGCCAGGGCTGCTGCTCTGGCTTCTGCAGCTTCTATCCAGTAGTTCGGGGGGGGGGGGGAGTGTAGGAATCGGTTCCTGTCAGTCCCTGATTCCTGGGACCTTCCATGCCTCCAGCTGCCCCCACTCTCTAGTCCTGACCCCTCCTCAAGGATGCCCCCTTTCCCCTTACCCTCTGTCCCCCAGCTCCCAACTAACATCTACTCTGTTCCTCCCTGCGCTACTTTACTGCCACCCTGCTTCTGCCCTTCAGCCATGAGGGCCCAGGGACAGCCCAGCTGCCATCTCACCATCCAGCAGGGGGACCTGCCCTAACCCCCTGCACCACACCCACACACACACAGCCCTGCACACACTCCTGGGCTCCCCTGCCTGCAGCCTGCCTCTCAAACAGTCTCCTTCTGCCCCCTAGCCCCCTTACAGCCTCTGCCACGGACCCCCACAGACACCTGGGCATGAGCAGTGCAGACATGCAAACAGCTCCCCTCGCCCCCACTCCAGTTGCTCCAAGGTTGGCAAGAGTCTTTTTTTCATGCTGTAGGGGAGGGAGTTGAGACAGTCCAATGTCCTGGGGAGCAAGACCTGCAAACAGTCCATCTACAATGTAACATTTGGGTCTCAGGCCGCCCAATCCCTAGTGCGCTGTGCAGACCTTTGACTGGAAAAACACCCCATGTGAGCGTGAGATCTGGCTGGGCTAGTGGCTCTTTCTGTGGACTAAGAGACAGACAGACAGAGTTTTCAGGTTCAAAACCTATACTTGCCAGAAGATGGTCATTCACTTCGGTAAAAAAAAAAAAAAAAAAAAAAAAAAAGGCTTTTTATTTTTTTTTCCCCTGCCTGGGTAACCTGTCTGCTGCCTGTTTCAAAGTGAAAAAAGGGAAAAAATCTTTTTTGGAGGGAAAAGGACCAAAATGCAGGCAGGTGGACACCGTGGAGGGTGCATGGGGAGTTGCTCCTGCCCTGGCACTAGAGCCCCAGCTGCTGTTCCAGGTTGCTCTCTGATAACAGAGATCTCCGTGTGTCCTGTCATGACACTGTCATCAGGACTGACCCTCAGGATAATGAGGATTCAAAACGAGGCAGGTGATACTGCCTTCAAAAGCAAATCCAGGGAGGTTTGGCGGTATGTCAGAGGGTTAAGGGCTTGTGGCGCTCACGAATAGAGGGGACAGGTGGAGGGATTTGGGGTCTGGCCCCCAGACCGCCACCTGCAGGGGACTCGCTTTACAGGGGGTGAAGCAGGTCTTTAGGAGCTCTATCTTTCTCTCCCACCCTGTATTTCCTCTGCTCTCTCCTTTTATGTCTGTCAGATGCAAGGACAGTAACAACAACAACAACAAAAACAATAACCACCACAGTGACCAAGCAACAAGGGCAGCGAAAGGGGAACAAATGGAGTGCAGGAGCTGTGGATTATTCCTGGCGTAGGCACTCAGCTGTGGCAATAACCCCTTGAGGCAATCAATCCATACATGAAGAAGTAATACAGGTAACAGAGACGTATATGTCCCTGTGTGTTTCCACTGAGTTAATGTAAATGCACTTTTATTTACTTCTTCATTTATTTATTACCTTGCCAAGAGAATTTCTTTTCATTGCTAAAAAAAGGGTCCCATCAAGGGTACCAGGTGGTGCCACACCCAGTTAAGCACTCATGTTACAATGCAGGAGGACTGGGCTTCAACACCCTGGTTCCCACCTGCCAGGGGAAATCTTTACAAGTGGTGCGGAAGTGCTGCAGTTGTCTCTCTCTGTGTCTCAAACTCTCTCTACCTCCCTTCCCTCTCAATTCCTGTCTATTTATTCCAGTGAATAATCAAGAAAATAGAAAGTAAAAAAAGAAAAAGGAAAAGGAAATATTCCACGACTTCAAATGGGCTACTCAGGACAATGCTATCCTTGTTAAGATCCGCACAGCATTCCATATGCAGAAAGGCAAAGACGCCATGTATTTTTTAACCCAGTTTTTATATTTATCTATTTATTTAGGTGCTTATTCATTTTTGTTATTGATGAATTAATGTTTTACATTTGACATTGACTAAGGATCTGACACCAGCGGTCTCCAGTACCCCTAGATGGTACTCTGCCTCTACAAAACCGATCCATTGACCTGTCCATCCATCCATCCATCCATCCACCCATACATCTATCCATCCATTCATCCATCCATTCATCCATCCATCCATCCATCCATCCATCCATCCATCCATCCACCAGTCAACCAAGCTAAGTACAAAAGGAGATCTCTCCTTAATGGTGAGGAGAAACAACGATGCATAGTTAGGTTGCAAAGGCCCAGTTTGGCTGAATAGGGCAGCGGGGCTGAACCAGGGAATGTGTTGGGGCGTGTGGGTTTGGGTGGGGTGAGCCGGAGACCCTGTGAGCTGGGTCACATTAGGGGCAGGCAGGGGGTGGAAGGGGTTGCGAACAGCTGTCACTGGAGAACCATCACAAGTGCTGGAGCTGGTGAGCAGGGCACCTGGAAGAGAGGACAGACAAAGGAGAGAAGCAAAGTGCGGAGGAGAGGAGAGGGGAGAGGATGGTGAGGACAGGAGAGGACAGGAGAGGACAGGATTGGAGGGGACCTGAGAAACCTACCTGGACAAAGGCAGCATACAGACATCCAGGAAGGCAGGCAGGCAGGCATGCAGGCAGCTCTGGCCTGGGCTCCCTGGATCCCGGGAGCACCTCCACCTGTCTTCTCTTGGCTGCCAGCCCTGAGGTCCCTCGTCGGTCAGCACTGTCTTCCCATCCTTCCGTCCCTCTGTGCCAGGGCCCAGGCGTCTGGGCGCTGTTGCCTGACCTAGTGGCAGAGCAGTTGGGCTGCCCAGTGCCAGTGTGGCCAGCACAGATTGCCAGGGGCTAGGACATCACAGAGGGCTCCTGTGGTTGCTAGGCCACGGGGACCCCGCCCATCCAGTTGACCAGCAGCCATGACCCCCACGCTGAACTTGACCTGAGGGGTGGTGGCCAGCCACCAGAGCCAGAGCCCCAGGCCAAAGCAGGTGCTGGTCGGCCGGGCCAAGGGGCTATGGGCAGATTGGTGTGTGTCTGGGCATGGGGCTGGCATCTGACAGTCCAGGGCGGGGGACCAAGGTCCGCCAGGCCCCTGTCCCACCATGTGCACTGACACACAGTCTTGCTGACTGACTGACAGTCCCCGCCCCAGAGATACCCACACCAAGTCCCTGGGTGCCCTGAGCTGCCCCTGAGGGTTGGTGGGTGCCTGCCTGGACACATGCCTCCGTAATGGAGGCCTCCATTAATCCCGTTGCCTATTGACAGCTGCCCTCCTGCCCCTCCTCCTCCTCCTCCTCCGCCTCCTCCTCCTCCTCTTCTTCCTCCTTCTCTTCCTCCTCTTCCTCCTGCTCTTCCTCCTCCTCCTCCTCCACCCCCTCCTCCTCTTCCTCATCTTCAGAGGGACTCACTCAGGGCCCTTGGCCTAGGCAAGCCAGGGCTGCTGCTCTGGCTTCTGCAGCTTCTATCCAGTAGTTCGGGGGGGGGGGGAGTGTAGGAATCGGTTCCTGTCAGTCCCTGATTCCTGGGACCTTCCATGCCTCCAGCTGCCCCCACTCTCTAGTCCTGACCCCTCCTCAAGGATGCCCCCTTTCCCCTTACCCTCTGTCCCCCAGCTCCCAACTAACATCTACTCTGTTCCTCCCTGCGCTACTTTACTGCCACCCTGCTTCTGCCCTTCAGCCATGAGGGCCCAGGGACAGCCCAGCTGCCATCTCACCATCCAGCAGGGGGACCTGCCCTAACCCCCTGCACCACACCCACACACACACAGCCCTGCACACACTCCTGGGCTCCCCTGCCTGCAGCCTGCCTCTCAAACAGTCTCCTTCTGCCCCCTAGCCCCCTTACAGCCTCTGCCACGGACCCCCACAGACACCTGGGCATGAGCAGTGCAGACATGCAAACAGCTCCCCTCGCCCCCACTCCAGTTGCTCCAAGGTTGTCAAGAGTCTTTTTTTCATGCTGTAGGGGAGGGAGTTGAGACAGTCCAATGTCCTGGGGAGCAAGACCTGCAAACAGTCCATCTACAATGTAACATTTGGGTCTCAGGCCGCCCAATCCCTAGTGCGCTGTGCAGACCTTTGACTGGAAAAACACCCCATCTGAGCATGAGATCTGGCTGGGCTAGTGGCTCTTTCTGTGGACTAAGAGACAGACAGACAGAGTTTTCAGGTTCAAAACCTATACTTGCCAGAAGATGGTCATTCACTTCGGTAAAAAAAAAAAAAAAAAAAAAAAAAAAAAAAAAAAAAAAAAAAAAAAGCCTTTTTATTTTTTTTTCCCCTGCCTGGGTAACCTGTCTGCTGCCTGTTTCAAAGTGAAAAAAGGGAAAAAATCTTTTTTGGAGGGAAAAGGACCAAAATGCAGGCAGGTGGACACCGTGGAGGGTGCATGGGGAGTTGCTCCTGCCCTGGCACTAGAGCCCCAGCTGCTGTTCCAGGTTGCTCTCTGATAACAGAGATCTCCGTGTGTCCTGTCATGACACTGTCATCAGGACTGACCCTCAGGATAATGAGGATTCAAAACGAGGCAGGTGATACTGCCTTCAAAAGCAAATCCAGGGAGGTTTGGCGGTATGTCAGAGGGTTAAGGGCTTGTGGCGCTCACGAATAGAGGGGACAGGTGGAGGGATTTGGGGTCTGGCCCCCAGACCGCCACCTGCAGGGGACTCGCTTTACAGGGGGTGAAGCAGGTCTTTAGGAGCTCTATCTTTCTCTCCCACCCTGTATTTCCTCTGCTCTCTCCTTTTATGTCTGTCAGATGCAAGGTCAGTAACAACAACAACAACAAAAACAATAACCACCACAGTGACCAAGCAACAAGGGCAGCGAAAGGGGAACAAATGGAGTGCAGGAGCTGTGGATTATTCCTGGCGTAGGCACTCAGCTGTGGCAATAACCCCTTGAGGCAATCAATCCATACATGAAGAAGTAATACAGGTAACAGAGACGTATATGTCCCTGTGTGTTTCCACTGAGTTAATGTAAATGCACTTTTATTTACTTCTTCATTTATTTATTACCTTGCCAAGAGAATTTCTTTTCATTGCTAAAAAAAGGGTCCCATCAAGGGTACCAGGTGGTGCCACACCCAGTTAAGCACTCATGTTACAATGCAGGAGGACTGGGCTTCAACACCCTGGTTCCCACCTGCCAGGGGAAATCTTTACAAGTGGTGCGGAAGTGCTGCAGTTGTCTCTCTCTCTGTCTCAAACTCTCTCTACCTCCCTTCCCTCTCAATTCCTGTCTATTTATTCCAGTGAATAATCAAGAAAATAGAAAGTAAAAAAAGAAAAAGGAAAAGGAAATATTCCACGACTTCAAATGGGCTACTCAGGACAATGCTATCCTTGTTAAGATCCGCACAGCATTCCATATGCAGAAAGGCAAAGACGCCATGTATTTTTTAACCCAGTTTTTATATTTATCTATTTATTTAGGTGCTTATTCATTTTTGTTATTGATGAATTAATGTTTTACATTTGACATTGACTAAGGATCTGACACCAGCGGTCTCCAGTACCCCTAGATGGTACTCTGCCTCTACAAAACCGATCCATTGACCTGTCCATCCATCCATCCATCCATCCACCCATACATCTATCCATCCATTCATCCATCCATTCATCCAATCATCCATCCATCCATCCATCCACCAGTCAACCAAGCTAAGTACAAAAGGAGATCTCTCCTTAATGGTGAGGAGAAACAACGATGCATAGGTAGGTTGCAAAGGCCCAGTTTGGCTGAATAGGGCAGAGGGGCTGAACCAGGGAATGTGTTGGGGCGTGTGGGTTTGGGTGGGGTGAGCCGGAGACCCTGTGAGCTGTATCACATTAGGGGCAGGCAGGGGGTGGAAGGGGTTGCGAACAGCTGTCACTGGAGAACCATCACAAGTGCTGGAGCTGGTGAGCAGGGCACCTGGAAGAGAGGACAGACAAAGAGAGAAGCAAAGTGCGGAGGAGAGGAGAGGGGAGAGGATGGTGAGGACAGGAGAGGACAGGAGAGGACAGGATTGGAGGGGACCTGAGAAACCTACCTGGACAAAGGCAGCATACAGACATCCAGGAAGGCAGGCAGGCATGCAGGTAGCTCTGGCCTGGGCTCCCTGGATCCCGGGCGCACCTCCACCTGTCTTCTCTTGGCTGCCAGCCCTGAGGTCCCTCGTCGGTCAGCACTGTCTTCCCATCCTTCTGTCCCTCTGTGCCAGGGCCCAGGCGTCTGGGCGCTGTTGCCTGACCTAGTGGCAGGGCAGTTGGGCTGCCCAGTGCCAGTGTGGCCAGCACAGATTGCCAGGGGCTAGGACATCACAGAGGGCTCCTGTGGTTGCTAGGCCATGGGGACCCCGCCCATCCAGTTGACCAGCAGCCATGACCCCCACGCTGAACTTGACCTGAGGGGTGGTGGCCAGCCACCAGAGCCAGAGCCCCAGGCCAAAGCAGGTGCTGGTCGGCCGGGCCAAGGGGTTATGGGCAGATTGGTGTGTGTCTGGGCATGGGGCTGGCATCTGACAGTCCAGGGCGGGGGACCAAGGTCCGCCAGGCCCCTGTCCCACCATGTGCACTGACACACAGTCTTGCTGACTGACTGACAGTCCCCGGCCCAGAGATACCCACACCAAGTCCCTGGGTGCCCTGAGCTGCCCCTGAGGGTTGGTGGGTGCCTGCCTGGACACATGCCTCCGTAATGGAGGCCTCCATTAATCCCGTTGCCTATTGACAGCTGCCCTCCTGCCCCTCCTCCTCCTCCTCCGCCTCCTCCTCCTCCTCCTCTTCTTCCTCCTTCTCTTCCTCCTCTTCCTCCTGATCTTCCTCCTCCTCCTCCTCCACCCCCTCCTCCTCTTCCTCATCCTCAGAGGGACTCACTCAGGGCCCTTGGCCTAGGCAAGCCAGGGCTGCTGCTCTGGCTTCTGCAGCTTCTATCCAGTAGTTCGGGGGGGGGGTGTAGGAATCGGTTCCTGTCAGTCCCTGATTCCTGGGACCTTCCATGCCTCCAGCTGCCCCCACTCTCTAGTCCTGACCCCTCCTCAAGGATGCCCCCTTTCCCCTTACCCTCTGTCCCCCAGCTCCCAACTAACATCTACTCTGTTCCTCCCTGCGCTACTTTACTGCCACACTGCTTCTGCCCTTCAGCCATGAGGGCCCAGGGACAGCCCAGCTGCCATCTCACCATCCAGCAGGGGGACCTGCCCTAACCCCCTGCACCACACCCACACACACACAGCCCTGCACACACTCCTGGGCTCCCCTGCCTGCAGCCTGCCTCTCAAACAGTCTCCTTCTGCCCCCTAGCCCCCTTACAGCCTCTGCCACGGACCCCCACAGACACCTGGGCATGAGCAGTGCAGACATGCAAACAGCTCCCCTCGCCCCCACTCCAGTTGCTCCAAGGTTGTCAAGAGTCTTTTTTTCATGCTGTAGGGGAGGGAGTTGAGACAGTCCAATGTCCTGGGGAGCAAGACCTGCAAACAGTCCATCTACAATGTAACATTTGGGTCTCAGGCCGCCCAATCCCTAGTGCGCTGTGCAGACCTTTGACTGGAAAAACACCCCATCTGAGCGTGAGATCTGGCTGGGCTAGTGGCTCTTTCTGTGGACTAAGAGACAGACAGACAGAGTTTTCAGGTTCAAAACCTATACTTGCCAGAAGATGGTCATTCACTTCGGTAAAAAAAAAAAAAAAAAAAAAAAAAGGCTTTTTATTTTTTTTTCCCCTGCCTGGGTAACCTGTCTGCTGCCTGTTTCAAAGTGAAAAAAGGGAAAAATCTTTTTTGGAGGGAAAAGGACCAAAATGCAGGCAGGTGGACTCCGTGGAGGGTGCATGGGGAGTTGCTCCTGCCCTGGCACTAGAGCCCCAGCTGCTGTTCCAGGTGCTCTCTGATAACAGAGATCTCCGTGTGTCCTGTCATGACACTGTCATCAGGACTGACCCTCAGGATAATGAGGATTCAAAACGAGGCAGGTGATACTGCCTTCAAAAGCAAATCCAGGGAGGTTTGGCGGTATGTCAGAGGGTTAAGGGCTTGTGGCGCTCACGAATAGAGGGGACAGGTGGAGGGAATTGGGGTCTGGCCCCCAGACCGCCACCTGCAGGGGACTCGCTTTACAGGGGGTGAAGCAGGTCTTTAGGAGCTCTATCTTTCTCTCCCACCCTGTATTTCCTCTGCTCTCTCCTTTTATGTCTGTCAGATGCAAGGTCAGTAACAACAACAACAACAAAAACAATAACCACCACAGTGACCAAGCAACAAGGGCAGCGAAAGGGGAACAAATGGAGTGCAGGAGCTGTGGATTATTCCTGGCGTAGGCACTCAGCTGTGGCAATAACCCCTTGAGGCAATCAATCCATACATGAAGAAGTAATACAGGTAACAGAGACGTATATGTCCCTGTGTGTTTCCACTGAGTTAATGTAAATGCACTTTTATTTACTTCTTCATTTATTTATTACCTTGCCAAGAGAATTTCTTTTCATTGCTAAAAAAAGGGTCCCATCAAGGGTACCAGGTGGTGCCACACCCAGTTAAGCACACATGTTACAATGCAGGAGGACTGGGCTTCAACACCCTGGTTCCCACCTGCCAGGGGAAATCTTTACAAGTGGTGCGGAAGTGCTGCAGTTGTCTCTCTCTCTGTCTCAAACTCTCTCTACCTCCCTTCCCTCTCAATTCCTGTCTATTTATTCCAGTGAATAATCAAGAAAATAGAAAGTAAAAAAAGAAAAAGGAAAAGGAAATATTCCACGACTTCAAATGGGCTACTCAGGACAATGCTATCCTTGTTAAGATCCGCACAGCATTCCATATGCAGAAAGGCAAAGACGCCATGTATTTTTTAACCCAGTTTTTATATTTATCTATTTATTTCGGTGCTTATTCATTTTTGTTATTGATGAATTAATGTTTTACATTTGACATTGACTAAGGATCTGACACCAGCGGTCTCCAGTACCCCTAGATGGTACTCTGCCTCTACAAAACCGATCCATTGACCTGTCCATCCATCCATCCATCCATCCATCCACCCATACATCTATCCATCCATTCATCCATCCATTCATCCATCCATCCATCCATTAATCCATCCACCAGTCAACCAAGCTAAGTACAAAAGGAGATCTCTCCTTAATGGTGAGGAGAAACAACGATGCATAGTTAGGTTGCAAAGGCCCAGTTTGGCTGAATAGGGCAGAGGGGCTGAACCAGGGAATGTGTTGGGGCGTGTGGGTTTGGGTGGGGTCAGCCGGAGACCCTGTGAGCTGGGTCACATTAGGGGCAGGCAGGGGGTGGAAGGGGTTGCGAACAGCTGTCACTGGAGAACCATCACAAGTGCTGGAGCTGGTGAGCAGGGCACCTGGAAGAGAGGACAGACAAAGGAGAGAAGCAAAGTGCGGAGGAGAGGAGAGGGGAGAGGATGGTGAGGGCAGGAGAGGACAGGAGAGGACAGGATTGGAGGGGACCTGAGAAACCTACCTGGACAAAGGCAGCATACAGACATCCAGGAAGGCAGGCAGGCAGGCATGCAGGCAGCTCTGGCCTGGGCTCCCTGGATCCCGGGAGCACCTCCACCTGTCTTCTCTTGGCTGCCAGCCCTGAGGTCCCTCGTCGGTCAGCACTGTCTTCCCATCCTTCCGTCCCTCTGTGCCAGGGCCCAGGCGTCTGGGCGCTGTTGCCTGACTTAGTGGCAGAGCAGTTGGGCTGCCCAGTGCCAGTGTGGCCAGCACAGATTGCCAGGGGCTAGGACATCACAGAGGGCTCCTGTGGTTGCTAGGCCACGGGGACCCCGCCCATCCAGTTGACCAGCAGCCATGACCCCCAAGCTGAACTTGACCTGAGGGGTGGTGGCCAGCCACCAGAGCCAGAGCCCCAGGCCAAAGCAGGTGCTGGTCGGCCGGGCCAAGGGGCTATGGGCAGATTGGTGTGTGTCTGGGCATGGGGCTGGCATCTGACAGTCCAGGGCGGGGGACCAAGGTCCGCCAGGCCCCTGTCCCACCATGTGCACTGACACACAGTCTTGCTGACTGACTGACAGTCCCCGCCACAGAGATACCCACACCAAGTCCCTGGCTGCCCTGAGCTGCCCCTGAGGGTTGGTGGGTGCCTGCCTGGACACATGCCTCCGTAATGGAGGCCTCCATTAATCCCGTTGCCTATTGACAGCTGCCCTCCTGCCCCTCCTCCTCCTCCTCCTCCGCCTCCTCCTCCTCCTCTTCTTCCTCCTTCTCTTCCTCCTCTTCCTCCTGCTCTTCCTCCTCCTCCTCCTCCACCCCCTCCTCCTCTTCCTCATCCTCAGAGGGACTCACTCAGGGCCCTTGGCCTAGGCAAGCCAGGGCTGCTGCTCTGGCTTCTGCAGCTTCTATCCAGTAATTCGGGGGGGGGGGTGTAGGAATCGGTTCCTGTCAGTCCCTGATTCCTGGGACCTTCCATGCCTCCAGCTGCCCCCACTCTCTAGTCCTGACCCCTCCTCAAGGATGCCCCCTTTCCCCTTACCCTCTGTCCCCCAGCTCCCAACTAACATCTACTCTGTTCCTCCCTGCGCTACTTTACTGCCACCCTGCTTCTGCCCTTCAGCCATGAGGGCCCAGGGACAGCCCAGCTGCCATCTCACCATCCAGCAGGGGGACCTGCCCTAACCCCCTGCACCACACCCACACACACACAGCCCTGCACACACTCCTGGGCTCCCCTGCCTGCAGCCTGCCTCTCAAACAGTCTCCTTCTGCCCCCTAGCCCCCTTACAGCCTCTGCCACGGACCCCCACAGACACCTGGGCATGAGCAGTGCAGACATGCAAACAGCTCCCCTCGCCCCCACTCCAGTTGCTCCAAGGTTGTCAAGAGTCTTTTTTTCATGCTGTAGGGGAGGGAGTTGAGACAGTCCAATGTCCTGGGGAGCAAGACCTGCAAACAGTCCATCTACAATGTAACATTTGGGTCTCAGGCCGCCCAATCCCTAGTGCGCTGTGCAGACCTTTGACTGGAAAAACACCCCATGTGAGCGTGAGATCTGGCTGGGCTAGTGGCTCTTTCTGTGGACTAAGAGACAGACAGACAGAGTTTTCAGGTTCAAAACCTATACTTGCCAGAATATGGTCATTCACTTCGGTAAAAAAAAAAAAAAAAAAAAAGGCTTTTTATTTTTTTTTCCCCTGCCTGGGTAACCTGTCTGCTGCCTGTTTCAAAGTGAAAAAAGGGAAAAATCTTTTTTGGAGGGAAAAGGACCAAAATGCAGGCAGGTGGACTCCGTGGAGGGTGCATGGGGAGTTGCTCCTGCCCTGGCACTAGAGCCCCAGCTGCTGTTCCAGGTGCTCTCTGATAACAGAGATCTCCGTGTGTCCTGTCATGACACTGTCATCAGGACTGACCCTCAGGATAATGAGGATTCAAAACGAGGCAGGTGATACTGCCTTCAAAAGCAAATCCAGGGAGGTTTGGCGGTATGTCAGAGGGTTAAGGGCTTGTGGCGCTCACGAATAGAGGGGACAGGTGGAGGGATTTGGGGTCTGGCCCCCAGACCGCCACCTGCAGGGGACTCGCTTTACAGGGGGTGAAGCAGGTCTTTAGGAGCTCTATCTTTCTCTCCCACCCTGTATTTCCTCTGCTCTCTCCTTTTATGTCTGTCAGATGCAAGGTCAGTAACAACAACAACAACAAAAACAATAACCACCACAGTGACCAAGCAACAAGGGCAGCGAAAGGGGAACAAATGGAGTGCAGGAGCTGTGGATTATTCCTGGCGTAGGCACTCAGCTGTGGCAATAACCCCTTGAGGCA
This sequence comes from Erinaceus europaeus, assembly GCF_950295315.1. Classification (NCBI taxonomy): domain Eukaryota; kingdom Metazoa; phylum Chordata; class Mammalia; order Eulipotyphla; family Erinaceidae; genus Erinaceus; species Erinaceus europaeus. The sequence goes on along the minus strand of NW_026647125.1, from coordinate 1,629,129 downwards.
ATCAATCCATACATGAAGAAGTAATACAGGTAACAGAGACGTATATGTCCCTGTGTGTTTCCACTGAGTTAATGTAAATGCACTTTTATTTACTTCTTCATTTATTTATTACCTTGCCAAGAGAATTTCTTTTCATTGCTAAAAAAAGGGTCCCATCAAGGGTACCAGGTGGTGCCACACCCAGTTAAGCACTCATGTTACAATGCAGGAGGACTGGGCTTCAACACCCTGGTTCCCACCTGCCAGGGGAAATCTTTACAAGTGGTGCGGAAGTGCTGCAGTTGTCTCTCTCTCTGTCTCAAACTCTCTCTACCTCCCTTCCCTCTCAATTCCTGTCTATTTATTCCAGTGAATAATCAAGAAAATAGAAAGTAAAAAAAGAAAAAGGAAAAGGAAATATTCCACGACTTCAAATGGGCTACTCAGGACAATGCTATCCTTGTTAAGATCCGCACAGCATTCCATATGCAGAAAGGCAAAGACGCCATGTATTTTTTAACCCAGTTTTTATATTTATCTATTTATTTAGGTGCTTATTCATTTTTGTTATTGATGAATTAATGTTTTACATTTGACATTGACTAAGGATCTGACACCAGCGGTCTCCAGTACCCCTAGATGGTACTCTGCCTCTACAAAACCGATCCATTGACCTGTCCATCCATCCATCCATCCATCCACCCATACATCTATCCATCCATTCATCCATCCATTCATCCATCCATCCATCCATCCATCCACCAGTCAACCAAGCTAAGTACAAAAGGAGATCTCTCCTTAATGGTGAGGAGAAACAACGATGCATAGGTAGGTTGCAAAGGCCCAGTTTGGCTGAATAGGGCAGAGGGGCTGAACCAGGGGATGTGTTGGGGCGTGTGGGTTTGGGTGGGGTGAGCCGGAGACCCTGTGAGCTGGATCACATTAGGGGCAGGCAGGGGGTGGAAGGGGTTGCGAACAGCTGTCACTGGAGAACCATCACAAGTGCTGGAGCTGGTGAGCAGGAAACCTGGAAGAGAGGACAGACAAAGAGAGAAGCAAAGTGCGGAGGAGAGGAGAGGGGAGAGGATGGTGAGGACAGGAGAGGACAGGAGAGGACAGGATTGGAGGGGACCTGAGAAACCTACCTGGACAAAGGCAGCATACAGACATCCAGGAAGGCAGGCAGGCATGCAGGTAGCTCTGGCCTGGGCTCCCTGGATCCTGGGCGCACCTCCACCTGTCTTCTCTTGGCTGCCAGCCCTGAGGTCCCTCGTCGGTCAGCACTGTCTTCCCATCCTTCTGTCCCTCTGTGCCAGGGCCCAGGCGTCTGGGCGCTGTTGCCTGACCTAGTGGCAGGGCAGTTGGGCTGCCCAGTGCCAGTGTGGCCAGCACAGATTGCCAGGGGCTAGGACATCACAGAGGGCTCCTGTGGTTGCTAGGCCACGGGGACCCCGCCCATCCAGTTGACCAGCAGCCATGACCCCCACGCTGAACTTGACCTGAGGGGTGGTGGCCAGCCACCAGAGCCAGAGCCCCAGGCCAAAGCAGGTGCTGGTCGGCCGGGCCAAGGGGTTATGGGCAGATTGGTGTGTGTCTGGGCATGGGGCTGGCATCTGACAGTCCAGGGCGGGGGACCAAGGTCCGCCAGGCCCCTGTCCCACCATGTGCACTGACACACAGTCTTGCTGACTGACTGACAGTCCCCGCCCCAGAGATACCCACACCAAGTCCCTGGGTGCCCTGAGCTGCCCCTGAGGGTTGGTGGGTGCCTGCCTGGACACATGCCTCCGTAATGGAGGCCTCCATTAATCCTGTTGCCTATTGACAGCTGCCCTCCTGCCCCTCCTCCTCCTCCTCCGCCTGCTCCTCCTCCTCCTCTTCTTCCTCCTTCTCTTCCTCCTCTTCCTCCTGCTCTTCCTCCTCCTCCTCCTCCACCCCCTCCTCCTCTTCCTCATCCTCAGAGGGACTCACTCATGGCCCTTGGCCTAGGCAAGCCAGGGCTGCTGCTCTGGCTTCTGCAGCTTCTATCCAGTAGTTCGGGGGGGGGGTGTAGGAATCGGTTCCTGTCAGTCCCTGATTCCTGGGACCTTCCATGCCTCCAGCTGCCCCCACTCTCTAGTCCTGACCCCTCCTCAAGGATGCCCCCTTTCCCCTTACCCTCTGTCCCCCAGCTCCCAACTAACATCTACTCTGTTCCTCCCTGCGCTACTTTACTGCCACCCTGCTTCTGCCCTTCAGCCATGAGGGCCCAGGGACAGCCCAGCTGCCATCTCACCATCCAGCAGGGGGACCTGCCCTAACCCCCTGCACCACACCCACACACACACAGCCCTGCACACACTCCTGGGCTCCCCTGCCTGCAGCCTGCCTCTCAAACAGTCTCCTTCTGCCCCCTAGCCCCCTTACAGCCTCTGCCACGGACCCCCACAGACACCTGGGCATGAGCAGTGCAGACATGCAAACAGCTCCCCTCGCCCCCACTCCAGTTGCTCCAAGGTTGTCAAGAGTCTTTTTTTCATGCTGTAGGGGAGGGAGTTGAGACAGTCCAATGTCCTGGGGAGCAAGACCTGCAAACAGTCCATCTACAATGTAATTTTGGGTCTCAGGCCGCCCAATCCCTAGTGCGCTGTGCAGACCTTTGACTGGAAAAACACCCCATGTGAGCGTGAGATCTGGCTGGGCTAGTGGCTCTTTCTGTGGACTAAGAGACAGACAGACAGAGTTTTCAGGTTCAAAACCTATACTTGCCAGAAGAGGGTCATTCACTTCGGTAAAAAAAAAAAAAAAAAAAAAAAAAAAGGCTTTTTATTTTTTTTTCCCCTGCCTGGGTAACCTGTCTGCTGCCTGTTTCAAAGTGAAAAAAGGGAAAAATCTTTTTTGGAGGGAAAAGGACCAAAATGCAGGCAGGTGGACTCCGTGGAGGGTGCATGGGGAGTTGCTCCTGCCCTGGCACTAGAGCCCCAGCTGCTGTTCCAGGTTGCTCTCTGATAACAGAGATCTCCGTGTGTCCTGTCATGACACTGTCATCAGGACTGACCCTCAGGATAATGAGGATTCAAAACGAGGCAGGTGATACTGCCTTCAAAAGCAAATCCAGGGAGGTTTGGCGGTATGTCAGAGGGTTAAGGGCTTGTGGCGCTCACGAATAGAGGGGACAGGTGGAGGGATTTGGGGTCTGGCCCCCAGACCGCCACCTGCAGGGGACTCGCTTTACAGGGGGTGAAGCAGGTCTTTAGGAGCTCTATCTTTCTCTCCCACCCTGTATTTCCTCTGCTCTCTCCTTTTATGTCTGTCAGATGCAAGGTCAGTAACAACAACAACAACAAAAACAATAACCACCACAGTGACCAAGCAACAAGGGCAGCGAAAGGGGAACAAATGGAGTGCAGGAGCTGTGGATTATTCCTGGCGTAGGCACTCAGCTGTGGCAATAACCCCTTGAGGCTATCAATCCATACATGAAGAAGTAATACAGGTAACAGAGACGTATATGTCCCTGTGTGTTTCCACTGAGTTAATGTAAATGCACTTTTATTTACTTCTTCATTTATTTATTACCTTGCCAAGAGAATTTCTTTTCATTGCTAAAAAAAGGGTCCCATCAAGGGTACCAGGTGGTGCCACACCCAGTTAAGCACTCATGTTACAATGCAGGAGGACTGGGCTTCAACACCCTGGTTCCCACCTGCCAGGGGAAATCTTTACAAGTGGTGCGGAAGTGCTGCAGTTGTCTCTCTCTCTGTCTCAAACTCTCTCTACCTCCCTTCCCTCTCAATTCCTGTCTATTTATTCCAGTGAATAATCAAGAAAATAGAAAGTAAAAAAAGAAAAAGGAAAAGGAAATATTCCACGACTTCAAATGGGCTACTCAGGACAATGCTATCCTTGTTAAGATCCGCACAGCATTCCATATGCAGAAAGGCAAAGACGCCATGTATTTTTTAACCCAGTTTTTATATTTATCTATTTATTTAGGTGCTTATTCATTTTTGTTATTGATGAATTAATGTTTTACATTTGACATTGACTAAGGATCTGACACCAGCGGTCTCCAGTACCCCTAGATGGTACTCTGCCTCTACAAAACCGATCCATTGACCTGTCCATCCATCCATCCATCCATCCACCCATACATCTATCCATCCATTCATCCATCCATTCATCCATCCATCCATCCATCAATCCACCAGTCAACCAAGCTAAGTACAAAAGGAGATCTCTCCTTAATGGTGAGGAGAAACAATGATGCATAGGTAGGTTGCAAAGGCCCAGTTTGGCTGAATAGGGCAGAGGGGCTGAACCAGGGGATGTGTTGGGGCGTGTGGGTTTGGGTGGGGTGAGCCGGAGACCCTGTGAGCTGGATCACATTAGGGGCAGGCAGGGGGTGGAAGGGGTTGCGAACAGCTGTCACTGGAGAACCATCACAAGTGCTGGAGCTGGTGAGCAGGGCACCTGGAAGAGAGGACAGAAAAAGGAGAGAAGCAAAGTGCGGAGGAGAGGAGAGGGGAGAGGATGGTGAGGACAGGAGAGGACAGGAGAGGACAGGATTGGAGGGGACCTGAGAAACCTACCTGGACAAAGGCAGCATACAGACATCCAGGAAGGCAGGCAGGCATGCAGGTAGCTCTGGCCTGGGCTCCCTGGATCCCGGGCGCACCTCCACCTGTCTTCTCTTGGCTGCCAGCCCTGAGGTCCCTCGTCGGTCAGCACTGTCTTCCCATCCTTCTGTCCCTCTGTGCCAGGGCCCAGGCGTCTGGGCGCTGTTGCCTGACCTAGTGGCAGGGCAGTTGGGCTGCCCAGTGCCAGTGTGGCCAGCACAGATTGCCAGGGGCTAGGACATCACAGAGGGCTCCTGTGGTTGCTAGGCCATGGGGACCCCGCCCATCCAGTTGACCAGCAGCCATGACCCCCAAGCTGAACTTGACCTGAGGGGTGGTGGCCAGCCACCAGAGCCAGAGCCCCAGGCCAAAGCAGGTGCTGGTCGGCCGGGCCAAGGGGCTATGGGCAGATTGGTGTGTGTCTGGGCATGGGGCTGGCATCTGACAGTCCAGGGCGGGGGACCAAGGTCCGCCAGGCCCCTGTCCCACCATGTGCACTGACACACAGTCTTGCTGACTGACTGACAGTCCCCACCCCAGAGATACCCACACCAAGTCCCTGGGTGCCCTGAGCTGCCCCTGAGGGTTGGTGGGTGCCTGCCTGGACACATGCCTCCGTAATGGAGGCCTCCATTAATCCCGTTGCCTATTGACAGCTGCCCTCCTGCCCCTCCTCCTCCTCCTCCGTCTCCTCCTCTTCTTCCTCCTTCTCTTCCTCCTCTTCCTCCTGCTCTTCCTCCTCCTCCTCCTCCACCCCCTCCTCCTCTTCCTCATCCTCAGAGGGACTCACTCAGGGCCCTTGGCCTAGGCAAGCCAGGGCTGCTGCTCTGGCTTCTGCAGCTTCTATCCAGTAGTTTGGGGGGGTGTAGGAATCGGTTCCGGTCAGTCCCTGATTCCTGGGACCTTCCATGACTCCAGCTGCCCCCACTCTCTAGTCCTGACCCCTCCTCAAGGATGCCCCCTTTCCCCTTACCCTCTGTCCCCCAGCTCCCAACTAACATCTACTCTGTTCCTCCCTGCGCTACTTTACTGCCACCCTGCTTCTGCCCTTCAGCCATGAGGGCCCAGGGACAGCCCAGCTGCCATCTCACCATCCAGCAGGGGGACCTGCCCTAACCCCCTGCACCACACCCACACACACACAGCCCTGCACACACTCCTGGGCTCCCCTGCCTGCAGCCTGCCTCTCAAACAGTCTCCTTCTGCCCCCTAGCCCCCTTACAGCCTCTGCCACGGACCCCCACAGACACCTGGGCATGAGCAGTGCAGACATGCAAACAGCTCCCCTCGCCCCCACTCCAGTTGCTCCAAGGTTGTCAAGAGTCTTTTTTTCATGCTGTAGGGGAGGGAGTTGAGACAGTCCAATGTCCTGGGGAGCAAGACCTGCAAACAGTCCATCTACAATGTAACATTTGGGTCTCAGGCCGCCCAATCCCTAGTGCGCTGTGCAGACCTTTGACTGGAAAAACACCCCATCTGAGCGTGAGATCTGGCTGGGCTAGTGGCTCTTTCTGTGGACTAAGAGACAGACAGACAGAGTTTTCAGGTTCAAAACCTATACTTGCCAGAAGATGGTCATTCACTTCGGTAAAAAAAAAAAAAAAAAAAAAAAAGGCTTTTTATTTTTTTTTCCCCTGCCTGGGTAACCTGTCTGCTGCCTGTTTCAAAGTGAAAAAAGGGAAAAATCTTTTTTGGAGGGAAAAGGACCAAAATGCAGGCAGGTGGACTCCGTGGAGGGTGCATGGGGAGTTGCTCCTGCCCTGGCACTAGAGCCCCAGCTGCTGTTCCAGGTTGCTCTCTGATAACAGAGATCTCCGTGTGTCCTGTCATGACACTGTCATCAGGACTGACCCTCAGGATAATGAGGATTCAAAACGAGGCAGGTGATACTGCCTTCAAAAGCAAATCCAGGGAGGTTTGGCGGTATGTCAGAGGGTTAAGGGCTTGTGGCGCTCACGAATAGAGGGGACAGGTGGAGGGATTTGGGGTCTGGCCCCCAGACCGCCACCTGCAGGGGACTCGCTTTACAGGGGGTGAAGCAGGTCTTTAGGAGCTCTATCTTTCTCTCCCACCCTGTATTTCCTCTGCTCTCTCCTTTTATGTCTGTCAGATGCAAGGTCAGTAACAACAACAACAACAAAAACAATAACCACCACAGTGACCAAGCAACAAGGGCAGCGAAAGGGGAACAAATGGAGTGCAGGAGCTGTGGATTATTCCTGGCGTAGGCACTCAGCTGTGGCAATAACCCCTTGAGGCAATCAATCCATACATGAAGAAGTAATACAGGTAACAGAGACGTATATGTCCCTGTGTGTTTCCACTGAGTTAATGTAAATGCACTTTTATTTACTTCTTCATTTATTTATTACCTTGCCAAGAGAATTTCTTTTCATTGCTAAAAAAAGGGTCCCATCAAGGGTACCAGGTGGTGCCACACCCAGTTAAGCACTCATGTTACAATGCAGGAGGACTGGGCTTCAACACCCTGGTTCCCACCTGCCAGGGGAAATCTTTACAAGTGGTGCGGAAGTGCTGCAGTTGTCTCTCTCTCTGTCTCAAACTCTCTCTACCTCCCTTCCCTCTCAATTCCTGTCTATTTATTCCAGTGAATAATCAAGAAAATAGAAAGTAAAAAAAGAAAAAGGAAAAGGAAATATTCCACGACTTCAAATGGGCTACTCAGGACAATGCTATCCTTGTTAAGATCCGCACAGCATTCCATATGCAGAAAGGCAAAGACGCCATGTATTTTTTAACCCAGTTTTTATATTTATCTATTTATTTAGGTGCTTATTCATTTTTGTTATTGATGAATTAATGTTTTACATTTGACATTGACTAAGGATCTGACACCAGCGGTCTCCAGTACCCCTAGATGGTACTCTGCCTCTACAAAACCGATCCATTGACCTGTCCATCCATCCATCCATCCATCCACCCATACATCTATCCATCCATTCATCCATCCATCCATCCATCCATCCACCAGTCAACCAAGCTAAGTACAAAAGGAGATCTCTCCTTAATGGTGAGGAGAAACAACGATGCATAGTTAGGTTGCAAAGGCCCAGTTTGGCTGAATAGGGCAGCGGGGCTGAACCAGGGAATGTGTTGGGGCGTGTGGGTTTGGGTGGGGTGAGCCAGAGACCCTGTGAGCTGGGTCACATTAGGGGCAGGCAGGGGGTGGAAGGGGTTGCGAACAGCTGTCACTGGAGAACCATCACAAGTGCTGGAGCTGGTGAGCAGGGCACCTGGAAGAGAGGACAGACAAAGGAGAGAAGCAAAGTGCGGAGGAGAGGAGAGGGGAGAGGATGGTGAGGACAGGAGAGGACAGGAGAGGACAGGATTGGAGGGGACCTGAGAAATCTACCTGGACAAAGGCAGCATACAGACATCCAGGAAGGCAGGCAGGCAGGCATGCAGGCAGCTCTGGCCTGGGCTCCCTGGATCCCGGGAGCACCTCCACCTGTCTTCTCTTGGCTGCCAGCCCTGAGGTCCCTCGTCGGTCAGCACTGTTATCCCATCCTTCCGTCCCTCTGTGCCAGGGCCCAGGCGTCTGGGCGCTGTTGCCTGACCTAGTGGCAGAGCAGTTGGGCTGCCCAGTGCCAGTGTGGCCAGCACAGATTGCCAGGGGCTAGGACATCACAGAGGGCTCCTGTGGTTGCTAGGCCACGGGGACCCCGCCCATCCAGTTGACCAGCAGCCATGACCCCCACACTGAACTTGACCTGAGGGGTGGTGGCCAGCCACCAGAGCCAGAGCCCCAGGCCAAAGCAGGTGCTGGTCGGCCGGGCCAAGGGGCTATGGGCAGATTGGTGTGTGTCTGGGCATGGGGCTGGCATCTGACAGTCCAGGGCGGGGGACCAAGGTCCGCCAGGCCCCTGTCCCACCATGTGCACTGACACACAGTCTTGCTGACTGACTGACAGTCCCCGCCCCAGAGATACCCACACCAAGTCCCTGGGTGCCCTGAGCTGCCCCTGAGGGTTGGTGGGTGCCTGCCTGGACACATGCCTCCGTAATGGAGGCCTCCATTAATCCCGTTGCCTATTGACAGCTGCCCTCCTGCCCCTCCTCCTCCTCCTCCGCCTCCTCCTCCTCCTCTTCTTCCTCCTTCTCTTCCTCCTCTTCCTCCTGCTCTTCCTCCTCCTCCTCCTCCACCCCCTCTTCCTCTTCCTCATCCTCAGAGGGACTCACTCAGGGCCCTTGGCCTAGGCAAGCCAGGGCTGCTGCTCTGGCTTCTGCAGCTTCTATCCAGTAGTTTGGGGGGGGTGTAGGAATCGGTTCCGGTCAGTCCCTGATTCCTGGGACCTTCCATGACTCCAGCTGCCCCCACTCTCTAGTCCTGACCCCTCCTCAAGGATGCCCCCTTTCCCCTTACCCTCTGTCCCCCAGCTCCCAACTAACATCTACTCTGTTCCTCCCTGCGCTACTTTACTGCCACCCTGCTTCTGCCCTTCAGCCATGAGGGCCCAGGGACAGCCCAGCTGCCATCTCACCATCCAGCAGGGGGACCTGCCCTAACCCCCTGCACCACACCCACACACACACAGCCCTGCACACACTCCTGGGCTCCCCTGCCTGCAGCCTGCCTCTCAAACAGTCTCCTTCTGCCCCCTAGCCCCCTTACAGCCTCTGCCACGGACCCCCACAGACACCTGGGCATGAGCAGTGCAGACATGCAAACAGCTCCCCTCGCCCGCACTCCAGTTGCTCCAAGGTTGTCAAGAGTCTTTTTTTCATGCTGTAGGGTAGGGAGTTGAGACAGTCCAATGTCCTGGGGAGCAAGACCTGCAAACAGTCCATCTACAATGTAACATTTGGGTCTCAGGCCGCCCAATCCCTAGTGCGCTGTGCAGACCTTTGACTGGAAAAACACCCCATCTGAGCGTGAGATCTGGCTGGGCTAGTGGCTCTTTCTGTGGACTAAGAGACAGACAGACAGAGTTTTCAGGTTCAAAACCTATACTTGCCAGAAGATGGTCATTCACTTCGGTAAAAAAAAAAAAAAAGGCTTTTTATTTTTTTTTCCCCTGCCTGGGTAACCTGTCTGCTGCCTGTTTCAAAGTGAAAAAAGGGAAAAATCTTTTTTGGAGGGAAAAGGACCAAAATGCAGGCAGGTGGACTCCGTGGAGGGTGCATGGGGAGTTGCTCCTGCCCTGGCACTAGAGCCCCAGCTGCTGTTCCAGGTTGCTCTCTGATAACAGAGATCTCCGTGTGTCCTGTCATGACACTGTCATCAGGACTGACCCTCAGGATAATGAGGATTCAAAACGAGGCAGGTGATACTGCCTTCAAAAGCAAATCCAGGGAGGTTTGGCGGTATGTCAGAGGGTTAAGGGCTTGTGGCGCTCACGAATAGAGGGGACAGGTGGAGGGATTTGGGGTCTGGCCCCCAGACCGCCACCTGCAGGGGACTCGCTTTACAGGGGGTGAAGCAGGTCTTTAGGAGCTCTATCTTTCTCTCCCACCCTGTATTTCCTCTGCTCTCTCCTTTTATGTCTGTCAGATGCAAGGTCAGTAACAACAACAACAACAAAAACAATAACCACCACAGTGACCAAGCAACAAGGGCAGCGAAAGGGGAACAAATGGAGTGCAGGAGCTGTGGATTATTCCTGGCGTAGGCACTCAGCTGTGGCAATAACCCCTTGAGGCAATCAATCCATACATGAAGAAGTAATACAGGTAACAGAGACGTATATGTCCCTGTGTGTTTCCACTGAGTTAATGTAAATGCACTTTTATTTACTTCTTCATTTATTTATTACCTTGCCAAGAGAATTTCTTTTCATTGCTAAAAAAAGGGTCCCATCAAGGGTACCAGGTGGTGCCACACCCAGTTAAGCACTCATGTTACAATGCAGGAGGACTGGGCTTCAACACCCTGGTTCCCACCTGCCAGGGGAAATCTTTACAAGTGGTGCGGAAGTGCTGCAGTTGTCTCTCTCTCTGTCTCAAACTCTCTCTACCTCCCTTCCCTCTCAATTCCTGTCTATTTATTCCAGTGAATAATCAAGAAAATAGAAAGTAAAAAAAGAAAAAGGAAAAGGAAATATTCCACGACTTCAAATGGGCTACTCAGGACAATGCTATCCTTGTTAAGATCCGCACAGCATTCCATATGCAGAAAGGCAAAGACGCCATGTATTTTTTAACCCAGTTTTTATATTTATCTATTTATTTAGGTGCTTATTCATTTTTGTTATTGATGAATTAATGTTTTACATTTGACATTGACTAAGGATCTGACACCAGCGGTCTCCAGTACCCCTAGATGGTACTCTGCCTCTACAAAACCGATCCATTGACCTGTCCATCCATCCATCCATCCATCCACCCATACATCTATCCATCCATTCATCCATCCATTCATCCATCCATCCATCCATCCATCCACCAGTCAACCAAGCTAAGTACAAAAGGAGATCTCTCCTTAATGGTGAGGAGAAACAACGATGCATAGGTAGGTTGCAAAGGCCCAGTTTGGCTGAATAGGGCAGAGGGGCTGAACCAGGGGATGTGTTGGGGCGTGTGGGTTTGGGTGGGGTGAGCCGGAGACCCTGTGAGCTGGATCACATTAGGGGCAGGCAGGGGGTGGAAGGGGTTGCGAACAGCTGTCACTGGAGAACCATCACAAGTGCTGGAGCTGGTGAGCAGGAAACCTGGAAGAGAGGACAGACAAAGAGAGAAGCAAAGTGCGGAGGAGAGGAGAGGGGAGAGGATGGTGAGGACAGGAGAGGACAGGAGAGGACAGGATTGGAGGGGACCTGAGAAACCTACCTGGACAAAGGCAGCATACAGACATCCAGGAAGGCAGGCAGGCATGCAGGTAGCTCTGGCCTGGGCTCCCTGGATCCTGGGCGCACCTCCACCTGTCTTCTCTTGGCTGCCAGCCCTGAGGTCCCTCGTCGGTCAGCACTGTCTTCCCATCCTTCTGTCCCTCTGTGCCAGGGCCCAGGCGTCTGGGCGCTGTTGCCTGACCTAGTGGCAGGGCAGTTGGGCTGCCCAGTGCCAGTGTGGCCAGCACAGATTGCCAGGGGCTAGGACATCACAGAGGGCTCCTGTGGTTGCTAGGCCACGGGGACCCCGCCCATCCAGTTGACCAGCAGCCATGACCCCCACGCTGAACTTGACCTGAGGGGTGGTGGCCAGCCACCAGAGCCAGAGCCCCAGGCCAAAGCAGGTGCTGGTCGGCCGGGCCAAGGGGTTATGGGCAGATTGGTGTGTGTCTGGGCATGGGGCTGGCATCTGACAGTCCAGGGCGGGGGACCAAGGTCCGCCAGGCCCCTGTCCCACCATGTGCACTGACACACAGTCTTGCTGACTGACTGACAGTCCCCGCCCCAGAGATACCCACACCAAGTCCCTGGGTGCCCTGAGCTGCCCCTGAGGGTTGGTGGGTGCCTGCCTGGACACATGCCTCCGTAATGGAGGCCTCCATTAATCCTGTTGCCTATTGACAGCTGCCCTCCTGCCCCTCCTCCTCCTCCTCCGCCTGCTCCTCCTCCTCCTCTTCTTCCTCCTTCTCTTCCTCCTCTTCCTCCTGCTCTTCCTCCTCCTCCTCCTCCACCCCCTCCTCCTCTTCCTCATCCTCAGAGGGACTCACTCATGGCCCTTGGCCTAGGCAAGCCAGGGCTGCTGCTCTGGCTTCTGCAGCTTCTATCCAGTAGTTCGGGGGGGGGGTGTAGGAATCGGTTCCTGTCAGTCCCTGATTCCTGGGACCTTCCATGCCTCCAGCTGCCCCCACTCTCTAGTCCTGACCCCTCCTCAAGGATGCCCCCTTTCCCCTTACCCTCTGTCCCCCAGCTCCCAACTAACATCTACTCTGTTCCTCCCTGCGCTACTTTACTGCCACCCTGCTTCTGCCCTTCAGCCATGAGGGCCCAGGGACAGCCCAGCTGCCATCTCACCATCCAGCAGGGGGACCTGCCCTAACCCCCTGCACCACACCCACACACACACAGCCCTGCACACACTCCTGGGCTCCCCTGCCTGCAGCCTGCCTCTCAAACAGTCTCCTTCTGCCCCCTAGCCCCCTTACAGCCTCTGCCACGGACCCCCACAGACACCTGGGCATGAGCAGTGCAGACATGCAAACAGCTCCCCTCGCCCCCACTCCAGTTGCTCCAAGGTTGTCAAGAGTCTTTTTTTCATGCTGTAGGGGAGGGAGTTGAGACAGTCCAATGTCCTGGGGAGCAAGACCTGCAAACAGTCCATCTACAATGTAATTTTGGGTCTCAGGCCGCCCAATCCCTAGTGCGCTGTGCAGACCTTTGACTGGAAAAACACCCCATGTGAGCGTGAGATCTGGCTGGGCTAGTGGCTCTTTCTGTGGACTAAGAGACAGACAGACAGAGTTTTCAGGTTCAAAACCTATACTTGCCAGAAGAGGGTCATTCACTTCGGTAAAAAAAAAAAAAAAAAAAAAAAAAAAGGCTTTTTATTTTTTTTTCCCCTGCCTGGGTAACCTGTCTGCTGCCTGTTTCAAAGTGAAAAAAGGGAAAAATCTTTTTTGGAGGGAAAAGGACCAAAATGCAGGCAGGTGGACTCCGTGGAGGGTGCATGGGGAGTTGCTCCTGCCCTGGCACTAGAGCCCCAGCTGCTGTTCCAGGTTGCTCTCTGATAACAGAGATCTCCGTGTGTCCTGTCATGACACTGTCATCAGGACTGACCCTCAGGATAATGAGGATTCAAAACGAGGCAGGTGATACTGCCTTCAAAAGCAAATCCAGGGAGGTTTGGCGGTATGTCAGAGGGTTAAGGGCTTGTGGCGCTCACGAATAGAGGGGACAGGTGGAGGGATTTGGGGTCTGGCCCCCAGACCGCCACCTGCAGGGGACTCGCTTTACAGGGGGTGAAGCAGGTCTTTAGGAGCTCTATCTTTCTCTCCCACCCTGTATTTCCTCTGCTCTCTCCTTTTATGTCTGTCAGATGCAAGGTCAGTAACAACAACAACAACAAAAACAATAACCACCACAGTGACCAAGCAACAAGGGCAGCGAAAGGGGAACAAATGGAGTGCAGGAGCTGTGGATTATTCCTGGCGTAGGCACTCAGCTGTGGCAATAACCCCTTGAGGCTATCAATCCATACATGAAGAAGTAATACAGGTAACAGAGACGTATATGTCCCTGTGTGTTTCCACTGAGTTAATGTAAATGCACTTTTATTTACTTCTTCATTTATTTATTACCTTGCCAAGAGAATTTCTTTTCATTGCTAAAAAAAGGGTCCCATCAAGGGTACCAGGTGGTGCCACACCCAGTTAAGCACTCATGTTACAATGCAGGAGGACTGGGCTTCAACACCCTGGTTCCCACCTGCCAGGGGAAATCTTTACAAGTGGTGCGGAAGTGCTGCAGTTGTCTCTCTCTCTGTCTCAAACTCTCTCTACCTCCCTTCCCTCTCAATTCCTGTCTATTTATTCCAGTGAATAATCAAGAAAATAGAAAGTAAAAAAAGAAAAAGGAAAAGGAAATATTCCACGACTTCAAATGGGCTACTCAGGACAATGCTATCCTTGTTAAGATCCGCACAGCATTCCATATGCAGAAAGGCAAAGACGCCATGTATTTTTTAACCCAGTTTTTATATTTATCTATTTATTTAGGTGCTTATTCATTTTTGTTATTGATGAATTAATGTTTTACATTTGACATTGACTAAGGATCTGACACCAGCGGTCTCCAGTACCCCTAGATGGTACTCTGCCTCTACAAAACCGATCCATTGACCTGTCCATCCATCCATCCATCCATCCACCCATACATCTATCCATCCATTCATCCATCCATTCATCCATCCATCCATCCATCAATCCACCAGTCAACCAAGCTAAGTACAAAAGGAGATCTCTCCTTAATGGTGAGGAGAAACAATGATGCATAGGTAGGTTGCAAAGGCCCAGTTTGGCTGAATAGGGCAGAGGGGCTGAACCAGGGGATGTGTTGGGGCGTGTGGGTTTGGGTGGGGTGAGCCGGAGACCCTGTGAGCTGGATCACATTAGGGGCAGGCAGGGGGTGGAAGGGGTTGCGAACAGCTGTCACTGGAGAACCATCACAAGTGCTGGAGCTGGTGAGCAGGGCACCTGGAAGAGAGGACAGAAAAAGGAGAGAAGCAAAGTGCGGAGGAGAGGAGAGGGGAGAGGATGGTGAGGACAGGAGAGGACAGGAGAGGACAGGATTGGAGGGGACCTGAGAAACCTACCTGGACAAAGGCAGCATACAGACATCCAGGAAGGCAGGCAGGCATGCAGGTAGCTCTGGCCTGGGCTCCCTGGATCCCGGGCGCACCTCCACCTGTCTTCTCTTGGCTGCCAGCCCTGAGGTCCCTCGTCGGTCAGCACTGTCTTCCCATCCTTCTGTCCCTCTGTGCCAGGGCCCAGGCGTCTGGGCGCTGTTGCCTGACCTAGTGGCAGGGCAGTTGGGCTGCCCAGTGCCAGTGTGGCCAGCACAGATTGCCAGGGGCTAGGACATCACAGAGGGCTCCTGTGGTTGCTAGGCCATGGGGACCCCGCCCATCCAGTTGACCAGCAGCCATGACCCCCAAGCTGAACTTGACCTGAGGGGTGGTGGCCAGCCACCAGAGCCAGAGCCCCAGGCCAAAGCAGGTGCTGGTCGGCCGGGCCAAGGGGCTATGGGCAGATTGGTGTGTGTCTGGGCATGGGGCTGGCATCTGACAGTCCAGGGCGGGGGACCAAGGTCCGCCAGGCCCCTGTCCCACCATGTGCACTGACACACAGTCTTGCTGACTGACTGACAGTCCCCACCCCAGAGATACCCACACCAAGTCCCTGGGTGCCCTGAGCTGCCCCTGAGGGTTGGTGGGTGCCTGCCTGGACACATGCCTCCGTAATGGAGGCCTCCATTAATCCCGTTGCCTATTGACAGCTGCCCTCCTGCCCCTCCTCCTCCTCCTCCGTCTCCTCCTCTTCTTCCTCCTTCTCTTCCTCCTCTTCCTCCTGCTCTTCCTCCTCCTCCTCCTCCACCCCCTCCTCCTCTTCCTCATCCTCAGAGGGACTCACTCAGGGCCCTTGGCCTAGGCAAGCCAGGGCTGCTGCTCTGGCTTCTGCAGCTTCTATCCAGTAGTTTGGGGGGGTGTAGGAATCGGTTCCGGTCAGTCCCTGATTCCTGGGACCTTCCATGACTCCAGCTGCCCCCACTCTCTAGTCCTGACCCCTCCTCAAGGATGCCCCCTTTCCCCTTACCCTCTGTCCCCCAGCTCCCAACTAACATCTACTCTGTTCCTCCCTGCGCTACTTTACTGCCACCCTGCTTCTGCCCTTCAGCCATGAGGGCCCAGGGACAGCCCAGCTGCCATCTCACCATCCAGCAGGGGGACCTGCCCTAACCCCCTGCACCACACCCACACACACACAGCCCTGCACACACTCCTGGGCTCCCCTGCCTGCAGCCTGCCTCTCAAACAGTCTCCTTCT
Source organism: Erinaceus europaeus (assembly GCF_950295315.1). Taxonomy (NCBI): domain Eukaryota; kingdom Metazoa; phylum Chordata; class Mammalia; order Eulipotyphla; family Erinaceidae; genus Erinaceus; species Erinaceus europaeus. The sequence continues at coordinate 1,613,109 of NW_026647125.1, read as the reverse complement.
GCCCCCTAGCCCCCTTACAGCCTCTGCCACGGACCCCCACAGACACCTGGGCATGAGCAGTGCAGACATGCAAACAGCTCCCCTCGCCCCCACTCCAGTTGCTCCAAGGTTGTCAAGAGTCTTTTTTTCATGCTGTAGGGGAGGGAGTTGAGACAGTCCAATGTCCTGGGGAGCAAGACCTGCAAACAGTCCATCTACAATGTAACATTTGGGTCTCAGGCCGCCCAATCCCTAGTGCGCTGTGCAGACCTTTGACTGGAAAAACACCCCATCTGAGCGTGAGATCTGGCTGGGCTAGTGGCTCTTTCTGTGGACTAAGAGACAGACAGACAGAGTTTTCAGGTTCAAAACCTATACTTGCCAGAAGATGGTCATTCACTTCGGTAAAAAAAAAAAAAAAAAAAAAAAAGGCTTTTTATTTTTTTTTCCCCTGCCTGGGTAACCTGTCTGCTGCCTGTTTCAAAGTGAAAAAAGGGAAAAATCTTTTTTGGAGGGAAAAGGACCAAAATGCAGGCAGGTGGACTCCGTGGAGGGTGCATGGGGAGTTGCTCCTGCCCTGGCACTAGAGCCCCAGCTGCTGTTCCAGGTTGCTCTCTGATAACAGAGATCTCCGTGTGTCCTGTCATGACACTGTCATCAGGACTGACCCTCAGGATAATGAGGATTCAAAACGAGGCAGGTGATACTGCCTTCAAAAGCAAATCCAGGGAGGTTTGGCGGTATGTCAGAGGGTTAAGGGCTTGTGGCGCTCACGAATAGAGGGGACAGGTGGAGGGATTTGGGGTCTGGCCCCCAGACCGCCACCTGCAGGGGACTCGCTTTACAGGGGGTGAAGCAGGTCTTTAGGAGCTCTATCTTTCTCTCCCACCCTGTATTTCCTCTGCTCTCTCCTTTTATGTCTGTCAGATGCAAGGTCAGTAACAACAACAACAACAAAAACAATAACCACCACAGTGACCAAGCAACAAGGGCAGCGAAAGGGGAACAAATGGAGTGCAGGAGCTGTGGATTATTCCTGGCGTAGGCACTCAGCTGTGGCAATAACCCCTTGAGGCAATCAATCCATACATGAAGAAGTAATACAGGTAACAGAGACGTATATGTCCCTGTGTGTTTCCACTGAGTTAATGTAAATGCACTTTTATTTACTTCTTCATTTATTTATTACCTTGCCAAGAGAATTTCTTTTCATTGCTAAAAAAAGGGTCCCATCAAGGGTACCAGGTGGTGCCACACCCAGTTAAGCACTCATGTTACAATGCAGGAGGACTGGGCTTCAACACCCTGGTTCCCACCTGCCAGGGGAAATCTTTACAAGTGGTGCGGAAGTGCTGCAGTTGTCTCTCTCTCTGTCTCAAACTCTCTCTACCTCCCTTCCCTCTCAATTCCTGTCTATTTATTCCAGTGAATAATCAAGAAAATAGAAAGTAAAAAAAGAAAAAGGAAAAGGAAATATTCCACGACTTCAAATGGGCTACTCAGGACAATGCTATCCTTGTTAAGATCCGCACAGCATTCCATATGCAGAAAGGCAAAGACGCCATGTATTTTTTAACCCAGTTTTTATATTTATCTATTTATTTAGGTGCTTATTCATTTTTGTTATTGATGAATTAATGTTTTACATTTGACATTGACTAAGGATCTGACACCAGCGGTCTCCAGTACCCCTAGATGGTACTCTGCCTCTACAAAACCGATCCATTGACCTGTCCATCCATCCATCCATCCATCCACCCATACATCTATCCATCCATTCATCCATCCATCCATCCATCCATCCACCAGTCAACCAAGCTAAGTACAAAAGGAGATCTCTCCTTAATGGTGAGGAGAAACAACGATGCATAGTTAGGTTGCAAAGGCCCAGTTTGGCTGAATAGGGCAGCGGGGCTGAACCAGGGAATGTGTTGGGGCGTGTGGGTTTGGGTGGGGTGAGCCAGAGACCCTGTGAGCTGGGTCACATTAGGGGCAGGCAGGGGGTGGAAGGGGTTGCGAACAGCTGTCACTGGAGAACCATCACAAGTGCTGGAGCTGGTGAGCAGGGCACCTGGAAGAGAGGACAGACAAAGGAGAGAAGCAAAGTGCGGAGGAGAGGAGAGGGGAGAGGATGGTGAGGACAGGAGAGGACAGGAGAGGACAGGATTGGAGGGGACCTGAGAAATCTACCTGGACAAAGGCAGCATACAGACATCCAGGAAGGCAGGCAGGCAGGCATGCAGGCAGCTCTGGCCTGGGCTCCCTGGATCCCGGGAGCACCTCCACCTGTCTTCTCTTGGCTGCCAGCCCTGAGGTCCCTCGTCGGTCAGCACTGTTATCCCATCCTTCCGTCCCTCTGTGCCAGGGCCCAGGCGTCTGGGCGCTGTTGCCTGACCTAGTGGCAGAGCAGTTGGGCTGCCCAGTGCCAGTGTGGCCAGCACAGATTGCCAGGGGCTAGGACATCACAGAGGGCTCCTGTGGTTGCTAGGCCACGGGGACCCCGCCCATCCAGTTGACCAGCAGCCATGACCCCCACACTGAACTTGACCTGAGGGGTGGTGGCCAGCCACCAGAGCCAGAGCCCCAGGCCAAAGCAGGTGCTGGTCGGCCGGGCCAAGGGGCTATGGGCAGATTGGTGTGTGTCTGGGCATGGGGCTGGCATCTGACAGTCCAGGGCGGGGGACCAAGGTCCGCCAGGCCCCTGTCCCACCATGTGCACTGACACACAGTCTTGCTGACTGACTGACAGTCCCCGCCCCAGAGATACCCACACCAAGTCCCTGGGTGCCCTGAGCTGCCCCTGAGGGTTGGTGGGTGCCTGCCTGGACACATGCCTCCGTAATGGAGGCCTCCATTAATCCCGTTGCCTATTGACAGCTGCCCTCCTGCCCCTCCTCCTCCTCCTCCGCCTCCTCCTCCTCCTCTTCTTCCTCCTTCTCTTCCTCCTCTTCCTCCTGCTCTTCCTCCTCCTCCTCCTCCACCCCCTCTTCCTCTTCCTCATCCTCAGAGGGACTCACTCAGGGCCCTTGGCCTAGGCAAGCCAGGGCTGCTGCTCTGGCTTCTGCAGCTTCTATCCAGTAGTTTGGGGGGGGTGTAGGAATCGGTTCCGGTCAGTCCCTGATTCCTGGGACCTTCCATGACTCCAGCTGCCCCCACTCTCTAGTCCTGACCCCTCCTCAAGGATGCCCCCTTTCCCCTTACCCTCTGTCCCCCAGCTCCCAACTAACATCTACTCTGTTCCTCCCTGCGCTACTTTACTGCCACCCTGCTTCTGCCCTTCAGCCATGAGGGCCCAGGGACAGCCCAGCTGCCATCTCACCATCCAGCAGGGGGACCTGCCCTAACCCCCTGCACCACACCCACACACACACAGCCCTGCACACACTCCTGGGCTCCCCTGCCTGCAGCCTGCCTCTCAAACAGTCTCCTTCTGCCCCCTAGCCCCCTTACAGCCTCTGCCACGGACCCCCACAGACACCTGGGCATGAGCAGTGCAGACATGCAAACAGCTCCCCTCGCCCGCACTCCAGTTGCTCCAAGGTTGTCAAGAGTCTTTTTTTCATGCTGTAGGGTAGGGAGTTGAGACAGTCCAATGTCCTGGGGAGCAAGACCTGCAAACAGTCCATCTACAATGTAACATTTGGGTCTCAGGCCGCCCAATCCCTAGTGCGCTGTGCAGACCTTTGACTGGAAAAACACCCCATCTGAGCGTGAGATCTGGCTGGGCTAGTGGCTCTTTCTGTGGACTAAGAGACAGACAGACAGAGTTTTCAGGTTCAAAACCTATACTTGCCAGAAGATGGTCATTCACTTCGGTAAAAAAAAAAAAAAAGGCTTTTTATTTTTTTTTCCCCTGCCTGGGTAACCTGTCTGCTGCCTGTTTCAAAGTGAAAAAAGGGAAAAATCTTTTTTGGAGGGAAAAGGACCAAAATGCAGGCAGGTGGACTCCGTGGAGGGTGCATGGGGAGTTGCTCCTGCCCTGGCACTAGAGCCCCAGCTGCTGTTCCAGGTTGCTCTCTGATAACAGAGATCTCCGTGTGTCCTGTCATGACACTGTCATCAGGACTGACCCTCAGGATAATGAGGATTCAAAACGAGGCAGGTGATACTGCCTTCAAAAGCAAATCCAGGGAGGTTTGGCGGTATGTCAGAGGGTTAAGGGCTTGTGGCGCTCACGAATAGAGGGGACAGGTGGAGGGATTTGGGGTCTGGCCCCCAGACCGCCACCTGCAGGGGACTCGCTTTACAGGGGGTGAAGCAGGTCTTTAGGAGCTCTATCTTTCTCTCCCACCCTGTATTTCCTCTGCTCTCTCCTTTTATGTCTGTCAGATGCAAGGTCAGTAACAACAACAACAACAAAAACAATAACCACCACAGTGACCAAGCAACAAGGGCAGCGAAAGGGGAACAAATGGAGTGCAGGAGCTGTGGATTATTCCTGGCGTAGGCACTCAGCTGTGGCAATAACCCCTTGAGGCAATCAATCCATACATGAAGAAGTAATACAGGTAACAGAGACGTATATGTCCCTGTGTGTTTCCACTGAGTTAATGTAAATGCACTTTTATTTACTTCTTCATTTATTTATTACCTTGCCAAGAGAATTTCTTTTCATTGCTAAAAAAAGGGTCCCATCAAGGGTACCAGGTGGTGCCACACCCAGTTAAGCACTCATGTTACAATGCAGGAGGACTGGGCTTCAACACCCTGGTTCCCACCTGCCAGGGGAAATCTTTACAAGTGGTGCGGAAGTGCTGCAGTTGTCTCTCTCTCTGTCTCAAACTCTCTCTACCTCCCTTCCCTCTCAATTCCTGTCTATTTATTCCAGTGAATAATCAAGAAAATAGAAAGTAAAAAAAGAAAAAGGAAAAGGAAATATTCCACGACTTCAAATGGGCTACTCAGGACAATGCTATCCTTGTTAAGATCCGCACAGCATTCCATATGCAGAAAGGCAAAGACGCCATGTATTTTTTAACCCAGTTTTTATATTTATCTATTTATTTAGGTGCTTATTCATTTTTGTTATTGATGAATTAATGTTTTACATTTGACATTGACTAAGGATCTGACACCAGCGGTCTCCAGTACCCCTAGATGGTACTCTGCCTCTACAAAACCGATCCATTGACCTGTCCATCCATCCATCCATCCATCCACCCATACATCTATCCATCCATTCATCCATCCATTCATCCATCCATCCATCCATCCATCCACCAGTCAACCAAGCTAAGTACAAAAGGAGATCTCTCCTTAATGGTGAGGAGAAACAACGATGCATAGTTAGGTTGCAAAGGCCCAGTTTGGCTGAATAGGGCAGCGGGGCTGAACCAGGGAATGTGTTGGGGCGTGTGGGTTTGGGTGGGGTGAGCCAGAGACCCTGTGAGCTGGGTCACATTAGGGGCAGGCAGGGGGTGGAAGGGGTTGCGAACAGCTGTCACTGGAGAACCATCACAAGTGCTGGAGCTGGTGAGCAGGGCACCTGGAAGAGAGGACAGACAAAGGAGAGAAGCAAAGTGCGGAGGAGAGGAGAGGGGAGAGGATGGTGAGGACAGGAGAGGACAGGAGAGGACAGGATTGGAGGGGACCTGAGAAACCTACCTGGACAAAGGCAGCATACAGACATCCAGGAAGGCAGGCAGGCAGGCATGCAGGCAGCTCTGGCCTGGGCTCCCTGGATCCCGGGAGCACCTCCACCTGTCTTCTCTTGGCTGCCAGCCCTGAGGTCCCTCGTCGGTCAGCACTGTCTTCGCATCCTTCCGTCCCTCTGTGCCAGGGCCCAGGCGTCTGGGCGCTGTTGCCTGACCTAGTGGCAGAGCAGTTGGGCTGCCCAGTGCCAGTGTGGCCAGCACAGATTGCCAGGGGCTAGGACATCACAGAGGGCTCCTGTGGTTGCTAGGCCACGGGGACCCCGCCCATCCAGTTGACCAGCAGCCATGACCCCCACGCTGAACTTGACCTGAGGGGTGGTGGCCAGCCACCAGAGCCAGAGCCCCAGGCCAAAGCAGGTGCTGGTCGGCCGGGCCAAGGGGCTATGGGCAGATTGGTGTGTGTCTGGGCATGGGGCTGGCATCTGACAGTCCAGGGCGGGGGACCAAGGTCCGCCAGGCCCCTGTCCCACCATGTGCACTGACACACAGTCTTGCTGACTGACTGACAGTCCCCGCCCCAGAGATACCCACACCAAGTCCCTGGGTGCCCTGAGCTGCCCCTGAGGGTTGGTGGGTGCCTGCCTGGACACATGCCTCCGTAATGGAGGCCTCCATTAATCCCGTTGCCTATTGACAGCTGCCCTCCTGCCCCTCCTCCTCCTCCTCCGCCTCCTCCTCCTCCTCTTCTTCCTCCTTCTCTTCCTCCTCTTCCTCCTGCTCTTCCTCCTCCTCCTCCTCCACCCCCTCCTCCTCTTCCTCATCCTCAGAGGGACTCACTCAGGGCCCTTGGCCTAGGCAAGCCAGGGCTGCTGCTCTGGCTTCTGCAGCTTCTATCCAGTAGTTTGGGGGGGGTGTAGGAATCGGTTCCGGTCAGTCCCTGATTCCTGGGACCTTCCATGACTCCAGCTGCCCCCACTCTCTAGTCCTGACCCCTCCTCAAGGATGCCCCCTTTCCCCTTACCCTCTGTCCCCCAGCTCCCAACTAACATCTACTCTGTTCCTCCCTGCGCTACTTTACTGCCACCCTGCTTCTGCCCTTCAGCCATGAGGGCCCAGGGACAGCCCAGCTGCCATCTCACCATCCAGCAGGGGGACCTGCCCTAACCCCCTGCACCACACCCACACACACACAGCCCTGCACACACTCCTGGGCTCCCCTGCCTGCAGCCTGCCTCTCAAACAGTCTCCTTCTGCCCCCTAGCCCCCTTACAGCCTCTGCCACGGACCCCCACAGACACCTGGGCATGAGCAGTGCAGACATGCAAACAGCTCCCCTCGCCCCCACTCCAGTTGCTCCAAGGTTGTCAAGAGTCTTTTTTTCATGCTGTAGGGGAGGGAGTTGAGACAGTCCAATGTCCTGGGGAGCAAGACCTGCAAACAGTCCATCTACAATGTAACATTTGGGTCTCAGGCCGCCCAATCCCTAGTGCGCTGTGCAGACCTTTGACTGGAAAAACACCCCATCTGAGCGTGAGATCTGGCTGGGCTAGTGGCTCTTTCTGTGGACTAAGAGACAGACAGACAGAGTTTTCAGGTTCAAAACCTATACTTGCCAGAAGATGGTCATTCACTTCGGTAAAAAAAAAAAAAAAAAAGGCTTTTTATTTTTTTTTCCCCTGCCTGGGTAACCTGTCTGCTGCCTGTTTCAAAGTGAAAAAAGGGAAAAATCTTTTTTGGAGGGAAAAGGACCAAAATGCAGGCAGGTGGACTCCGTGGAGGGTGCATGGGGAGTTGCTCCTGCCCTGGCACTAGAGCCCCAGCTGCTGTTCCAGGTTGCTCTCTGATAACAGAGATCTCCGTGTGTCCTGTCATGACACTGTCATCAGGACTGACCCTCAGGATAATGAGGATTCAAAACGAGGCAGGTGATACTGCCTTCAAAAGCAAATCCAGGGAGGTTTGGCGGTATGTCAGAGGGTTAAGGGCTTGTGGCGCTCACGAATAGAGGGGACAGGTGGAGGGATTTGGGGTCTGGCCCCCAGACCGCCACCTGCAGGGGACTCGCTTTACAGGGGGTGAAGCAGGTCTTTAGGAGCTCTATCTTTCTCTCCCACCCTGTATTTCCTCTGCTCTCTCCTTTTATGTCTGTCAGATGCAAGGTCAGTAACAACAACAACAACAAAAACAATAACCACCACAGTGACCAAGCAACAAGGGCAGCGAAAGGGGAACAAATGGAGTGCAGGAGCTGTGGATTATTCCTGGCGTAGGCACTCAGCTGTGGCAATAACCCCTTGAGGCAATCAATCCATACATGAAGAAGTAATACAGGTAACAGAGACGTATATGTCCCTGTGTGTTTCCACTGAGTTAATGTAAATGCACTTTTATTTACTTCTTCATTTATTTATTACCTTGCCAAGAGAATTTCTTTTCATTGCTAAAAAAAGGGTCCCATCAAGGGTACCAGGTGGTGCCACACCCAGTTAAGCACTCATGTTACAATGCAGGAGGACTGGGCTTCAACACCCTGGTTCCCACCTGCCAGGGGAAATCTTTACAAGTGGTGCGGAAGTGCTGCAGTTGTCTCTCTCTCTGTCTCAAACTCTCTCTACCTCCCTTCCCTCTCAATTCCTGTCTATTTATTCCAGTGAATAATCAAGAAAATAGAAAGTAAAAAAAGAAAAAGGAAAAGGAAATATTCCACGACTTCAAATGGGCTACTCAGGACAATGCTATCCTTGTTAAGATCCGCACAGCATTCCATATGCAGAAAGGCAAAGACGCCATGTATTTTTTAACCCAGTTTTTATATTTATCTATTTATTTAGGTGCTTATTCATTTTTGTTATTGATGAATTAATGTTTTACATTTGACATTGACTAAGGATCTGACACCAGCGGTCTCCAGTACCCCTAGATGGTACTCTGCCTCTACAAAACCGATCCATTGACCTGTCCATCCATCCATCCATCCATCCATCCACCCATACATCTATCCATCCATTCATCCATCCATTCATCCATCCATCCATCCATTAATCCATCCACCAGTCAACCAAGCTAAGTACAAAAGGAGATCTCTCCTTAATGGTGAGGAGAAACAACGATGCATAGTTAGGTTGCAAAGGCCCAGTTTGGCTGAATAGGGCAGAGGGGCTGAACCAGGGAATGTGTTGGGGCGTGTGGGTTTGGGTGGAGTGAGCCGGAGACCCTGTGAGCTGGGTCACATTAGGGGCAGGCAGGGGGTGGAAGGGGTTGCGAACAGCTGTCACTGGAGAACCATCACAAGTGCTGGAGCTGGTGAGCAGGGCACCTGGAAGAGAGGACAGACAAAGGAGAGAAGCAAAGTGCGGAGGAGAGGAGAGGGGAGAGGATGGTGAGGGCAGGAGAGGACAGGAGAGGACAGGATTGGAGGGGACCTGAGAAACCTACCTGGACAAAGGCAGCATACAGACATCCAGGAAGGCAGGCAGGCAGGCATGCAGGCAGCTCTGGCCTGGGCTCCCTGGATCCCGGGAGCACCTCCACCTGTCTTCTCTTGGCTGCCAGCCCTGAGGTCCCTCGTCGGTCAGCACTGTCTTCCCATCCTTCCGTCCCTCTGTGCCAGGGCCCAGGCGTCTGGGCGCTGTTGCCTGACCTAGTGGCAGAGCAGTTGGGCTGCCCAGTGCCAGTGTGGCCAGCACAGATTGCCAGGGGCTAGGACATCACAGAGGGCTCCTGTGGTTGCTAGGCCACGGGGACCCCGCCCATCCAGTTGACCAGCAGCCATGACCCCCAAGCTGAACTTGACCTGAGGGGTGGTGGCCAGCCACCAGAGCCAGAGCCCCAGGCCAAAGCAGGTGCTGGTCGGCCGGGCCAAGGGGCTATGGGCAGATTGGTGTGTGTCTGGGCATGGGGCTGGCATCTGACAGTCCAGGGCGGGGGACCAAGGTCCGCCAGGCCCCTGTCCCACCATGTGCACTGACACACAGTCTTGCTGACTGACTGACAGTCCCCGGCCCAGAGATACCCACACCAAGTCCCTGGTGCCCCGAACTGCCCCTGAGGGTTGGTGGGTGCCTGCCTGGACACATGCCTCCGTAATGGAGGCCTCCATTAATCCCGTTGCCTATTGACAGCTGCCCTCCTGCCCCTCCTCCTCCTCCTCCGCCTCCTCCTCCTCCTCCTCTTCTTCCTCCTTCTCTTCCTCCTCTTCCTCCTGCTCTTCCTCCTCCTCCTCCTCCACCCCCTCCTCCTCTTCCTCATCCTCAGAAGGACTCACTCAGGGCCCTTGGCCTAGGCAAGCCAGGGCTGCTGCTCAGGCTTCTGCAGCTTCTATCCAGTAGTTTGGGTGGGGTGTAGGAATCGGTTCCGGTCAGTCCCTGATTCCTGGGACATTCCATGCCTCCAGCTGCCCCCACTCTCTAGTCCTGACCCCTCCTCAAGGATGCCCCCTTTCCCCTTACCCTCTGTCCCCCAGCTCCCAACTAACATCTACTCTGTTCCTCCCTGCGCTACTTTACTGCCACCCTGCTTCTGCCCTTCAGCCATGAGGGCCCAGGGACAGCCCAGCTGCCATCTCACCATCCAGCAGGGGGACCTGCCCTAACCCCCTGCACCACACCCACACACACACAGCCCTGCACACACTCCTGGGCTCCCCTGCCTGCAGCCTGCCTCTCAAACAGTCTCCTTCTGCCCCCTAGCCCCCTTACAGCCTCTGCCACGGACCCCCACAGACACCTGGGCATGAGCAGTGCAGACATGCAAACAGCTCCCCTCGCCCCCACTCCAGTTGCTCCAAGGTTGTCAAGAGTCTTTTTTTCATGCTGTAGGGGAGGGAGTTGAGACAGTCCAATGTCCTGGGGAGCAAGACCTGCAAACAGTCCATCTACAATGTAACATTTGGGTCTCAGGCCGCCCAATCCCTAGTGCGCTGTGCAGACCTTTGACTGGAAAAACACCCCATCTGAGCGTGAGATCTGGCTGGGCTAGTGGCTCTTTCTGTGGACTAAGAGACAGACAGACAGAGTTTTCAGGTTCAAAACCTATACTTGCCAGAAGATGGTCATTCACTTCGGTAAAAAAAAAAAAAAAAAAAAAAAAAAGGCTTTTTATTTTTTTTTCCCCTGCCTGGGTAACCTGTCTGCTGCCTGTTTCAAAGTGAAAAAAGGGAAAAATCTTTTTTGGAGGGAAAAGGACCAAAATGCAGGCAGGTGGACTCCGTGGAGGGTGCATGGGGAGTTGCTCCTGCCCTGGCACTAGAGCCCCAGCTGCTGTTCCAGGTTGCTCTCTGATAACAGAGATCTCCGTGTGTCCTGTCATGACACTGTCATCAGGACTGACCCTCAGGATAATGAGGATTCAAAACGAGGCAGGTGATACTGCCTTCAAAAGCAAATCCAGGGAGGTTTGGCGGTATGTCAGAGGGTTAAGGGCTTGTGGCGCTCACGAATAGAGGGGACAGGTGGAGGGATTTGGGGTCTGGCCCCCAGACCGCCACCTGCAGGGGACTCGCTTTACAGGGGGTGAAGCAGGTCTTTAGGAGCTCTATCTTTCTCTCCCACCCTGTATTTCCTCTGCTCTCTCCTTTTATGTCTGTCAGATGCAAGGTCAGTAACAACAACAACAACAAAAACAATAACCACCACAGTGACCAAGCAACAAGGGCAGCGAAAGGGGAACAAATGGAGTGCAGGAGCTGTGGATTATTCCTGGGTAGGCACTCAGCTGTGGCAATAACCCCTTGAGGCAATCAATCCATACATGAAGAAGTAATACAGGTAACAGAGACGTATATGTCCCTGTGTGTTTCCACTGAGTTAATGTAAATGCACTTTTATTTACTTCTTCATTTATTTATTACCTTGCCAAGAGAATTTCTTTTCATTGCTAAAAAAAGGGTCCCATCAAGGGTACCAGGTGGTGCCACACCCAGTTAAGCACTCATGTTACAATGCAGGAGGACTGGGCTTCAACACCCTGGTTCCCACCTGCCAGGGGAAATCTTTACAAGTGGTGCGGAAGTGCTGCAGTTGTCTCTCTCTCTGTCTCAAACTCTCTCTACCTCCCTTCCCTCTCAATTCCTGTCTATTTATTCCAGTGAATAATCAAGAAAATAGAAAGTAAAAAAAGAAAAAGGAAAAGGAAATATTCCACGACTTCAAATGGGCTACTCAGGACAATGCTATCCTTGTTAAGATCCGCACAGCATTCCATATGCAGAAAGGCAAAGACGCCATGTATTTTTTAACCCAGTTTTTATATTTATCTATTTATTTAGGTGCTTATTCATTTTTGTTATTGATGAATTAATGTTTTACATTTGACATTGACTAAGGATCTGACACCAGCGGTCTCCAGTACCCCTAGATGGTACTCTGCCTCTACAAAACCGATCCATTGACCTGTCCATCCATCCATCCATCCATCCACCCATACATCTATCCATCCATTCATCCATCCATTCATCCATCCATCCATCCATCCATCCACCAGTCAACCAAGCTAAGTACAAAAGGAGATCTCTCCTTAATGGTGAGGAGAAACAACGATGCATAGTTAGGTTGCAAAGGCCCAGTTTGGCTGAATAGGGCAGCGGGGCTGAACCAGGGAATGTGTTGGGGCGTGTGGGTTTGGGTGGGGTGAGCCAGAGACCCTGTGAGCTGGGTCACATTAGGGGCAGGCAGGGGGTGGAAGGGGTTGCGAACAGCTGTCACTGGAGAACCATCACAAGTGCTGGAGCTGGTGAGCAGGGCACCTGGAAGAGAGGACAGACAAAGGAGAGAAGCAAAGTGCGGAGGAGAGGAGAGGGGAGAGGATGGTGAGGACAGGAGAGGACAGGAGAGGACAGGATTGGAGGGGACCTGAGAAACCTACCTGGACAAAGGCAGCATACAGACATCCAGGAAGGCAGGCAGGCAGGCATGCAGGCAGCTCTGGCCTGGGCTCCCTGGATCCCGGGAGCACCTCCACCTGTCTTCTCTTGGCTGCCAGCCCTGAGGTCCCTCGTCGGTCAGCACTGTCTTCCCATCCTTCCGTCCCTCTGTGCCAGGGCCCAGGCGTCTGGGCGCTGTTGCCTGACCTAGTGGCAGAGCAGTTGGGCTGCCCAGTGCCAGTGTGGCCAGCACAGATTGCCAGGGGCTAGGACATCACAGAGGGCTCCTGTGGTTGCTAGGCCACGGGGACCCCGCCCATCCAGTTGACCAGCAGCCATGACCCCCACGCTGAACTTGACCTGAGGGGTGGTGGCCAGCCACCAGAGCCAGAGCCCCAGGCCAAAGCAGGTGCTGGTCGGCCGGGCCAAGGGGCTATGGGCAGATTGGTGTGTGTCTGGGCATGGGGCTGGCATCTGACAGTCCAGGGCGGGGGACCAAGGTCCGCCAGGCCCCTGTCCCACCATGTGCACTGACACACAGTCTTGCTGACTGACTGACAGTCCCCGCCCCAGAGATACCCACACCAAGTCCCTGGGTGCCCTGAGCTGCCCCTGAGGGTTGGTGGGTGCCTGCCTGGACACATGCCTCCGTAATGGAGGCCTCCATTAATCCCGTTGCCTATTGACAGCTGCCCTCCTGCCCCTCCTCCTCCTCCTCCGCCTCCTCCTCCTCCTCTTCTTCCTCCTTCTCTTCCTCCTCTTCCTCCTGCTCTTCCTCCTCCTCCTCCTCCACCCCCTCCTCCTCTTCCTCATCCTCAGAGGGACTCACTCAGGGCCCTTGGCCTAGGCAAGCCAGGGCTGCTGCTCTGGCTTCTGCAGCTTCTATCCAGTAGTTTGGGGGGGGTGTAGGAATCGGTTCCGGTCAGTCCCTGATTCCTGGGACCTTCCATGACTCCAGCTGCCCCCACTCTCTAGTCCTGACCCCTCCTCAAGGATGCCCCCTTTCCCCTTACCCTCTGTCCCCCAGCTCCCAACTAACATCTACTCTGTTCCTCCCTGCGCTACTTTACTGCCACCCTGCTTCTGCCCTTCAGCCATGAGGGCCCAGGGACAGCCCAGCTGCCATCTCACCATCCAGCAGGGGGACCTGCCCTAACCCCCTGCACCACACCCACACACACACAGCCCTGCACACACTCCTGGGCTCCCCTGCCTGCAGCCTGCCTCTCAAACAGTCTCCTTCTGCCCCCTAGCCCCCTTACAGCCTCTGCCACGGACCCCCACAGACACCTGGGCATGAGCAGTGCAGACATGCAAACAGCTCCCCTCGCCCCCACTCCAGTTGCTCCAAGGTTGTCAAGAGTCTTTTTTTCATGCTGTAGGGGAGGGAGTTGAGACAGTCCAATGTCCTGGGGAGCAAGACCTGCAAACAGTCCATCTACAATGTAACATTTGGGTCTCAGGCCGCCCAATCCCTAGTGCGCTGTGCAGACCTTTGACTGGAAAAACACCCCATCTGAGCGTGAGATCTGGCTGGGCTAGTGGCTCTTTCTGTGGACTAAGAGACAGACAGACAGAGTTTTCAGGTTCAAAACCTATACTTGCCAGAAGATGGTCATTCACTTCGGTAAAAAAAAAAAAAAAAAAGGCTTTTTATTTTTTTTTCCCCTGCCTGGGTAACCTGTCTGCTGCCTGTTTCAAAGTGAAAAAAGGGAAAAATCTTTTTTGGAGGGAAAAGGACCAAAATGCAGGCAGGTGGACTCCGTGGAGGGTGCATGGGGAGTTGCTCCTGCCCTGGCACTAGAGCCCCAGCTGCTGTTCCAGGTTGCTCTCTGATAACAGAGATCTCCGTGTGTCCTGTCATGACACTGTCATCAGGACTGACCCTCAGGATAATGAGGATTCAAAACGAGGCAGGTGATACTGCCTTCAAAAGCAAATCCAGGGAGGTTTGGCGGTATGTCAGAGGGTTAAGGGCTTGTGGCGCTCACGAATAGAGGGGACAGGTGGAGGGATTTGGGGTCTGGCCCCCAGACCGCCACCTGCAGGGGACTCGCTTTACAGGGGGTGAAGCAGGTCTTTAGGAGCTCTATCTTTCTCTCCCACCCTGTATTTCCTCTGCTCTCTCCTTTTATGTCTGTCAGATGCAAGGTCAGTAACAACAACAACAACAAAAACAATAACCACCACAGTGACCAAGCAACAAGGGCAGCGAAAGGGGAACAAATGGAGTGCAGGAGCTGTGGATTATTCCTGGCGTAGGCACTCAGCTGTGGCAATAACCCCTTGAGGCAATCAATCCATACATGAAGAAGTAATACAGGTAACAGAGACGTATATGTCCCTGTGTGTTTCCACTGAGTTAATGTAAATGCACTTTTATTTACTTCTTCATTTATTTATTACCTTGCCAAGAGAATTTCTTTTCATTGCTAAAAAAAGGGTCCCATCAAGGGTACCAGGTGGTGCCACACCCAGTTAAGCACTCATGTTACAATGCAGGAGGACTGGGCTTCAACACCCTGGTTCCCACCTGCCAGGGGAAATCTTTACAAGTGGTGCGGAAGTGCTGCAGTTGTCTCTCTCTCTGTCTCAAACTCTCTCTACCTCCCTTCCCTCTCAATTCCTGTCTATTTATTCCAGTGAATAATCAAGAAAATAGAAAGTAAAAAAAGAAAAAGGAAAAGGAAATATTCCACGACTTCAAATGGGCTACTCAGGACAATGCTATCCTTGTTAAGATCCGCACAGCATTCCATATGCAGAAAGGCAAAGACGCCATGTATTTTTTAACCCAGTTTTTATATTTATCTATTTATTTAGGTGCTTATTCATTTTTGTTATTGATGAATTAATGTTTTACATTTGACATTGACTAAGGATCTGACACCAGCGGTCTCCAGTACCCCTAGATGGTACTCTGCCTCTACAAAACCGATCCATTGACCTGTCCATCCATCCATCCATCCATCCATCCACCCATACATCTATCCATCCATTCATCCATCCATTCATCCATCCATCCATCCATTAATCCATCCACCAGTCAACCAAGCTAAGTACAAAAGGAGATCTCTCCTTAATGGTGAGGAGAAACAACGATGCATAGTTAGGTTGCAAAGGCCCAGTTTGGCTGAATAGGGCAGAGGGGCTGAACCAGGGAATGTGTTGGGGCGTGTGGGTTTGGGTGGGGTGAGCCGGAGACCCTGTGAGCTGGATCACATTAGGGGCAGGCAGGGGGTGGAAGGGGTTGCGAACAGCTGTCACTGGAGAACCATCACAAGTGCTGGAGCTGGTGAGCAGGGCACCTGGAAGAGAGGACAGACAAAGAGAGAAGCAAAGTGCGGAGGAGAGGAGAGGGGAGAGGATGGTGAGGACAGGAGAGGACAGGAGAGGACAGGATTGGAGGGGACCTGAGAAACCTACCTGGACAAAGGCAGCATACAGACATCCAGGAAGGCAGGCAGGCATGCAGGTAGCTCTGGCCTGGGCTCCCTGGATCCCGGGCACACCTCCACCTGTCTTCTCTTGGCTGCCAGCCCTGAGGTCCCTTGTCGGTCAGCACTGTCTTCCATCCTTCCGTCCCTCTGTGCCAGGGCCCAGGCGTCTGTGCGCTGTTGCCTGACCTAGTGGCAGGGCAGTTGGGCTGCCCAGTGCCAGTGTGGCCAGCACAGATTGCCAGGGGCTAGGACATCACAGAGGGCTCCTGTGGTTGCTAGGCCACGGGGACCCCGCCCATCCAGTTGACCAGCAGCCATGACCCCCATGCTGAACTTGACCTGAGGGGTGGTGGCCAGCCACCAGAGCCAGAGCCCCAGGTCAAAGCAGGTGCTGGTCGGCCGGGCCAAGGGGCTATGGGCAGATTGGTGTGTGTCTGGGCATGGGGCTGGCATCTGACAGTCCAGGGCGGGGGACCAAGGTCCTCCAGGCCCCTGTCCCACCATGTGCACTGACACACAGTCTTGCTGACTGACTGACAGTCCCCGGCCCAGAGAAACCCACACCAAGTCCCTGGTGCCCGGAGCTGCCCCTGAGGGTTGGTGGGTGCCTGCCTGGACACATGCCTCCATAATGGAGGCCTCCATTAATCCCGTTGCCTATTGACAGCTGCCCTCCTGCCCCTCCTCCTCCTCCTCCGCCTCCTCCTCCTCCTCCTCTTCTTCCTCCTTCTCTTCCTCCTCTTCCTCCTGCTCTTCCTCCTCCTCCTCCTCCACCCCCTCCTCCTCTTCCTCATCCTCAGAAGGACTCACTCAGGGCCCTTGGCCTAGGCAAGCCAGGGCTGCTGCTCAGGCTTCTGCAGCTTCTATCCAGTAGTTTGGGGGGGGTGTAGGAATCGGTTCCGGTCAGTCCCTGATTCCTGGGACCTTCCATGCCTCCAGCTGCCCCCACTCTCTAGTCCTGACCCCTCCTCAAGGATGCCCCCTTTCCCCTTACCCTCTGTCCCCCAGCTCCCAACTAACATCTACTCTGTTCCTCCCTGCGCTACTTTACTGCCACCCTGCTTCTGCCCTTCAGCCATGAGGGCCCAGGGACAGCCCAGCTGCCATCTCACCATCCAGCAGGGGGACCTGCCCTAACCCCCTGCACCACACCCACACACACACAGCCCTGCACACACTCCTGGGCTCCCCTGCCTGCAGCCTGCCTCTCAAACAGTCTCCTTCTGCCCCCTAGCCCCCTTACAGCCTCTGCCACGGACCCCCACAGACACCTGGGCATGAGCAGTGCAGACATGCAAACAGCTCCCCTCGCCCCCACTCCAGTTGCTCCAAGGTTGTCAAGAGTCTTTTTTTCATGCTGTAGGGGAGGGAGTTGAGACAGTCCAATGTCCTGGGGAGCAAGACCTGCAAACAGTCCATCTACAATGTAACATTTGGGTCTCAGGCCGCCCAATCCCTAGTGCGCTGTGCAGACCTTTGACTGGAAAAACACCCCATCTGAGCGTGAGATCTGGCTGGGCTAGTGGCTCTTTCTGTGGACTAAGAGACAGACAGACAGAGTTTTCAGGTTCAAAACCTATACTTGCCAGAATATGGTCATTCACTTCGGTAAAAAAAAAAAAAAAAAGGCTTTTTATTTTTTTTTTCCCCTGCCTGGGTAACCTGTCTGCTGCCTGTTTCAAAGTGAAAAAAGGGAAAAATCTTTTTTGGAGGGAAAAGGACCAAAATGCAGGCAGGTGGACTCCGTGGAGGGTGCATGGGGAGTTGCTCCTGCCCTGGCACTAGAGCCCCAGCGGCTGTTCCAGGTGCTCTCTGATAACAGAGATCTCCGTGTGTCCTGTCATGACACTGTCATCAGGACTGACCCTCAGGATAATGAGGATTCAAAACGAGGCAGGTGATACTGCCTTCAAAAGCAAATCCAGGGAGGTTTGGCGGTATGTCAGAGGGTTAAGGGCTTGTGGCGCTCACGAATAGAGGGGACAGGTGGAGGGATTTGGGGTCTGGCCCCCAGACCGCCACCTGCAGGGGACTCGCTTTACAGGGGGTGAAGCAGGTCTTTAGGAGCTCTATCTTTCTCTCCCACCCTGTATTTCCTCTGCTCTCTCCTTTTATGTCTGTCAGATGCAAGGTCAGTAACAACAACAACAACAACAAAAACAATAACCACCACAGTGACCAAGCAACAAGGGCAGCGAAAGGGGAACAAATGGAGTGCAGGAGCTGTGGATTATTCCTGGCGTAGGCACTCAGCTGTGGCAATAACCCCTTGAGGCAATCAATCCATACATGAAGAAGTAATACAGGTAACAGAGACGTATATGTCCCTGTGTGTTTCCACTGAGTTAATGTAAATGCACTTTTATTTACTTCTTCATTTATTTATTACCTTGCCAAGAGAATTTCTTTTCATTGCTAAAAAAAGGGTCCCATCAAGGGTACCAGGTGGTGCCACACCCAGTTAAGCACTCATGTTACAATGCAGGAGGACTGGGCTTCAACACCCTGGTTCCCACCTGCCAGGGGAAATCTTTACAAGTGGTGCGGAAGTGCTGCAGTTGTCTCTCTCTCTGTCTCAAACTCTCTCTACCTCCCTTCCCTCTCAATTCCTGTCTATTTATTCCAGTGAATAATCAAGAAAATAGAAAGTAAAAAAAGAAAAAGGAAAAGGAAATATTCCACGACTTCAAATGGGCTACTCAGGACAATGCTATCCTTGTTAAGATCCGCACAGCATTCCATATGCAGAAAGGCAAAGACGCCATGTATTTTTTAACCCAGTTTTTATATTTATCTATTTATTTAGGTGCTTATTCATTTTTGTTATTGATGAATTAATGTTTTACATTTGACATTGACTAAGGATCTGACACCAGCGGTCTCCAGTACCCCTAGATGGTACTCTGCCTCTACAAAACCGATCCATTGACCTGTCCATCCATCCATCCATCCATCCACCCATACATCTATCCATCCATTCATCCATCCATTCATCCATCCATCCATCCATTAATCCATCCACCAGTCAACCAAGCTAAGTACAAAAGGAGATCTCTCCTTAATGGTGAGGAGAAACAACGATGCATAGTTAGGTTGCAAAGGCCCAGTTTGGCTGAATAGGGCAGAGGGGCTGAACCAGGGAATGTGTTGGGGCGTGTGGGTTTGGGTGGAGTGAGCCGGAGACCCTGTGAGCTGGGTCACATTAGGGGCAGGCAGGGGGTGGAAGGGGTTGCGAACAGCTGTCACTGGAGAACCATCACAAGTGCTGGAGCTGGTGAGCAGGGCACCTGGAAGAGAGGACAGACAAAGGAGAGAAGCAAAGTGCGGAGGAGAGGAGAGGGGAGAGGATGGTGAGGGCAGGAGAGGACAGGAGAGGACAGGATTGGAGGGGACCTGAGAAACCTACCTGGACAAAGGCAGCATACAGACATCCAGGAAGGCAGGCAGGCAGGCATGCAGGCAGCTCTGGCCTGGGCTCCCTGGATCCCGGGAGCACCTCCACCTGTCTTCTCTTGGCTGCCAGCCCTGAGGTCCCTCGTCGGTCAGCACTGTCTTCCCATCCTTCCGTCCCTCTGTGCCAGGGCCCAGGCGTCTGGGCGCTGTTGCCTGACCTAGTGGCAGAGCAGTTGGGCTGCCCAGTGCCAGTGTGGCCAGCACAGATTGCCAGGGGCTAGGACATCACAGAGGGCTCCTGTGGTTGCTAGGCCACGGGGACCCCGCCCATCCAGTTGACCAGCAGCCATGACCCCCAAGCTGAACTTGACCTGAGGGGTGGTGGCCAGCCACCAGAGCCAGAGCCCCAGGCCAAAGCAGGTGCTGGTCGGCCGGGCCAAGGGGCTATGGGCAGATTGGTGTGTGTCTGGGCATGGGGCTGGCATCTGACAGTCCAGGGCGGGGGACCAAGGTCCGCCAGGCCCCTGTCCCACCATGTGCACTGACACACAGTCTTGCTGACTGACTGACAGTCCCCGGCCCAGAGATACCCACACCAAGTCCCTGGTGCCCCGAACTGCCCCTGAGGGTTGGTGGGTGCCTGCCTGGACACATGCCTCCGTAATGGAGGCCTCCATTAATCCCGTTGCCTATTGACAGCTGCCCTCCTGCCCCTCCTCCTCCTCCTCCGCCTCCTCCTCCTCCTCCTCTTCTTCCTCCTTCTCTTCCTCCTCTTCCTCCTGCTCTTCCTCCTCCTCCTCCTCCACCCCCTCCTCCTCTTCCTCATCCTCAGAAGGACTCACTCAGGGCCCTTGGCCTAGGCAAGCCAGGGCTGCTGCTCAGGCTTCTGCAGCTTCTATCCAGTAGTTTGGGTGGGGTGTAGGAATCGGTTCCGGTCAGTCCCTGATTCCTGGGACCTTCCATGCCTCCAGCTGCCCCCACTCTCTAGTCCTGACCCCTCCTCAAGGATGCCCCCTTTCCCCTTACCCTCTGTCCCCCAGCTCCCAACTAACATCTACTCTGTTCCTCCCTGCGCTACTTTACTGCCACCCTGCTTCTGCCCTTCAGCCATGAGGGCCCAGGGACAGCCCAGCTGCCATCTCACCATCCAGCAGGGGGACCTGCCCTAACCCCCTGCACCACACCCACACACACACAGCCCTGCACACACTCCTGGGCTCCCCTGCCTGCAGCCTGCCTCTCAAACAGTCTCCTTCTGCCCCCTAGCCCCCTTACAGCCTCTGCCACGGACCCCCACAGACACCTGGGCATGAGCAGTGCAGACATGCAAACAGCTCCCCTCGCCCCCACTCCAGTTGCTCCAAGGTTGTCAAGAGTCTTTTTTTCATGCTGTAGGGGAGGGAGTTGAGACAGTCCAATGTCCTGGGGAGCAAGACCTGCAAACAGTCCATCTACAATGTAACATTTGGGTCTCAGGCCGCCCAATCCCTAGTGCGCTGTGCAGACCTTTGACTGGAAAAACACCCCATCTGAGCGTGAGATCTGGCTGGGCTAGTGGCTCTTTCTGTGGACTAAGAGACAGACAGACAGAGTTTTCAGGTTCAAAACCTATACTTGCCAGAAGATGGTCATTCACTTCGGTAAAAAAAAAAAAAAAAAAAAAAAAAAAAGGCTTTTTATTTTTTTTTCCCCTGCCTGGGTAACCTGTCTGCTGCCTGTTTCAAAGTGAAAAAAGGGAAAAATCTTTTTTGGAGGGAAAAGGACCAAAATGCAGGCAGGTGGACTCCGTGGAGGGTGCATGGGGAGTTGCTCCTGCCCTGGCACTAGAGCCCCAGCTGCTGTTCCAGGTTGCTCTCTGATAACAGAGATCTCTGTGTGTCCTGTCATGACACTGTCATCAGGACTGACCCTCAGGATAATGAGGATTCAAAACGAGGCAGGTGATACTGCCTTCAAAAGCAAATCCAGGGAGGTTTGGCGGTATGTCAGAGGGTTAAGGGCTTGTGGCGCTCACGAATAGAGGGGACAGGTGGAGGGATTTGGGGTCTGGCCCCCAGACCGCCACCTGCAGGGGACTCGCTTTACAGGGGGTGAAGCAGGTCTTTAGGAGCTCTATCTTTCTCTCCCACCCTGTATTTCCTCTGCTCTCTCCTTTTATGTCTGTCAGATGCAAGGTCAGTAACAACAACAACAACAAAAACAATAACCACCACAGTGACCAAGCAACAAGGGCAGCGAAAGGGGAACAAATGGAGTGCAGGAGCTGTGGATTATTCCTGGCGTAGGCACTCAGCTGTGGCAATAACCCCTTGAGGCAATCAATCCATACATGAAGAAGTAATACAGGTAACAGAGACGTATATGTCCCTGTGTGTTTCCACTGAGTTAATGTAAATGCACTTTTATTTACTTCTTCATTTATTTATTACCTTGCCAAGAGAATTTCTTTTCATTGCTAAAAAAAGGGTCCCATCAAGGGTACCAGGTGGTGCCACACCCAGTTAAGCACTCATGTTACAATGCAGGAGGACTGGGCTTCAACACCCTGGTTCCCACCTGCCAGGGGAAATCTTTACAAGTGGTGCGGAAGTGCTGCAGTTGTCTCTCTCTCTGTCTCAAACTCTCTCTACCTCCCTTCCCTCTCAATTCCTGTCTATTTATTCCAGTGAATAATCAAGAAAATAGAAAGTAAAAAAAGAAAAAGGAAAAGGAAATATTCCACGACTTCAAATGGGCTACTCAGGACAATGCTATCCTTGTTAAGATCCGCACA